>NW_015386570.1:79714-111645 GCF_001527695.2 Protobothrops mucrosquamatus | reverse complement strand
GAAGAAGAAGAAGAAGAAGAAGAAGAAGAAGAAGAAGAAGAAGAAGAAGAAGAAGAAGAAGAAGAAGAAGAAGAAGAAGAAGAAGAAGAAGAAGAAGAAGAAGAAGAAGATGATGATGATGATGATGTTGCTTAGTGGTTTAAGTAGTAAGATATTTTTAAAAAAAACAAGCAGCACTATTGGTACATAAAAGGAGACAATTCATAGTTCCAGAATATGTTTAAGCGGAGGAAACAAAAGAATAAAATGCAAACTTATAGGTTCTCTCTCCAGAAGGTAAGATGGAACAAAAACTAAGAAATGGGGAAGAACCAAAAAAGTCCTAAAATGGCCTTAAGTTTGCATTTGTATTGAGATTTTATTTATCTATTTACTTACTTACTTAATTTCTATAGCTGCCCATCTCACAAGTGACTCTGGGCAGCATATATCATAAAACCATTAAAACAAAACAATACAAAATAAATATGTATACTCGCTAAGTAAAACTATTGCCATGGATCTTAATTCAGCCAAGAAACAGGATCCTTAATACATTCTGGACCCCAGGCCCAGGTACACAACCAGGTCTTCACGACTTTATTAAACTGGGCCAGGGTCTCCTAATCTTTGAAAGGAAAATGTTCCAGAGAATAGGGGTTATGGCACAGAAGGCACTTTACTAATCCTACTAATATCCTGGGACAAAGAAAAGAGCATTCAGCCAAGGCTACAGCTGTCGAAATATTAAGTATGCTTTAGGTAACAATGAAAGCCATGTAGAAGGGGGCTTCATTTCCAGGAGAATCATAGGAGTAGTATGTGCAGGGTGGGAGGGCTGTTGCTGCTGTGCTTGCATAGATACCACTAAATCAAAACGGTCGCCACAGAACAACCCCTCACATTGCTAGTTCCAACTACATTAGTCTTCTTTGCATATAGCATCAGCAGCTGCTTAACAGAATTTTGCAAGAATGCACAGCTCCTGTTTAAGCACCATCAGAAAGGTCAGATTGACCAAAGTGCTGAGCATGCAACCGCTTCTTTAATGCCAGCTATCCATTTGCAATGCCAATTCTCACATCCCCCCCCCTAAACATCACATACAGCACTTTGTACAATGAGAGTCAACAGGCATCTCTACAACACTGCAGTGCTCATCCTAACATCTGCCTAGAACCATAGCATGCCTTTTGCAAAGACTCTTGCTTGCTTACCTGCTCTAATCCTCTACCAACAAAGCCGCTTATTTTCATTTTGTATATTTGCCTTTTATCACCTGCTTTTTGCCATCTGATTCCAGAAGTCTGTCACCAGCTGAGGGAGCGGCCATATTTTTGTGCTGGTGCACATGCCTTCTGTAGATAAGGTCCCAGATTCAATCCTTGGCATTTCTCTGGTTTCAGGTTCAAGCTTTGAAAGAGAGGGCACTCCCAGCTGCCTGGAAGAAGGCAGCTGTGAGACTGAATTTGAATAAATCCTCCACTGACTAAATTATTTGCCCAACAATCTGTTAGTTGCTAAGCTGCCTTTCCCTCAAGATACTCAAGTAACATGCAAATCAGCTCTATTTAGTCTTGGATAACATGAGTAATTCTTATCTACAGCAAGCAACCTGCTTTCGTGCAGATGTTTCCATCTATAAGTGCCATAAGTCATCATCACTGCCTATATTGGCTAGTACGTAGGAGGGCTCTCCAAAACATCTGGATAGTCTGACTCTTGACCCATTTCATGCTGCCATTTCAGTTTCAGGCTTAGATTGTCTAGGTAGCACTGGTTGCTACTGTAGAATGAAGCTGGATTGTACTTATTTTCCTCACTTTCCAGTGGCTTTTAATTCAGTTGGCATTATTATTCTAGTGGACCATCTATTTGGGTCAAAATATGGATAGAAATCTCCTTTCTGATCTGGTGCTTTTATGATATTTCTCCAAGACTCCAAAATAGAAAGGAAAGGCTTTATATCACTTTTCTTCAACCTCAAGATCTACTAGACCATCATTCCTATTACCTGAGGTTAGGAAAATGGGAATTATAGTCAGGCACATCTGACAAATGCTAAAATGTGGAAGTCTGTCTTATACAGTTCTGATGAAAATGACTCCTTACCACAAAAAACCTTGAGATTTATATTTACAGTACTATAAAACACTGAAATCATAGCCACTGTCCTTCATCAACTCTGTAATTTTCCTCCCAGGCAGTCCTGTCAAATTTAAGATTGCCTGTAGTACTATTCTTAACTGCACTTAGTCCTTCTGCAGTGACCCACACTGAACAACATCCAGTACATGTCCTAGAGTAAGTAGTAGATTCAGTGGGAAGCCAACACAGTTGGTTTCAAAAAAAAAAAAAAGGACCCAGAATAAAATTAAAAATAAAAATGAAATGTAGAAAATTACAGGGCTGAATTTGGTTCTACCAGAGTTTGTGAACAGGTAAGTATACTAAAAAAAGCTCAGCCCCTGTAAAAAGTAAGATATGCCTCTTAGGAAAGTAGGTCTGTACAATCTACCAACCCATGGGCAATATTTCAACTGAGGGGTCTCGTAAAACTTTCAGGTTGTGATGGTTTTGCACAAAAAAATTGTCAAGCATCTGGTCCTTCAGGTTCAAATCTCAGACTACCCATAGTCACACTCTTTGTCATGCAGTCTTAACATTCATAGTGTACATGCTAGCTTATCTTTAAAATTTCTGGCAAGAATTATTTTGATTATAAAATTTAAAATATTATTTCCAAGTATTAAAAGTGGTGCTTCATAGACATGAAGCAGTATTATGAGATGGTTCAGCTGTCTAATTTAATCTACAACAATTTCTTCTACCAGAGTAACTTTCCATGACAATCACCAGAAAACTAAGCTCTAATTCAGAAGGTTAGTTATTATCCTAATTGCTGTGGTAACATTACTCCTCCACTGCTTTTGCCTTGGGCCATTTAGTGGGTGGCCTTCTGAACATGTGGGTCAAGTCCAGCATTTGACCACCAGTTAGCAATTAGAACAAAATCCACATCAAATCTGCAAAAGATCCAGTGGTAGTTTCTGTCCTGCTTTATTCTTCCTATGTGTATATTCTGTCCCTTGGGGGAAGGGTAGGTGGGATTTTATATATATACACAACTTGCCTCCAGAGGTTGTGGATACTCCAACACTGGAAGTTAAGAAGAGATTGATATAAGGTTTCCTGTCTGAGTAGGGGGTTGGTCTAGAAGACCTCCAAGGTCCTTCCAACTGTTATTCTGTTATATTCCATCCATTCCAAATATCCTTAATTCCCTTCACTTTCCATTTTTAAGTAGTTTTTTTACCCCTCCCTTTGTCAGAAACCCTACAGAACAAACAGAGGAAGGAAACCCTACCTGCTTCCTTCTACATTTCTTTGTTTGGGATAGACGGGCAACCCAGGCCCACTCATAGCATCCCAAGATGGTGCTGTAGAAATTCAGTGACAATTTTCAACAGGGTTCTTTTTTTTTTCAAAAAAAAGAAAAAAAAGGGTGAGTGGGTAGTAATGGGAGAAAGAAGGCCTCTGTCCACTCTGAATCGCATTTTCCTTATTTTCTCAGTAGCCTGACGCCACATTGTCAGAATTTGGCCAGATTGTCACCAAATTTCAATAATGTAGTGCAATTTCAGGCCATTTAGGAGGCATGCATTAGCAAAGCTTCATGGCCAGATGAAGGTTTTTCAGACCAGACTAGGGTTTCTAAGGGCTGAATTTATATATTTCATGTGGCTTCCTTGTGTGAGTGTCCTTCCTTGCATGTGTTAACCTTATCATTGTGATTTATAGAATGTAACATGGTTAAACAAGCCAGCTGTTAAGCGAATTGCACCTGATTTTATGACCTTTATTTTGCCATAATCGTTAATCGAATCGCTGCAGTTGTTAAGCGAATCATGTGATTAAGCGAATCTAGCTTCCCCCATTGACTTTGCTAGGAAGGTCACAATGGTGGCCACATGACCCTGGGAACTAGAACCAATCTAAACACATGCTGGTTGCCAAGCACCTGAATTTTGATCATGTGACCATTGGGAGGCGATGAGGACTGGTTGCAACTCATTTGTGTGGTCACTAGATTGCCCATGTGGAATTCTAGTGGGATAGTCAAGACAGGTCCATTTGTAACAATAGAGCTAATTATCTAAGGGTTTACAGAGATTGTCAATCATTCAGATCATGGCTGTCCCAAAAGTGCTTTTTCCAAAAGGCAAGTAGACTTTATTTTTTCTTTGAAAAGTTTCACTTCTCATCCAAGAATTTTCTTCAATTCCCTACCCATCAGTTAAAACTGAAGAAGCTTCTTGGATGAGAAGCAAAACATTTTCAATAAAAAAAAAACCAAGAAAGTCCACTTGCCTTTTGGAAAAAAGCACCTTTGGGACAATTGTCTAGGAGCTAATTTACCTCATAGTTCTTTCCTCTGTAAACATGTAAAACTCTGACACTTTTGCTTTATTTCTCATCCTTAGCTAGGTAAATTAAAAAGATAATATCCTTCAAGGCAGAAATCATTTTAATGGTGCAGCATTATGGTTACCCAATAACAAAATATTTATATAGAAGAATCCTCAGCTTCACTGGGGTGGCATTTAGTTTGATATGTTAAAATGTTTGATACATTTACATAACTCCATTTCCTCTTGCAATAAGAAAATACTAATTAAAAAGCAGACACAAAGACCTCCACTGCCTTTGACAATGATGGTAATAAATTAACTATTGTGCTAAATGAATTACTTCAATTAAAGAGCAGCTGCTGGAGGGGTTGTTTTGTAAGTCCACTGTTTTCATATTCCTCTGATAAAAATGTAGCCCAAGAAAATACACTTAAGGACCATATTGAAGGCAGCTGCAAGCTAGGCAGAGCCCTCTAAGGGAGGGTCTGCGTTTCTCTCTGAAGTTTGTCAGGTTTCTTCCATCCATTTCTTTGAACTCTACTCATATTAGTGACTTGCAGTTATTATTCTGCATTTTCACAAGGTCAAAAAAAGATCCAGGGTACATGCAGGCTGCTAAGCATTTGTTTATATCTTCTATTTTCACTGTTGGCTCAGTACTGAAATGAAAAGAGTGGGAATAGCAATAGCAATAGCAATAGCACTTGGACATATGCTGCTTCATAGTGCTTTACAACCCTTTCTAAGTGGCTTAGAGAGTCAGCATATTGCCCCCAATATTCTTGGTCCTCATTTTACCGACTTCAGAAGAGTCCTTATTTTACCGACCTCGGAAGGATGAGTCAACCTTGAGCTAGTGAGGATCGAACTCCTGGCAGTCTGCAGTGAGTTAGCCTGCAATACTGCGTTCTAACCACTGTGCCACCACAGCTCACAGAAACAGGGAAGACTAAAAAATCTTGGGTCACTTCCTCCCCCCCCACACCTTAAAAAAAAGGATTTCTGGCTTGTCTCCCTCCCGGAATCACTATGGCCCCAGTTTGGATGTTTGTATACTTGGTCTCCCAGGCACACTTGAGACATAACCAAACAATACCATTTATTCCATATTCATCTAAATATAAAGATTAGAACCACTCCAAATTCCAAAGAATTCTAATGTTTTCCATAATCTAGGCTGTACAACTGAAAGGGTAATTCTGCACATTCTTTTGTCCAGATCGCATTGGCTCGCAACAAGACTGGACTGCTGCTTGATTCGTTGTTCTCCTGTTTCTTACCCTTCCCATCCATGGAGAGAAGGCAAGACTTGCTATCTGGCTTCTGGATGGACCAGTCTATCCAGTGTCTGCCTTTTGCTTGTGGGAATTGTTTCCTCCTCACTAGTCCCAGTGCCTTTCCTTTGCTTTCCCAGATATTTGTACACATGGATAACTTTGCACCCCTTTGCCATATTACTTCCTTTGACCCCAGTGTGGACCTTTCCTATTCCTCATACACACACACACAAAATACCATCATTAATCAAAACCAGTAGAGGAGGTAGTTCTTTGTGGCAAGAAAGAACTGACAGCGCATCTTCATTGAAACTAAACAATTATGTTTCTTGGTTGCAATTTAAAGGGTTTTTTTTTAAGGCAGCAAAGAATTTTGAAGTTGTGTGCAGGAGCTGGGAAAAGAAGAGGGCATGGTTCACCCAACCTGGAAAGAAACCAAAAGGGAGATGTAGGGGTTGAATTCAGCGTGAACGTCTAGTGTTGAAGGGCCATCATTGGATCAACTCCGGCATTATTATTTTTTTAAAAAAATCAATTGCTGGCCAGCAGACAACATAGCAGCCAAGCAGCCCAGAGTGAAATGGCTAGCCAGGACAATGACCAGTTGCTGGATGGGAGGGGAATGTGTCAGTCACTGCAGCCAGAGCTGTGACTGCTAGTGGAAATGATTTAAATGCTGGAGCCTGTCTTCTTTGAAGGGTTTAAGATGGATCAGGCTGGGAAACAGTAGTTTTAGGAAATATGGGTCCGGGCTGGGAGTGGGAAGAGCTGAGGCTGGAAGTATGTGGAAGATGACATCATTTGATCCTATGAGGAGGGGCTTATGCTGCCAATGGGCCAAGCAGAAAGTCTGGCTCTGCCCTTAATGTCCTTTGTTTAGTCTGCTAAGATGCTAAGATACAAGAACCGCTGGGTTCTGGCCAAATACCAAGGCAGTAGGTGGCAGCAAGAGTCTCTACCAATAAGTCAATCAACCAGTTGCTTGCAATGCACAATCTAGAAGGGAAAGGCAGGAGTCTTAGATTTCAGAGCATGGACAGAATTCCTTGTTAAAAATAATGCTTAAGAGAAAATATTTCTAGAGCATGTTTTAAAGGAGCATCGATGGTCACTGAATTTGTCTGGTCCCAAAGAAAATAAATACCAGAATTATCTATAAAGTCAAGTCAACCTCAACGGCTAGCCTGCAGGAACTTTCCTTGGTAACTCTATTTAAGTATTGTGTCACTGTTTTATTCTGGAATGTTTCTCAACCTCCCAGATATTTATCAAAATCTGTTGACTAGGGAAATAGCTGAAATGCTGAAGTCACTTAGAATGAGTAGGCGGTGTAGAAGTGTTATGAATAAATAAATAAGACTGAACGTAATTCAGTCTAATGACAAAAATAAGCTCAAATTTTATCTAAGTGCCCCTTGTAGTCAGATGATGCCAATCCGTCTAATGATTACAAACTAATTACAGAAAAAAGTTGCCAGTTCAGATCAGTTGTTGGCTGTCCTAAAATAAATATGTTACATAGGACTGTGAATTGGTAAAATCAGGAGTATTTGTGTATTCACAATAGGAGTCCAAAATGCTTGACATTCCAGTTGGTGATGTTGTTGGTCTCTATTATAATGTAAGAGTTCTGTAAAGTACTACGCATATGAATGGAAATGTGAAAAGGGTCCCAGACTCCAAGTGACATAGTGCAGCCATCACAGAAGTATCCTGGAGAGAAACACAGGAAGCTGTATTTTGTCATAGCAAGTCATAGTCCAGCAAACATAACTGCTGTCTGCCCTGACCAACAGGAACAGTTCAGATTTTCAGAGTGGTCCTAGAGATGAGGTTGAACCTGAGCATTTCTGCATGCAAAACACACTTTCACCCAACTTTTCCTGCAATGCATCAAAACTAATATTTTGTGATTGGGCTGGCACAGGTAGCACTATCCAGGGTTTACCTGCTGCATTTCGTTTCACTATAGACAAAGCACTCCAATTGGCTTCAGGGTCTCCTACCTGTATGGATGGATGTGCATGGATACAATGCATGTACAAAAGGGGCAAGGCTGCTAACTCTGATCTGACTCCCATCCCACCCCCTCATGGATGTTTTTGAGTTGAAATCTGAAAAGAGATTGCTTAGGTTACCTTCATTTTCATCCAGTTTATGCTAGGCTAGGGAGACAACAAATGTAGGCCTGAAGTGAGGAAAAGCCCATAAATAACTTTAAAATCTTTCAAAACTAGTGTGCATTTATGGATTTAAATAGTTTAATGTATTGCTTCCCAAACCTAGGTAAAATTGGGTAAAAGTGGTTTTTCTTTGGATAATGACACACAAACTCATTACCCAGCCACATAGAGCCACATCCTGCCAGCCTTGTCAAGTTTGAGCCAAACTCTGTTCCATCCCATTCAAACCTGAAAATTTTCCAGACACTGGATCCATGCACAGACCATAAGAGTCCATAAACTTATGGATGCTGGCTCAGTAAGTCCATTGGAGCAAGGCGGCTATAATAAATTTAAATAAATGAATAAACAATAACAGCAAAAATAAAGAATTTAAGGTTTTTCCTATAAAAGAAAATTCAAAGAGAGAGAGAAGGTTAGAAATACACAGGAAATTCCTGTATATGTCCAGTTTCCCAGCACTGTCAACCAGAGGTGCCATTTCCTATTGAAACCGGTCAATAGCTATGCATATACGACATCCTTTGACATATTTGTTCATATTTGTCTCTGTTTTTTATGTACTGGTTAAAAACCTCAGTTCCAAATTGTACGAGGGCATGACAAAAACATAAATATTAAGAGACTTAAATTAACTATTAATTAATATGCATAGACACATGCAAATTATTATCCCATATAGACTCATCTGTGTACACATATGTTCAAGTGTGCAGAACTGTTGAAATTATGGATACAGGTGTATATTTACATCTGGAGAATATCAGGTTGGAGATAGCTTAGTCAAAATTCTCTTTTCCATACCATCAATCTTTTTTTTTTCTTTTTAAGAAAACTTGGACTTTCTCTTCTGTTCTCCTTTATTTTGCCTGCTGATTGAATTTCTTGTTGATCTTAATCTGTCACCCCCTTTGAGTCTCTTCACATTTTCTCTTTAGCAATTAAGTTCTGGCTATGAATTTTCCCACTTCCATCTAAATCTCTATCAGCACATTAAAAATCCGACTGCTTGGTGACACAGCATTAGCCTGTAAATCTTCCATCATTCAAAGGAAGGATGTCCCAAAGCTTTTAGCTACCAGCTGTAATTTAAGCTTCTTTCTCCTGCTCTCCAGGTTTCCTATCCCACACACTCCAGCTGCTTGTGGTGACTTTGGGAAGGATGTGGTTCACCAAGAATCATATTGTGACTTTGCCCCCAACCAAATGCTCAGCTGATTTCCCTTTAACTTAAACTCAATTAATCAGTTTCCATACATTTTCTACTCAGCACCTATGTTTAGTAATCATTTTCTTTCTGCTTAGTAACCCATTTCCTTCTTGTGGCAAATTGGCAATTGTCCCCAAGTAGCAGTCAAATGTTCTAATTAATCTAAAAAGAGATGGTAGAGAAAGCATCCAAAAATCTTAAGAGTTGGTACTAAGAAAAGAAGGGGGTGAAATAAATTCAATTTTTTTAAAAAGTTGGATTCATCATTTTCTAGTCTGGATACAGAACACCAGGCTATCACTATGTCCATAGAAGAGAAATAGATTGAAACAACAGCAAGGAAATGGTCAAAACAACTAAGAGGAAGATCATGGAATTTTGACTGAACACCTGCCCTTTGGGGCGTATTTGGATGTTTGCAGCAGTAATTTAAATCTGTACAATAAACTGCAAGAATGTTTTTGCAGACGTTCATTTATCTAGGAGACTAGAGTCACAAATGTTCATATCTAAAAGAATGTCCACTATTTTGTGTACAATTAATTGGGCGAAGAACAAAATGATAGAAATAGTACTACTGTGTCAGGTGGATTGAAAGTTTGCAAGTTTTAAACAATTGTAAAAAAAAAAATTAAACCCTTGTTAACTACTACATCTTGTTTTTCCTTTTCCCCTGCATTTCTTTAATGCAACCACAAACTAAATAAGGCTGTTGATTTAAATGCATTTTAAATAGATTTTTCGATATGCATTGAAATTCTAGGATTTAAATACATTAGGACATGGATAGATATCTCCACTGAAATATCCCCCCCCTCTCTCCTCTGCACCCATTAAAAATTAATCATGGTGATCTTCTCTATTCTTTTTACAGTTACTACTGCATTGTTATTTCTTAGTCATGGTTTCCTCAAATAACCAAATTATCAGAGTTCCTAGAAGAACATACTGAACCATGAGTGGATTACATGGGCTGCTATTGTATAACACACTAGGCATCACAAAGAGAGAGGCTTTCTATTGTCCTTCTCCTTCAGTGCTCAGGAAAAGGAAGCACCCCTTCCATCATGTTGGCCACAGCAATGGCCTGATATTCTCACTAACCATGACCCCTAAATGGTGGATTCCCCTACTTTTTTTTACCCTTTTTGAACTAGCTGAAAAGAAAAAAAACACCACAGTTTTAGTGGCGGAACTCTTTTCAATATCCTCAGATTAAAGAAATAAAAAAGATGATTCCTCTACTGTTCCATCAGTATAGTAGCAATAGCACTTAGACTTATATACCATTTCACAGTGCTTCACGGTCCTCTCTAAGTGGTTTACAGAGTCAGCACATTGCCCCCCAACAATTTGGGTCCTCATTTTTCCAACCTCAGAAGGATGGAAGGCTGAGTCAACCTTGAGCCGGAATGTTGAGTGTAATTGTTTTTCCCTTTTCCCCCATAAATTCTTGTTTAAACATCTAGGCATGTGGTTTCACTGGCATAATCAGAAATTTCTTAAAATCCTCCCATGTGCAAGACTGCCGAATTACACAGATACACTTTGAATTTCATTTATGTTTATTAAGTCTGTTGCTTCTAAACTTTGGGCTAGAAGATCTGAAACACCCTCCTCTCTGGTTTTTAATATTGCCAAGCTAAAGGGAAAAGCCTTTGTTTTGTAAAAAAAATAATCATAAGAAGAAGAAAATTAAAAATGCTCCCTTTGGTTAGACCAAGATGTGGTAGGATAAGCTCGTGGCAGCCTCTCATAATGACCTCTTACTTGGGAACCCTTGAAAAAGCCTGGGCTAACAATGATTAATAGTATCTGTCTCCTGGCTTTTAACACTTGGCTGGAAAGTCTGGGAATATGTTCTGAAGAATTTTATGAAAAATTTCTACAGTAGTGAGAAAAGGCAGTTAGAACAAACACATAAATGTAAATATGTAAACATGCAAAAATATGCACTGGAAACCTGTAATGTTATTTTTGTTGGTTTTAGTTAGGATGAAAAAGTAAAAATAGTGAAAGCACCATTGTAAGACCTGAAGAACCAGGTCAGGGAGAGATTATCGTGGAGAACATCTATTTATTTGGTCACTAAGTGCCAACAACGATTTGAAGGCACATTATCATCATCAATCTGCAAGAGATGAACTTTGGGTGGAGGTAACAAAAGCAATGAAAAGTTCCCCAAGATTCTCAAGAATTCTCAAGAATCACACTCCAATTAGGAGCTCTGATGCTCCAAATCCAATGATGTGGTTCCTCCCAATACATCCAGAACAGAGGCATGGATTGTCTTGTTTTCACTGAAAGGAAAAGTGAAATATTAATTGGATTAAGGGGGATCAGAATTTATTTCAACCCCAGCCTTTCATAGAGCAGATTTTTTTTAAAAAATGACCTGAGATTGCAGATTTTCTTTATATCCCTTGCAAGTCATTTAAAATTCAGTTCCTAGGAGTCAAGACCATAATCATTATCCAACTGGGCAGAACCTGTCTAATCCTGACCACCATCAGAAGGAAATTTTTCTCAATAGAGTCACATTAAAAGGGCTGGAGATATATATATATATATATATATAATAAATGTATACAAAAACTTTGTTGCATCAGTCAGTTTTTCTTCTCCTGACTCTGCCTAGCTGGAAGGCGCAGATACCTCTTTTATTATACAATTTGCTTTAGTATTCTTTGCAAGATTTGTGTGGCTGAGGAACAGAGGTATCTTTTCCTAAGAATGATGATGCCAAAATGATGAAATACTTCATTATGTTGCAATATAAGTTCTGCCCTTTCATACTGACATTGTCATATTCAAATATATCAAGGTGGAGTATGTCATTGGGAGGCATGTTTCATCACTTTCCCTGACCTGCAGATGCCTACATACAGGAAATTAACCAAAACAGCTGAGCAAAGACTCTTCTAATAGATGCTGTTTTTTTCTATTTAATCTACACACAACTAAAATTCTATTGTCCATAACCTTTAACTTGGTAAAATGGTGCATCGTAGGGCAACAATTTTTGAACCACGGTACATCAAATGGGCTAACTTTCAGAATATGTCCAAAATCCATGATCCATGACTCCCAAGGGAATGAAATTTGGGGAAATTGCAGCTGCTTCAGTGCTACTGGCCACTGCTGCACTGCTGCTGCAGTCACACAATCATTATCAACATTCCATTCTGTGACAGTTTCCTAGCCAATCTTGCAATCTCTCCCTTCCCCACCCAGCAGCAGCCACTTACCTGCCTGCTGCTGTGCGACCTGCAACTTCCTGCTGGCTTCTCCATTGATTTTCTCCCTGGAAGCTTCCCACAAGCAAAGTAAATGGGGAAGCCTGCAGGCAGGAATTTGAAAATTGCTACCCCTCCCATTGCTTTTTTTCCGCACTCATGCTCATTCTGTTTCTCAGTTTTGGTAAGGAAATATTTCTGAAATGTTGACCCAGAGGAGCACGGGTTGTCTAGTTTGTTCCTAAGAACTACTGTTCTTATGTTGTTTTGAAACCTGGATGTACAAAATCGGAAGATGGAAAAGATAACAACAGTTTGAGAGCATGAGAAATTACTTGGGGGCAGTTACTTCTCATGTTGGTTTCTGACAATTTTTTTCATTGATGGACAAATGATACTATAGTGCCTGACTCAAAGTTCAGTTTGTGAATATCCTGCTTTCGCAATCCAGGATGGTCAATCACTTGACACTCACTTAAAGCCACCAGCTGCTATATTTGGGAGTATATTTGGAGAAAAGACTGTTTTAGTCTCTGCTATGTTTTTTTATAGAGTTTGCCAGTACCCTTTTGTTGCTAGTTTGAATTGTATGATCTATTTTGATTGAAATCCCACAGCAGAATTCTTTAATTTTAAAACAATATTTTAGTTCTTAATTTCTGAACCAGAAATTAAAAACAAGAAAGGGATACAGAAAAAAGAAGAAAACAAAAGAAAAAGGGAAGAAAAGGAGGAAAAGGGCAAAAGTGTATTATGTTATATATAGAAAACAGCATAGTTTTTATACATATTACATGTTGATTACATATGTCAATATGAAACAAGGTCATAACCAGAAAGCAAATATGTTTCATCAATGCAAGATTATAAGCCCTTTTGGTAGCATCATCGTTCCTCATGTAATGGTAGATTTCAGATTTTGAACATGTAATACATGTGAAAGGAAAAAATATCTTAATAATTCTTTCTGTATAAATCAAACATATTTCTTTGATAGTCAATTAAAATAAAGGCTGGTGTCTGTTGAGAAATACTTAGCAAAAGAAAGAACTGTGACCTTTGCAGTAGATAGTGAAAGATTGTGATCGGCACACATTTCCTAATATAAGCAGAACAAGGAACAAGAAAGTAAGAGGATTGAGGAACTGAACCTTCTTCACAGGTACAATGACATGAGTAAGAACGATAGTGAGGAAAGTACAAGGAAGAACAGGAAAACTGGCTTGGTAGCCAGGGCAACAGAACAAGAATAGGGAACTAACCCAGTGGTCAGTTCCAAGCAATGGTGGGATTCAAATATGTGAACAACCAGTTCTCTGTGTGGATGCCGCTTCTGGAAGTCCATTCTTGGCCTGGGCAACAAAAAATTAGCTACCGGTTCTGCCGAACTGGTACAAACTAGCTGAATCCCACCACTGGTTCCAAGAATAGGGAGCTGACCCGGTGGTCAGTTCAAAGAAGAAGGAACTAAGAAAGGCGCTGTTCCAGAAAGTCATCTGTTGCTGGTTTTAACAAGAACAGGGAAGTAGGACAACAGCTGTGTAACCCTGGAAGTCATGTGTGTATGTATGTGTATGTAAGGTATAAAAAAAGGACATTGAAATGAAGTCGTCATTTGGCCACATTGGCACACTTAATGACTGCTTGTCCATCTAGCCCTTATTGCAATAAGTTGTTGAAATGTAAGTACTGAATTTGTGTGTTAAATTTAAATAAACCTCTGGATCCTAAAGTGAGAATTTTGTTGTATGTTGTCTCTTGTTTCTCTTTAATACGTTTTTCCCCTGACATACAGAATCATTTCTTTAAGCAATATTACTCACCCAACCCATTTAAATCAGTCTCTATGGTATGGAATAAAAATAAAAATATCTTTTGTTGAATTAATCTCATATTCAGATTGTATATATTTATTAAATAAGTATTAAAATATGTTTTACATTTTGTGTTACAAACATTTAAAATAAAGGAACTAAACAAGAACTTTAAGACTCCACATTGTTTATTTAATATGGGTATTCCAACTTTTTATTTCTGTATCTTTGGAAATAACTAATAATCCATCATAACAATGTTTCTTAATTGCTTACTATGAATAACGTAGGCTTGAAATCATTCACAGTATATTTCAGTGTTAGTAGGCATTTTAGACCTGCTAAAGTATCTGAATTAAATTATGTAATCAAAAGATGCCTCAGCTGAATACACAACCATTCAGCAGTTTTGGATAATTCAGATTGCTCCTGCAATGATTCAAATGAGTGGCAATTATGTGATCCAGAATATTAATATCCTTATTAGCCTACAAGTTGAAAACCACCACAACAATAAAACAAATAAAACTGTTTGAGACATACTTCCATCTCAAATTTTCAAGTCTTTAATGCTGGAAATATAGAAAACTCTTAACCAGGGGCCCTCAAAGTTGGCCACTTTAAGACTTGTGGACTTCAACTCCCAGAATTCCCCAGCCAGCTCTTAACTGAAGAAAGGAACCAAGCTCCTACTATAACGTCTGGGAGGTAGGATTTCTCTCTCTCTCTCTCTCTCTCTCTCTCTCTCTCTCTCTCTCTCTCTCTCTCTCTCTCCCTCCCTCCCTCCCTCCCTCCCTCCCCCCTTGTGTGTGTGTGACATAAAATAATTAATTAATTGTATCCATAATACTTCATCCTTTGAATTCCATAAAAAATAGAATTCTAAAAACATGCTCAAAGCCCATCCTATCAGCTGTAATTTAAATGAAGAAAAACACATGTTTTGTCTTTTCCATAAAAAACTATAATCCTACTCAATAACAGTGTTTTTGAAATATCTTTGTTGACACAGGTATCTATAACAATTTAGATTTAATATTTATTTTTACAACATTTGCCCATGAATTCATTTTCCCATAAATTCCCATAACAACCAGTATCAATATTAATCTGAAATGAACAGATGGAAATGTTTATGTCTACAAATGAAGAAACATTTCTTGGGATAATTATTCCTAAAAATAAATCCTAAATTCTTAAATAAAAATCTGAGCATACATATATTTTGATATAGAAAATGAATGCTAAGAAGTACTCTATATCAACTTTTTAAGCAATAATATCATTTTTATTGCACCTATTTACATATTACTTGTGGGATTCTGTACATAAACAACTGGTTGCTCAGTTCAGTTTTATAACTGAACTTATTACAACTTATTATAACTTCAGAGAAACTGAGTGTTGGATCTTCCACATTTTGTAAAAGGCAGGCTAGTACTCAAGAAAGGAAGGAAGGCAAAGTTAAAAGCAAAACAACATGTAGGTGTGATGGAAAAACTAAATTTGCAAAATTTTCCTCCTTCCGTTTCTTTTCCCATTTCCCCTCAACTCCTCCATCACTTGCAGACAAACTGGAGCAGCCCTAGACCACTGCATAACCCATTCGTGGCTGTGTTTCTGTCACCAAAATAGTCTTTCAATCCTATCTCAAGGAGAACAATTGAAAAGCCCTGACCTAAAAGTTCATCAAGGAAGCAGAAGGTGAGAAACTGCAGATATTCTTTTAACAATGGAATTCTTAGCAGCTTTGCTTTACAATAGAAAAAAACCCAAACATTTCCTTTGTTTAAACATTTATCTCACTTGTTCAAAATGTGTCTATAAATCAGCTCCTTCAGATTTTCCACCCCTCAGCTCTAAAGTGTATAAAAATCTCTCTGTCATTCAGGGTCCTTCTGTAACTGGTTTGTGACTCAGTGTGCTGATTCCACTACTGGGTAGTTTATAATTCAGAGTATTGTGCCAATGAAGGTGACAGGGTTAAATGAACACTAGTTCAAATAAACCAACACATCTGTTGGGAATCAGTGAACAAAAGTCAACCCTTTCTGGGTTCATTGATTCTTCTTTGCAGTTCCTTTTCCTGTCCACTTTGCCTCAAGCTGGATTTGTTTTTGCTTTCCGATTCTGTGAATATTCTGGGGGAATGGGATGATTAAACCAAATTTCTTGCCTCTTGTTTGCCCCAATAATTAGTAGCAGCCCCCTGAGGAAACATGGGATCATTTGGGGAACTTCTGTTCCTTTTGTAACTTTTGCTTCTGCCATTATAAACCCAAAGAACTGGCTAGTCTAAATATTTAATGCTAAGATTTGAAATTAAAAAGAAACAGGGCAAATTGCTGAATACAATTGTGAGGAATCTGCTTACTGGTGAGAAGACCATGTTCAAAGAAATAAATGGGCTGAAGAGATGTGAAAACCTCTGTAACCATTCCTTAAGATAGAAATAACAGAATAAGAGCTTTAGTCAGGATAAGATTATTCTGTGATGTGATTTAAACAAAGGTTGTATTTTACTATGCCTTAGGTCTACTATTTGCTGGGCAGCAGCTGTATGACAGCAAAGAGACTCTAAATTATAGGGATCATCCTGATTTTTGCATCCCAGTTCTATGATCTAGTCTTACCTGAATCACAAACCAATCCATCATATTTTAACCTACTTTGTTTTCATAGTGTGGTATGAAAAAACAGAAGATGAAGTTATGCGAAAAACCACTGTTAACCAGTGATAAGTATGGCATGAATCTTGTTTGTGCAATTGATGTTTCAATGTATGGAATAAACCCAGGTAACTGACTCAGTTCAGTAAGCCATTATTAAATGAATTGTGGTTGGCAGTATAAACACAGCAGTTTCAAAGGCTGCTTTTGACTTGCTGGTATTTACCGGTACCTCTTTCTTTCTTTGTTTGGGTTCATCATATTTTTTAACTTACCCTTTATTTTGGTTTCTTGGAACAATTTCTTGATGTTGGGATTGTTTGAAAATATGTCTGAGACTGCCATAGAAAAGGCACATGTGCTATTTTACTGTGCTGTCTTATACAGTGTGTATATACATGTGAATTTGCATTTAATAGTTCTGATAATGCATCTCAGTGGAACTGGACCTCTAGACTTCAGCAGTGCAAAAAATATTCTGCCTGCATCCGAAACATGTTCAGCCTACCATTATTTTATGAGGAACATGGTAGCTTGAAGGAAACCTAGCTATTCTCTCTGGGAAGCATTTGTACTCTGGTTCAAATATCCTGTCCTCTTAGTGAGATGCTGGGAATCAAGCACTGGCAGAAGCTAATACACTGCTGTTAACTGCTATTGGATTTTTAATTAGGAATTTAATATGACCAACTTAATTACCACTCGATCTGGCTGAGGGCCTGCAGCCATCCTTTCCTTCCGGCTGCAGTCCTGTCAGATTTCGAGTTTCAGAAACAGCAATAACAGGCAGAGCCACGATTTGAATCAAAGCCACTGAAGGAAGGCATTAATACTTCAAGAGGAGGCTCATTTGGTGGCAAGCTGCCCAGCTGTGCTTATTTAAATAATACTGTGAAGTGGCCTTGCAGGGCGCTAGGCTCCGCTTGGCAAGCGCAACAGCCAACTGGGGAGGATGAGATGGAAACTGAGATCTCAACCACTTGTGGCACTTCTCACAGAAGTTAAGGGTTGACGTCGGCGGGCAAGGCCAAATTCCATTGTAACCAATTCCAGGTTTTGTTGCCAAATTAACATTCTGTTTGCATTCCATCTGGATTTGGTTAGCATTCTCTCCTTCCCAATGTTATTGTGCAACACAAAGCCAAGGTCTGTTTACACTTCAGAACTTGGCACTCAAACCATGTCTCAAATACCTGGAATCCAGTAAAAAGTCCTAAGTGTCAGCAACATGCTAAGGTTGTGCTAACCTTTTCCAGACTTTCGCTTTGCCATAATATTCACATTATTATTCTGTGGATGGAGTTCATAAAGACCATATCTCAAGTAGGGAACTGGGTCCACGCAACATACTGAACTAGAAATAAGCCAACTATATGTTAGCCGAGTATTTTGGGAAAACTGAATCCATGTAATTAGTTTGTAGTTCAATATATCATACTTCACCTGTTTTTAAGACTGAACTATGGTGTAAGATCTGGACCTCAGAATTCCAGATGATGACTAGGTGGCAGCAAAAGGATGCAGAAAAATTCAGATTCCAGCAGTTGTGCAGAGTTTTGCAATCCAGGCCTAGTAGCCTTAGGCCAGGCTACTAGCAGAAGTGAATTTAGGAGCATTCCCAGGATATTTTTAAAACGGAATTCTGCCTGCTGCAATGGTCCATAAGTATAAAATAAGCATATTTAAAATGAGTTATGAATACAGGAAAACGCTGAGCAAGCACAAAAATGGATTACTGAGTCAACGAGATAGACCGGAATCAGATGTTAAGCTTACTAAATCCTGTGAATTCAAGATGGTTTTCCCTAGTTTTCAAAAAACAAAGACAGGCATGGGTGTTTGTTGAGGAAAAGTTCTGAAGTTTGGGTAGTTCATACAAGGAGATTTTGTCTTACTGCTCCATCTAGCATAGAAGAATCTATTTGCATTTGCTTAGGTTTGCATGATCTGTATCTATGGTTGCTCAGTTGTAGAATTAATCCAGTTCTCTGACTCCATTGAACCTCATAGGCTGACAGTAATATATGAACACAGACACTACACCAAGAAGGAAACACTTCCTTTCTAGAGCTTTGATGTTTGTAACCTGATATGCCAGACAGTTCTGATATACCTTTCTAACCAATAGGAGGTGGGAGGCAACTTTTACCAAGTCTTTCTGGAACAATAGGAGGGAATACAATATGTTGCAGAACACATTTATTGACATTATCTCTCATGTCCACAAGGGGAGCCTCCATAGAGAGAGAATCCTTCCATTTGCCTAGCTACAGGTGTCCATTTAATTGAACGATGTCATGATGTAAATGATACAACTTATGTTTTTGTACCAGACAGCATAAGAACTGCCAGGTTTCCACCATGAGCTGACCATGTAATATTACAGTACTTGCTCCAGGCAAAGTTGCACCACACCAGCAATAACAAAGTATAACAGACAGAAGGAATAAGAAACAGGTTGTGTCAATCAGGCTTTGAAGCAATGGGAAAGAATCAAAGAAGGAGGTATATAACTAAAAAAGAAGGTACTGTAGGTGGGGAATGCAGTCACGTCCTTTCCAACAGTCTCAACTTACTGTTGGCTATCTTTTCTGCAGGAGAAAAATGCAAATGTTTACAAAGCAAAGTGTTGTATATTTTACTCTACTCCGTTCTACTCTACTCCATTCCTACATAGTAAACCACACTGGTTCACTGCCCAGCTATCAATATCATTTGTACAACATGCAAATACATCCCTTTCCTCAGAAAGTTCTAATGATGATCACGGAGGTCCTAAGCATCTGGAGACTTTGCAAAGCATCATCTGATTCTGGGGTGAGGATCTACACGTGGAACCATCACACAGAAGTAGTTAGCCATTCAACTTTAGTCAAACAAAAATAGGGATTGAAAGAAATCAAGAACGTCATAGATTTATCCAGGATTTGGCGGAAAATGAAAACAACAGAACTTAATAATGAATAAATATTGTTGGATCCTATTTTCTCCCTGTGATTAGTGTAGTGAACGCTGAAACTATGATTACTGTGATGTAGTAAAAATGTAATTTAAATTTTGTCTAATGTTATCCAGTAATTATTAGCACTGAAACTGGAGATTACACATCAAGCCCTCTACTACTAAAGTAGTTTATAGTTCTGAAATGAAATGGACATTGGAAGAGTTGAAAAATAGGTTCCTGTTCCAATTTCACACTAGAGAAGTTTTGGTTGTACTTGGCATGCAACACTGGTGAGCACATTTCGATATGGCTCATTAGGTCACTTGCCACACACTTCTACTCTCTGAAATACTATGGTTTTGCTTTGTTTCATATTTATTAACTTTATAACCCAGTGCTCCTCCTGATGTACGTGATATGGTCTCTTCCCATTTTTCCACAACAATAACCCTGTGAGATAGGTTAGGTTGAGAAAGGAAGAGGGGAATTGGCTCCAAGTCATTTCTGGGTTTTTGTGACTGAGGCTAGACTTCCAGTTCCAGGATGGATGGATGGATGGATGGATGGATGGATGGATGGATAGATAGATAGATAGATAGATAGATAGATAGATAGATAGATAGATAGATAGATAGATAGATAGATAGATAGATAGATAGATAGATAGATAGATAGATAGATAGATAGATAGAGGGCAGCTTTTGGACAACTTTGTATATGTTGACAGAAGGGTGGACCTAGAAAGGACCAATTCACATATTAATGTGGTAGAGCTGTAAAATGTTATTTTAAAAAAGTGTAGAATTCCAACATTTGTAATTGGGAGAAATAGATGGCCTCAATTATGCATCCAGATAGGTAAGAGATGAAGATGTGTTCTTTCTATGCACTTGTTAGAAAAAATGATCTAAAGAGCTGAAAGCAACTGTGGATCGTCCTCTTCTTTTTCAGACAAACATTGTGAATAGAGATAGACAATAGTGCTCTCTTTTTTTAGACATATACAATTATAATTGAAACTCCAGCTGATTGCGGAAAGACAGTACATCATTACTACTAATGGGACTTTCTGGTATAAAACTACCAGTTTTTTGTTCTTTCTTTTGAAGGAGGCATATACCCTAATAAATGATCCATTGGAGTTGAATATATTTAGAACGCTTTGTCAACCTATTCAAACTCACATCTTGCTTCAATCTGGTATTTTGTGTAATCTCCTTACAGTTGTTTTAACTTTCATAGATTTTTATTCAGTAAAGCTTTACTTTTATTCTTGTGTCAAGTCTTTCATTGGAGCTTAGCACAGTATTGCTCCAGTGGCTTAACTTAACACCATGGTTAACATAATAACAGCTGTTGGCAGCAGCTTGAATTTGGATAGGTTACAAATGTTAACCCTTTGGCTGCTAGCGACAATCCCAGAACCCCAGAGAAGTAACATAGCCACAACCTTGCATACAATTGCCCTCTCTGCCACGTGGGAGTATTCCCAAAGTATGGTTAAAAATAATCAAGATGGCAGCTACGGTACCAGAAAAACAGGCAGAACTTTTATTGTGCTGATATGGCTGCCATCTTGACCTTTTGGACCATAATCTATAGGGGCACTTCTGCATACAAAGAAATACATGCTTACAGACACTCAAGTGGCTTATTCAATAGTGTATAATAGTCAATACTGGTGGCTACACAGAAAAAAAATGTCTCTGTCCAGTTTTTATTTTGTGCTCTTAAATTTTAGAGGAATCATATAGTTTGTAGAAAATTTACAAAACTCGGAGTGATGCTGAACTTTTGTCTTTTGTTCTTTTTCTAAGCAAATGGTTTTGTTAACAGGGTGGAGACCCACAGAAAAGAACCACTTGTAACTAGAATGAACTTTTGGCCAGTATACATTTTGAATTTGCATTACTAGCCATCTAATGGTTTCCATATTGAAGGAAGATGTCTTGAGAAGTTGAGCCCTGTCTCTTTGCATGAGAAGAATTAAGTGGTTTTGACAAGGCACTGATTTCTTGAATGGATACAGAACATGTTACATAAATAATGCAACTGTAAGCTGTTGCTTTTCTTGTCATTAGTTTGCCTACACAAAATGCAAAGAAAGCTTCAAAGGATGAATGGTATTTTTTAACATCACATGGTTAGTTTCTAAGAGAAAGCTGTCAGCTCAGCTTCACAGGCCATTGTGCTTGTAAACTCAGGTCACAAATCCATTTGATCCTAGTTTGCATGCTGAAGAGACACAAAATAACAAGCTATGGTTTGCTGCTAAAATAGGACCACAAGTATTCAAAAGAAGAACTGGGAAAGAGGAAGAGCAGGTGCCAAAGGCTCACATTCATAATGTTAAACCATTGGCATCCATTGATCTCTGTTGGAAAATTGTTGAACTATAAAGGAGTCTTTCTTACTCTTTGTTTTAAACTATGTAACACTCTGTGCTATGTTGCACACTCTTCAGAAATTAGATACTAGGCCCTGTACTGAGATGAGTGATGAGACTGGGAGCTGGCGACAGCCAAAGAAAAGAACACTCCATGTTAGACTGGAAACAGGCAGTTGCTTGATTAGATAATTAACAATGGTCTGGTCAAGCCATAATTGCTTCCTTATTCCAGAGCTGAGACAAATTCTGATTGTTTTTCACCTCCTCTGAAATGCATTTCCCTGTTGTGTGACAAGGTGAAAATGGTTTACAAGAAGGCAGGTATCTGGAAAACTTGGGAATGTGTCCTCACTCCGGAGATAAGATTTTTGGGAGCTGATTTTGGGTACATGGATAATTGCTCTTAGATGTATAGTATACCCCTCAATTCATTCAATCTCTTAAAAAAAGAAACAGAAATTAGAATGGAAACAAAGAGAATACATTCCCAGAAGAACAAATGTTATATTAGAAGATATGGAGTTGCAAGTATAATGAAGATAGGGCTGAAACTACATATGGATATAAACTGGCCTAGTATGGAAAAAGGTAATGGAATTAAAGAATTCGGGCCATTTCTAAGCGATCCCAGTAAAAAAAATGGCTCTGGTTGACTAAAATTAATATATTTATATGACAAAGATGGCCAAGTGATTCTCTATCATTTCAGTTTTGCAACTTGTTAGATATACTGTACATCTTTTGTTTCCTTTCCTTAGCTAAGATGTTTCATATAAAGTATAAAGTAGGGCCAGGAATTATGTGGTACCTTGAACACTACCTTTCTTATGAGACAAAAGATTATGCCTCAGTAACTTTGTTCATTTTTTAGGTGCCATGTGATTGTGTGCTACTAGACTACTTCCCCTGGAAGGTCTTATTAAGTAGGCTGCATCCATTGAGCCATAACTGCATATAACCTATATAGAGAAACACAGTAAGATAGACCTTACTTCCTCCCTCCCTCCTTTTCTCCCTCTGTCCCTTCCTTCCTAGATTAATGGGTATTCCATGGCCTTCTTTATGGTGCCAGGCATGACTCAATTACAGTAATAGCTGGGATTGCTGTTAGAAAATAATGGGTCTTCATCTGATTTTCTTCCATCAGGGCCTCTAGCTTGCAGATGTAAACAGCTTCCTCTCTCTGTGCTCTGATCATGAATGCTTCAGGCAACCAGGCATGATGTGGTGACACACTTGGGATATGAGACGGAAGCAAAGTGTTCTCAAATTACTGCATTAAATTTATCTTTGCAGCTGAAGACAAGCTGTAGGGTGCAAATAGGATAGCTGGAAGACCAGAACAACAGTTGGAATTCATGAGTGTTTGTGTATACACTGTGTGCACAATTATTAGGCAAGTGAGTATTTTGGCCATATCATCATTTTCATGCATATTTTCCATCTCCAAGCTGTATAAGCTTGAATGCTTAGCGGAAATAAGCAAATCAGGTGATGTGTATTTGTGTAATGAGGGCGTGTGAGACCTAAGGAGATCAACACCCTATATCACGGGTGTCAAACTCACCGCGTGTCGTAACGTATCGTGACTCTTTTTGTATTGCCGGCAATGGGGTGGGCGCGGCTTCGGTATGATTAAACCGGCCTGCGGGTCGGCAGTTTGACACCCCTGCCCTATATCAAGGTGCACATAATTATTAGGCAGTTTCTTTTCCTCAGGCAAAATGGTCAAAAAAGAGATTTAACTGACTCTGAAAAGTCAAAAATTGTAAAAAGTCTTTCAGAGGGATGTAGCACTCTTGAAATTGCTAAGATATTGGGGCGTGATCACAGAAACAACAATTTTTTTGTTGCAAATAGTCAACAGGGTTGCAAGAAAGATGTTGAGAAAAAAAGACACATATTAACTGCCAAAGATTTGAGAAGAATCAAACGTGAAGCTACCAGGAACCCATTATTCTCCAGTGCTGTCATATTCTAGAACTGCAACCTACCTGGAGTGCCCAGACGTACAAGGTGCTCAGTGCTCAGAGACATGGCCAAGGTAAGGAAGGCTGAAACCTGACCACCACTGAACAAGACACTTAAGTTGAAATGGCAAGACTGGGCCAAGAAATATCTGAAGATAGATTTTTCAAAGGTTTTATGGACTGAGGAGAAGAAAGTGACTCTTGACAGACCATATGGATGGGCCCGTGGCTGGATCAGTAATGGGCACAGAGCTCTACTTCGACTCAAACGCCAGCAAGGTGGAGGTGGAATACTGGTATGGGCTGGTATTATTAAAGATGAGCTAGTTGGACCTTTTCAGATTGAAGATGGACTCAAAGTCAACTCCCAAACCTACTGCCAGTTTTTAGAAGACACTTTCTTCAAGCAGTGATACAGGAAAAAGTCTGCATCTTTCAAGAAGACCATGAGTTTTCTGCAGGATAATGCTCCATCGCATGCATCGAAGTACTCCACCGCGTGGCTACCCAGTAAAGGCCTTAAAGATGAATGAATAATGACATGGCCCCCTTCCTCACCTGACCTAAACCCTATTGAGAACTTGTGGGCCCTTCTTAAACAGGAGATTTACTGTGAAGGAAAAACAGTACACCTCTCTGAACAGTGTCTAGGAGGCTGTGGTTGCTGCTACACAAAATGTTGATCGTCAACAGGTCAAGAAACTGACAGACTCCATGAAAAGAAGGGTGGCTATATTGGTCACTGATTTTTTTCCTGAAACGTCAAAAACGTTTATTTGCACATTTTGAGTTGTTTATTATTCTCACTTTAACAGATGCAAATAAACGAGTGAGATGGACACATTTTCATTTTTCACTTAGTTGCATGATAATTCTCTACACTAACAGTTGCGCAATAATTGTGCATACACAGATATTGTCCTAAGAAAGCGACAACCTCTTTTACTTTCTTAAATATTCAGGTTTGAGGTTTATTAACATTTTGGATTGACTGAGGGTACTGTAGTTGTTCAATAAGAAAATTAATCCTCCAAAATACAATTTTCCTAATAATTGTGCCCACAGTGTATGTATGAGTGTGTGAAAAGTACAGATGCCATTAGCCTTTTTTCAAAAGAATGACACAGACGTTCCCCCTAATTATCTGGAAAAAAAATGCATTTATAATGTAGGACATAATATAGATCAGAAAATTGGTTTCATGCCTTGTATGAAAAACACTTATAGAGTTTTGCCCAAATATGAGCATAGAGGAATGACATATGACATTGTGATGCAAATGCTACCCTTTAGGTTCAGTTCTTGCTTGTGAACTTACATTGTGATGTCACAATCCATGTTTTTTCCTTTCTGTGCCATCAGGGCTAGGAATGAGCATCTGTGCTCCTGAGGTTCCCAAATGGCCCTTAGTACTCTAGAATATTTAAGTAATATTAACTAAGTAGTATATTTATATAAAAACTGTCAGAAACCAGCATACATGTAAGATTGTTTCTTTTGCCATTTCAGGACCCATAAATGTGAAAACTATTGTAAAACCATTACCAAATTAAAAATATGCACTTTCATCATGCTTCATTCATGTGTAAAACATTATTTTAGCAATCAATGTTCTTTGGAGATTA
This sequence comes from Protobothrops mucrosquamatus, assembly GCF_001527695.2. Taxonomy (NCBI): domain Eukaryota; kingdom Metazoa; phylum Chordata; class Lepidosauria; order Squamata; family Viperidae; genus Protobothrops; species Protobothrops mucrosquamatus. Next base: position 85,937 of record NW_015386570.1, on the reverse strand, counting down.
CATGTACAGATCTGACCTATTCAGTAAAATTACAACCAAGTTGCATGAAGATAGTCGCTCTTCTTCTTCCCCCCCTCCCCCCCAGTAATTACTACAGGGCTAATTAATATCGCAAGCTTTTCCAAAGTGTTCAGGATTGTAACAGATAATAAGGATATTTCTATTTTGTACTCTGGACTTAATGCAGCATTCGAAATGCTGGGATCTCCAGTATGGGGCCCAGGGTGTCAATCTGCTATAAATACCCCCCCTTGATGTCCATCAAATTCCCTGTTCCATCTGACATTCCTTTTTTAAAAAATATTTTTTTTTAAAAAAATGGTTAAGGTAATATAGGTAGTCCTCAACTATTAGCACAATTGAGCCCAAATTTCTGTTGCTAAGTGAGACAGTTTTGAAGTGAGTTTTGCCCCGTTTTACAACCTTTGGTGCCAGCGTTGTTAAGCAAATCACTGCAGTTGTTAAGACAGTAACACGGTTGTTAAGTGAATCTGGCTTCCCCATTGACTTTGCTTGTCAGAAGGTTGCAAAAAGTAATTTCATGACCACAGGACATTGCAACCATCATAAATATGAGTCAGTTGCCAAGAGTCCAAATTCTGATCATGTGATCATGGGGAAGCGGCTACGGTTGTGTGAAAAACAGTCATTACTCACTTTTTTTCAGAGCCATGGTCAACTAAATGAACTTTTGTAAGTCGAGGACTACTTGTATGCTGTAGAACAGGGGTAGGCAACCTCGGCTCTTTTATGACTCAGGAATTCTGGGAGTTGAAGTCCATGAGTCATAAAATAGCCGAGGTTGCCTACCCCTGCTGTAGAACAAGGCAATAACTCTAAAGGAGACCCACAGGAATTATTGAAAAATAAAAAAAAATGTCTAGCTACAATTCAATGTTTCGTTGAGATATCCACATTTGCCGTAAAAAAGACATGATAAGGATAAGGCTACAAGGAACATTCTGGAAGAGGAGCAAACGCAGGAAATTGGCAATCTAGTATGACTCTCATCTCCCCTGCCCAAGGGAGTTATTTTGTGAATGGCGAAACTCCTTCTCGACAGGAGCTTTGCAGAAGTGCTGGCGAAATACAATATTATCTAATTTTCAATACGTTCCCTAATCCAGGGCTTTTCAACCTTTTCACCCATTGTACCACTTTTAGGATATGGCAACATCCGAGTACCACCAGTCACCTAGCAAGGTGTCAAAAACTTGATGACCAAAAAAAAAAGAGGAAAAAAGTGATAAAGTACAGGTAGTCCTCGACTTACAACAGTTCGCTTAGTGACAGTTCGAAGTTACAATGGCACTGAAAAAAGTGCCCCCCAAGCCACAGCCGAGCAAGATGCCTGCCTGCCCGCCTGGTGGCGCTCTTCCTCCTGTCCGAGGTTTTCATTGTTGTGAGCATTTCTGCTGAGGATTGGCAGCAGGGGTAGGGGGGTGTTTGGTTTTTATCCCCCCCCCCTTGTCTGCTGGGTGGTTGCAGCAGGTTTTGGTCACTTCACATGACCCTGGGACACTGTGACTGTCATAAATATAAATCAGTTACCAAGCATCTGAATGTAAATCACAAGACCCTGGAGATGCTGCAACATTCCAGCTGATCAGCGCTTCTTCTGGGCTCAGCAGAAGCGCCAAGATCAGCATTGAGCTCCAGCTGGAGCCTGGCGCTGATCCTGGTGCTTCCACTGAGCCCTGGCAGCCCCGAAGAAGCGCCGATCAGCTGGAAAGCGGCACTGATCCTGGTGCTTCCGCTGAGCCCTGGCAGCCCTGCAGCTCCAGCCATCTCTCGCTCAGGCTTGTGCGGTGCTGCCACCAGTTCAGCTCATTCCCCTCCCCCGCTACCACTTTTCTAGGATGGTCGTGTACCACCTGCCAGGTGCCAATGTACCACAGGTGGTACCCGTACCACTGGTTGAAAAGCCCTGCCCTAATCAAAAGAACTGGGGACTCCTGGGAGAATAACAACATTTTAATCAAAACTTTTTATAACAATCCTATCCTTCTGGTTAGTAGGAACCTCTGCAAATTTGTTAATTCCAACATCATTTTAATATTATCAGTGTGAAATTAGAAATTCATTTTAGAATGAAAAGAGAAGTTCAAGAATCTTATCGTAATGGGCAAGACTGAGTAAGTGATTTGTGAGGCTGTTTAGTTACTGTCTAGGGAGCTACTGTAGTAGCGAGCAGCTTCAGATGCTCCCTTTTACCTGGCCTTTTGAGCTTTAATCTGGATTTAACTACATCCCTTCACAAAAAGAGGCCTTCATATGATAGATAAGCTTCTAAAAGGCCTTCAGGTGGAACAAAACCTTGGGCAAAACAGGAGACATGGCCAGAGACACGGTATATTATAGCAATGCATTACATTTCAGTTGCTTCCAACTTACAGTATATGTCAAAACATAAAGGTTCCATGGAGCAGTTACGTATAAAAATGGGGGGGGGGGAACCAATGCTTTATTTTTATTGCAGAGAAATGTGCTTTTTTACACTCATGCATGCTAGATTAAACTCACTATTACATTCCACAAAGTTTGGTTGCAGGTAAGTTCAATAAGACGGAGAGAGACTTATTCATATTTGAACAAGCATGATTATGTTTGATTAAGTTATTATACTATATGTTTATTTACAAAATTACACCCCATATTTTTACTGTCTGTGAACAATCCCCTAACTGACCTTCTGAGTCATTTGAAGCATACTTTGTGTTCGCTGACATTAAAGGTAGTGAACTCAATCAATCGGGTCACTAAGTATGTTCTGCTTGTGCAAAATGTTCTTTGCAGCTGTCATATTTTATTTGTTTTTATAGACACAGAAAGTTGGCCCACCTACCCTGAGAGTCAGCAGTTCCTGATGCTCTCCAGAAGCTTCCACTAGGCCTAGTTTTCTCTCAGCGATAAGCATCTGAGCAGCCCTTCTCTCCACTCAATCCCTCCCAAGTCGAAATAGTGGTCTGGCTAATGTCTCATGGGAGACATCCACTTTCCCATGTGGTTGCCATGCTTCCCTCTTGGCTCAGGTACACCCCCATCTTTTTTTTTTCTAGCTTACACATTTTTACAAAGAAAGATTCTGGCTAACTATGCTTGGAGGTAAATGTGAACTAAATATAAATTGACTTTGCTTACAGTAAACATAGTTTGCTTTATTGTGTCACAAAACAAGAGGATCTCTCCATTCCATATATCAGTGATATTTGTATGTACTGTATGTGTTAAGTCCGGAGAATAATGGCGCTTGAGACGAAGCATTTCTAACAAGTCTTTATTCTCTGCTTCCAATCTACGAACAACGACCAGCACAGAGGCATGCAGGCCTCTATATATACCCTCAGATCCCCGGGCAATTCCAACCAATAACAAGGCAGTCTTTTCCCACCTTGCGCATGCGCGCAAGGCCGGCGCCGCTCAGTCTGGTCCCGGGCAGCTTTTGCAAATGCCCGGGACTCTTGCATCATCCCGAGCCTGCTTCTGCAGGCACGGGACACAACAGTATGTATGTATGCATGTATGTATGTATGTACGGATGCATTTAATTAATTAATTAGTTTGCCGCCCATCTCACTGCAAGACAACTCTGGGTGGCTTACAACTTATGAGTGTTACATAGAAGACCCAAATCATGAGTGTCTGGGGAGATGGGGGGAGGCAGCAAAAGGAAGGCAGATTAAGATGTGTGCATGATGATGTCTTCATGAAGAGGCCACAATTAAGTTATTTATGTCAGACAAGAGGTGACAAATAACCAAGGGCAGCAATTTGTCATTGCAGGCAAGTTCTTATTTGCCATGGATGTCGTTGGTTGATAGAAAATAGTAACCAGTGACCTTTCTTTGGCTTCCTGGAACCTGTGTAACTCCCATTAAGAGGAGGAGCAGGAAGAAGCCCACTACCTCTGCCCACTGCGCTCTTCTCCTAGGGAGATCAACCGTGCAGCAGAAGCATCATCTACCTACAGAAGTCCTTGCTAAGATTGAAGCTCCTAATTTTCCCAGGATTCCACTTCATGAAAGAGTCTTCATGGCTAGAGAAGCCTTTTCACTGAAGGTAGTTGCTCTGCACTTTGAAGAGGTGTGAAAGGGGCAGCCAGGGGACAGAAGCTAGTACTGTATGCCTTTTCCCAACCCTCTTCTTTTTTTTGGGTAGACCCCTTGATGTTTTGCATAGTACTGAAAAGGGCTTTACTCTTTCATGTACTCTTTCCCCCTTCTTTTTTCATGTTCTTTTAGTTGTTCTATTACTATTTCTCCCCCTGTTGAAGGGTCTTGATGCTTTCCAAACAGAGTGTAACACTAATGTTGCAGCATTTGCTATTTTGTATCCTCAAGCCTTAATTGATCCCTCCCACCTAAGAACTCCTGGTAGAAAATCAGACTAACTCTAGGTTTATAGGCATCCTGAACAAAGATTCTCTCAGAGAAGCTAACAGTTCCCCTTCTTAGGGGGATTTGTTAGGCAAAAGGGTCACAGTGATAGCTGCAGCAAGGGACCAGTCAATTCTGTTCCTAAAATGTCAGCGTCACTAGGGAAATACTAAACTTTTCTTCCAAGATTTTGTCAGAGCCAGTCAGCAAGGGATTACGTTTGTAAGGAGGCCTGAACTGAATGGAGCAGACTTTCCCCAGGCTATTGGGCCTTGAACCAAGTTCTCCTCCTTGGCAGCGATAACCTTTTTTCTTTCCAGGCATTGTGAAGATCCTCCTAGCTGGTTGCAGCTGATCTGATCTGAACTGGGAAACTTCAGGAAGACGGGACACTCTTTTAATCCTTGCCAAATAATGGATTATTGCTTCAGCCGGTCCCGACCCTTGTGGCAGTCATCCTGCATTATTATCCTCGAGGCTACAGCAACAAAACCAGAGAAAATTGACAGGCAGATGTTACAGTAGTGTTGGTGGGCTTCTTGAGGTCAGTTAATTGTATCAAGTGCTAACAGTGGGTGTAACAACAAAAATGGCAAGACGAGGATGATCTCAGTTAAAGCTTGCTTAAGTATCAAAGCCTTCTCAAGTTTCCTGAGTTCTTTAATCCTTGGTTCCAGTCTTCTTTTGTGCCTGCCTCCTGGTTTGACCTCTTTAGTTCTGGGTTTGTCTTTGGTCTTGACTGCTTCTGGTTCCTAAAAATCTCCTCAGAATTCTGCTCACAGCCCAGATATGACATGTAGAAGCAGTAGACAGCTTGGGCATAAAACAGGCAGAACTGACGTTACACACTGGGTGGGATGGTAATTTAAAACATCCATGGCAGAGTTCTTCTTCCAAGAATTCCTTATTACAGTAAGAAAAATACTGCATAAGAAAGGCTGCCCCTAGTTACTCTATCCCAGTGTTTCTCAACCTTAGCAACTTTAAGATACGTGAACTCTAGCTCTCAAAATTCCCTGGCCAACATGGCTGCCTGGAGAATTCTGGGAGCTGAGGTCCACATATCTTAAAATTGCCAAGGTTGAGAAACTGCTTAATCTGTCCAACTGGGGATGTTTTATTTCCATCATGAAGTCATCTTTTCAGTTAGCTCTGAAAAGGAAGGTACTCAGGGGTTCTTTTTGCCCCAAACTCAGAAATGCAGATTTGACAAACTTTGGGCCCATTGTGTAAGGGACAGCTGTGCAATTTTGCATATGGGGAAGATTTAATGAGAAATGAAATCAATGAAGTAAAATCTTTAGATATTAAATCTATTGTGTAAAAGGGAATATGACAAGCAAGCAAAGGTAATAATCACATACAGGGAATTCTAAATAAACTCAACATAGTTATTTATTATTCTTAAAAGAGGGAGAGGGAGGAGGAGAGATTTTGTGGTGGCACAAAATCAGGAGTCCGGAAAGCGTAGGCCTTTGAATAAAATTTGGTTGTTGGAAAAGGTACTATCAGAGTCTGGTTTATTACTTGATAAATGGAGATATGACTGAAAAGATCAACATTATGAAGGGAACAAGACAGGGATGCCCTCTATCTCCACTGTTGTTTGTTCTGACATTAGAAGTATTAAATAGATGTATAAGACAGCATAACGACATAAAAGGGATGAAAATTAAGAGGGAAGAGTATAAGCTACAAGCATTCGCAGACGATTTAGTATTTATTTTGGAGGAACCATTAGAGACAGGACCTGTATTAATAGAACAAATAGAAAAATATGGTGAGGTAGCGGGGTTGAAAATTAATAAAGATAAAACCAAAATGTTAGTGAAAAATATTACTGAAAA
>NW_015386570.1:65945-78625 GCF_001527695.2 Protobothrops mucrosquamatus | reverse complement strand
GAATAACTGGAGGTTGTATACATATTTATAGACGTATATACTGAGAAGGTTAGATAAATAGAAGTATTAATGTAAGAGAAAATTAATCTTATTGTATATAATACAGATAGGGAAATTTGGAGAGAGGAGTTGCTCGGACATTACCCCTGAATTGTATCTGAAGAGGGATGAGAGGGAAGAAAGGAGAGGAGAGAGAAAATAGTAAAGGAGGTGAGAAGGAAGTAGGAAGGTTGGAGGAGAGAGTGGTGAAAGAGAAGAGGAGAGGAGAGGAAGAAGAGGGAAGTAGGGAAGAAAGAGAAGGAAGGGAGAAAGAAGGTAGAGAAGAAGGAGTGGGGATGCAGTAAAAGGGGAAATGGGCGAGCAACACCAAAAGTTATGTGCATGTATTTATTTCATTAAAAGTATCTTATATATAAGAATGTAAAAAGAATGTATGTTAATATTTGATAAATATCACAGTATATGTATGGGGGAGAGTTTGGAAAAATAAAAAATAAATTTTTAAAAAAAAGAGTCTGGTTTATTACTCTAGTCTCAGCAATGATGGCTAGAGAGAGATTTGGACCTTCTGCTTGGATGCTTATGGGAAGCCAGCTGCATTTCTATTTATTCACAGGTATAATAATTATTTACAATAATTTGTTAAAAACCACCCACAAAGTTTCAGAGTAGTTTACAATCAAAGGTTAGTTAAAATGGCAATCAATACCAACATTTTCTTCTTTATCTCTTTATTCTTGTTTTTTAAGTATTACTTTCAGTTTTATAGACCATGTAAGATATCTGAAATCTGCCAATTTGGGGAAATTAGCTGTTCACCCATCTAGGTCTAGTTAGCAAGTCAGTAATGGAAAATAGTTAAGGCCATATTTCCAAAACCTTTGGTGGAATAATAAAAGCATGGTGTTATTTTTTCATTGTTTTGGGCAGAACCAGCAGACACTTTTTGGGGAAACAGACTGAATTCCATTTATTCCGTACTTTCAGGATTTTCAAAGACTCCTCATAGCTTATTTGCTTTTCCCCATTTCTCCACCTACAGGGGAATTCACATCATTCCTTTACTAACACTGGATTCAGTTTATTCCAATTCTAAAATGGCAAGGTGGCACCTGTGCATTCATCAGACATGCTTGCTTAGAGTCCAAGAGAAAAGATCAGAACGATTTGGGCAAACACATTTTACAACAATAAAGTCTTTTTGAAATTTGGAAATAAAATAAAATTGGGAATGCCACATATCTATGGATTGCAGTCTGAAACCAGAATTATTTTAATAAATAGAATCCAACCTTCTTATCTGAAGGTTATGAGTTGGAAATCTTTGGTTCAAATTTGCTGAACCATAAACGTACCATGAAGAATTCAGCTTAATTATTTTATCTTGGCATCAGTCCATTCTTCTCCAATCTGCAAACCCCTAAGTGGGCTCTGTCCCAGAATGTTTGCATGGATTACCTAAGAATTGTGTGAATAAAATATGCCACCAGTTTTAAATTTTATAGGAGAAAAAAAATCTACAAGTGCTCAAATGTAGAATTTCCAATTTTTGGATTGAATATTGTCGCCACCCCCCAAAAAAGAAACCCAACAATCCAACAACACCTCACCAGGACTGGCTTTCAGCAACATGACCTACTATATCAATTTCATCCAACATCAAACAAAATGTCAGGTCTCTTAATAGCTCATATTCTTTTCAGTTGCATGAATTTACACTGTATTGATTCAACTTTGTAACTGAGTTTTGAAACTGCTAGTGAATTATGCATTGGTTTGTGGACTGTTAATGGAGGCAGAGCTATAGATTCATGCCAAAATTGCTGCTCTCAAGCTATTAGAGTATGAATAGCTATTACAGTTCCTTGGTTGAGAGTGGGTGATGATTATTTTTAAAATGTCAGGAAGAAATGCACCATTATGCAAACATCATTAAAATGTCTGTGATTACACAAAGCAAGTATACCTAAGTGGCTTGTGTGGTTTTTCATTATTATAGCATCAATGTAGGAAGAACAAGACAAACAGATAAAATAATATGTGAAAAGACATATGGAAGATTGGCATATGGAAACAATGATGGTGTGATTAATGTGTCTCTCTCTGTATATATATATATATATAATTTGTCCTTTTCAAGGAGTGAAATTTAATCACAGCAATTGCATATGTTGATATCACCTAATTACATTCTGCATTGGTGCTGTAGTTACTTCGGTCAACCAATGCACATATAAACAAATTGGGCAACTGCCAACATTAACAACTAATGTAATTGAGCTGAACAATCTACACTGCAGCATTTTGCTTCATGGCTTGGCTTGTTCTGCTGATGGTGATGTGGGAAAATTGGAAAAGTACCAGTAGGCATGCGTGAGCACAGACCGTGAGGCATGAGCCCAAGAGCCAGTTGTCTGCATCTATAATTATAATACACACTGTGATATTACATACACGCACTGAAAGAATGGCAGTACAGAACATAATATTCAATTTATCATGATCAGCTGACATTGGAAATTGTTAACGGCGTTAGATTGCTTGTTAGTGGCTGGATAGATCTGGATTCTCATTCATCATTATATTTACTGAATGATTACATGCCATCAAGTCACTTTCAATTCCTAGTGACCACATAGACATATTTTCTTCATGTTGATCTATCCCTAAGCTGGCCTTTGAGGTCTTCCAATGGTGCACTCATCACCACTGGACAACTACTGCCTAGTCAATTGCACAGGGTTCTTAGGAGCATTATAATCTGGGGGGGGGGAATAGTTGGGTATGTCTTTTCATTAGAAAAGGACTAGGGGAGACATGATAGCAATGTTCCAATATTTGAGGGGCTCCTACAAAGAAGAGGGGGTCAAATTATATTCCAAAGCACCAGAAGGCAAGATGAGAAACAATGGATGGAAACTAACCAAGAAGAAAAGTAACCTAGATCTAAGGAGAAATTTCCTAAAGATGAGAGCAATCAACAGTAGAACAACTTGCCTTCAGAAGTTGTGGGTGCTCCATCGCTGGAGCCTTTCAAAAAGAGACTGGACAATCATTTATCTGAAATGGTATAGGGCAGTGGTTCTCAACCTTTTTAATGCCGCGACCCCAACCGGTTGTAAGTCGAGGACTAACCCGGTCGTAAGCCGAGGACTAACCCGGTCGTAAGCCGAGGACTAAACCGGTCGTAAGTCGAGGACTTTCCCTGCCCGAGAGAACCGCGCATGCGTGGTTTCGCCCCCTGCGCTGGCCGAGGCGTATCTGGCAAGTGGCAGAGATGGAGCAGGCCGACCACCAGCTGGCCCAGCCCAAGGGAGGTAAGGCACCCGCCGGAAAAGGGGGGGGAAAATGGCGGACAAAAAAAATGGCGGACAGCCTTGCTTGGCGACCCCCATGAAATGGTCAATCGACCCCAAATGGGGTCCCGACCCACAGGTTGAGAACCACTGGTATAGGGTCTCCTGCTCAAGCAGGGGGTAGGACTAAAAGACCTCCAAGAACCCTTCCAACTCTATTATTCTATGTTTTTTCTAACTGAATACCTCCCTGACAGATCCAGTAAAAGATTACTGTAGGATAGTAGAGTGCTATCAATCAGGCTGAAACTCTTGAAAACTCAGTTAGTGTAGACCTACACATACATAACTACTGTACAATCGGCACTTTATACTACTGGAATAGATTTTTTATTATTAAAACAGAACATTTTGTAACGTAAATAATGCTACAGTGCCTTTCATGTAAAGAACAAGCATCCACATATCTTAAAGGAAAGTGTAAAAAAAGACTTGCTAGGAATGAAGACATAAAAGTTTAAAGTTCTTCTTTAGCACTTCTGCAACAAGGGACAACGGCACAAACCCTGGATGCAGTCAAAAATTTCCCTGCTATTGGAGATTGCATGATAAAAGACAGACTGTCCAGTTCCAGCAGTTTTCATCACCACTAGGGACAGGCTCTTTGTGAAGCTAATGGGTCTTAATTGCCTATTCAAGACCAACCCACCCAAAATACTTTGCATTACAAGAGGTGGATAGCAACAATCTATTGTCACTCTTCCTCCCTCCACTGTATATTTAGACGGAGCAGGGAAATCTGGGGAAGGGGAGTTAATGACATCATTGCCGCTTCTCATTAAAAATAATAATAAGAAAGCTCCCACTCCCAGCATTTTTCCCCTGTGAGCCTCCACTTAATTAGAACAACATGTTTTCTCAAGTATCTTTTCTTATTCCGGATGGTCACCATGTCTCGGAAATTAATGAGCCTATGAAACTGCACAGACAGGTTAATTATTGTCCTTTGTAATTAAGTTATTCTTTTTTTTAAACTAAGAAATGCCTGGAATAGGTTCATCTAGGATTTATTTTGCGAAGCAGAGGGGTGTCAAAGAAATGAAAATGCAGTTGAAAATAAAATCCACAAACTTAAAATTAATCTATATAAAACTTCTTGTATTCACTGTTCTTTTCCAATACTTTTATATTTTGACTTATAGCAACTCACCATGGAAACTGCCTTTCTGGATGGGCAGGGTGATTCACTAAAAGAGCTGTTTGCCACCAAGGGTTTCTGATCTGCCTTAAAGTGTTATTTCTAAATGCAAGTTGGGTAAAGGGAGAAGCTGCCACTCAGGATTTAAGAAGTGGATGGAGAATGGAAAGGATGTGTAATTCAACCCTTCCATAGGCTTAATGGGGGGATGGGGGAGGATGGAGTCACTGGGTTTTGTTGCTTAATCCAGTGGTCCCCAACCTTTTGGGCACCAGGGAGCAGTTCCTTGGAGAGAGGTTTTTCCAGGGACCGGAGGGTGCGTGGTTTTGTGTGCTGCCTGCATCCTGCAGATGGGGCTTTGCTTGTTTGTGCAGACCGGTTGCTGGCATGCCGCGGCCTGGTACTGGTCCACGGACCAGGGGTTGGGGACCCCTGGCCTAATCATTTCCCTCCTCCCTAAATCTGAAAGGTCTGGAAGATTTGAATGAAACCCACAAGCTGGATTACATTTTCCTTTCACACTCGAGGCACAAATGACCAGATTCACATTACAGGTAGTCCTCGATTTACAACAATTCGTTTAGTGACCATTCAAAGCTACAACAGCACTGAAAAAAGTGGCTTAGGACCTTTTATCATACTTGCAACCATTGTAGCATCCCCATGGTCACTTGATCAAAATTCAGACGCTTGGCAACTGGTTGATATTTATGACACCTGCAGTGTCCCTGGATCATGTGATCACCTTTTGCGGCCTTCTGACAAGCAAAGTCAATGGAGAAGCCAGATTCACTTAGCAACCACGTTACTAACAACTGCAGTGATCACTTAACAGCTATGGCAAAAAAAGGTCATAAAATGGGGGGAAATTTACTTAACTGTCTCGCTTAGCAACAGAAATTTGGGCTCAATTGTGGTCGTAAGTCAAGGACTTCAGACACATNCATCATGTGAAGACCTAGCTCTCTGGAGAAGGTTATACTGTTGGGAAAGAAGGAAAGAAAAAGAGGCTTGACCAGCAGGAAGGTGAATGGACTGAGTTACAGCATTGATGGCTGCATCAGTGGAAGAACTGAAAGACTGGATGAGAGATAGATCTTCATGGAGAAAATCTAACCGTTTGGTTGTTTAGAGTGGAGACCGACTTGATAGCATATAATCAATTAATCAATCTCTCCCTTAGGAGCTCTTACAAAATATGCATTCTGCATTCCTTTCCAGTAACCTGTTTCCGCCTAATATTTAGTAGTTCATTTAGCACAGTGTTTCTCAACCTTGACAATTTTAAGGCATGTGGACTTCAACTCCCAGAATTCCACAGCCAGCAATGCTGGCTGTGGAATTCTGGGAGTTGAAGTCCACATGCCTTAAAATTGTCAAGGTTGAGAAACACTGATTTAGCACAAACTTCTTCAGATAGAAGAATACTCGGTGGAAATTATTTCACTACTTTTGCTATGGTGTTTTATCCACGCTGGGTGTTTCCCTGCACCGACCTGCCTTCTATTTGTCTGGAGAATTTTATGGCTCTCTTGATTAATCACGGGCCTCATCCAAGATTTATCTCAGTTTATAGTCTGGCAAATGATTGTGATTCAGTCGAGGTGTTGGTTTACAGCTTGTTTGGATTGTTAGAGCAGGGCTTTTCAACCAGTGGTACGGGTACCACCTGTGGTACATTGGCACCTGGCAGGTGGTACGCGACCATCCTAGAAAAGTGGTACGCGACCATCCTAGAAAAGTAGAGTAGAGCAGAGTAGAGTAGGCAGCATCGCACAAGCCTGAGCCAGAGATGGCTGGAGCTGCAGGGCTGTCAGGGCTCAGCAGAAGCGCCAGGATCAGCGCCAGTCTCCAGCTGGAGCTTGGCGCTGATCCTGGTGCTTCTGCTGAGCCCAGAAGCGTCAATCAGCTGGAAAGCAACACTGATCCTGGCGCTTCTGCTGAGCCCAGAAGAAGCGCTGATCAGCTGGAATGTTGCAGCCTCTCCAGGGTCTTGTGATTTACATTCAGATGCTTGGCAACTGATTCATATTTATGACGGTAACAGTGTCCCAGGGTCATGTGAAGTGACCAAAACCTGCTGCAACCACCCAGCAGACCGGGGGAATAAAAACCAAACACCCCCACCCCACCCCCACTGCCAATCCTCAACAGAAATGCTCACAACAATGAAAACCTCGGACAGGAGGAAGAGCGCCACCGGGTGGGCAGGCAGGTGTCTTGCTCGGCTGTGGCTTGGGGGGCAGTTTTTTCAGTGCCATTGTAACTTCGAACAGTCACTAAGCGAACTGTTGTAAGTCGAGGACTACCTGTACTTCATCACTTTTTTCCTTTTTTTTTTTGGTCATCAAGTTTTTGACACCTTGCTAGGTGACTGGTGGTACTCGGAGGTTGCCATATCCTAAAAGTGGTACAATGGGTGAAAAGGTTGAAAAGCCCTGTGTTAGAGAACTACCAGAGGCTTACACTAAGGCTACCAGATAAAGAAATATAGACAATCACTAGATGGCAGCAAAAACAGACAAAACAAAATCCTCTTTTTGCTGCCATCTAGTGATCGATATTTTGATAGTCTGGATTGGGTTGCCCATGCTTACGCAAACTGACCTAGAGATACAGACTATCTTTTTGCAGGGTTTCTATGGTGCCTTATCAAAACTCAGATCTCTGAAACAGAAAACTATCAAGGGCTTGATACAGAGTCCACATAAGCTATCTCTGCCTATCAAAAGCATACTTGGCTGCCTGGTGCAATAAAAGATAAATGCAAGGACAGCTAGAATCTGAGAGAAATGGGGGAAGGCTCAGGATGCAAGCTACCCAGTAGGCTAGAGAACATTTTAAGTCCTACTTTTCGGTGGTGGAAGCAAAGGAAATGTACTTTTCTATGGATTTAAGGAAATCTGGGTAGCCATCTGTCAAAGCAGTTCTAAGCAGGGAGAGACTGATTAGCTGCATGAGGAAATGGGTTAAAATAAGTCTTCAGTCAAAGCTTTTGATGAGAATAACAAGTTCTCAAATCCGGTTTGAGTGAAATTCAGGTTAGAGACAGTGCTCCTGCTACTCCTATGATTTATTTTTTTGGTTAATTTTTTTTTAAAGTAGTTTTTGTACATAAAATGGGTAAAGAGCTGCTGGGTTGGAGGAGGCAGTAGATAACTCATGATAAATGGAGGTTATGACAAGCCTCTTCTTTGAGAACAAAAGCTTTGTTTACACTTCTGGGCTTTCTTGGCAGATAGTTGAATTGCTGCATCTGAAGGAGAGCTATTCCCAGGTCCTTGTGTTAGCTGATGCTTAGTCTTGCTTACCATGGTGTTTTAAATCTACATGAAAACATTGGGTAAAGTCACGTAAGGACTTGAACTGCCATGCTGTACACATGATGATAATACTCAGTTCTGTTTTGTTTTCTTCCTTGGCTTCAGGTGTGGCACAGAGGTTTTGGGCAGGTGTCTGGAATCAGATGGGCTAGATGACAGTGGAGTTCTGGATGAGATCAGATTTTCCTTGGTAGCATTCCTGAGTGTTGAAACAGCAAATACAGCATCCCACCTGTAGGAAAAATCTATCTATAAAGTACACGAGTCTGATATGATCATTTATATACTGTTAAGCATCTTATAAAGGTCGACTCAGTAATATCCACATAGTTTTCTTCACAGCAGCATGGAAATATTTTGCCATTGCCTGTGTGTGTGCATGTGTTTGTGTGTATTGCGTATTTTACTTCCCATTCCTGTCCACAGCCCTGAGGCCTCCCATCTAGCTATCAACCAGGCCCAACTTTACTCCAACAAGGTCAGACAGGTGCTGTTTCCCCTGCATAGACAACTGAACTGGGCTTCTTCAAAAAGCATTCCAAAGTACAATTGATTTAGAAAACTGCAAACAATTTTTATTTCTCTGGTACGTTATCTTTGCTAAACCCAGTTTGAAGCACAGCGCACCCTACCTTCGTCCCCCTGGAATTTTTCACAGATTACATTTGTAGGAGGATTAATTCTTCCCTCCTTAACTGTGAACTCCCCTCCTCCCATGATAATTAAATGCCACAAATCCTCTACTGGAACTAATGGATATCTTATTAATCCTATTTCTTGCAGGGGGTGGGGAAGAAGTCAAGCATGCAAGATGGGTAGTTCTTCCTTCCCCAGCAGTAAACCACAATACTGTGACTACGGAGAGCAAGGGGGGGGGGACTTTATTTAACAAGTACATTGAAGGCTGAGAAAACGCTCTATAGGTGGAAAGTCTATATCTTTGATCTAAAATAGTTGCAGTCCTTTTTTAAAGTGTAAAAAAGGTAAAAATTCCATTTGGTTCCCAGTGATTGCACATCCACATCCGTACTGTTTTCTGGAAACAAGAGAAATGTGATTTGAGATCACCTTCTACCTGAATTTTTTTCTAACCTCCACTCAGAATATTTGTGTGTGTGTGTGTTCTACCTTTTATTATTTTGATAAATAACTCAAGGTGGCGGACATGCTAACACTCTTTCCTCATCTTATTTTCCCCATAACAACAACCTTGTGAGGTGAGTTAAGCTGAGAGAGGGTGACTGGCCCAAAGTCACCCAGCCGGCGTTCGGGCTAAGGTAAGACTAGAAATCATGATTTGCTTTTTGTTTAAACCATAAATAAATAAATAAATAAAAATATAGAAATGTATTTTCTCCACTCTCCTTTTTAAACAGATCCATTATCGGGTGAGTGCACTATGCAGGGGTATGCCAAGTACAAGTCCACAGGGGTATGTGCTTATATAAAAAGTCTATTAATGGAAACCATGTCTTCTGAGGGACACCCCCCCTGCCCTCTGTTAAAAGGAAAGCAAGTTGGTGCTGGGGGGGGGGGGAACGTAAAGAAACAGAGCAATGCCCTTGTTGGGAACCATGGTAAGCATATTCCATTACTATGTCCAAAATATAGAAAGATTCCAGAAAGGAATTTCATTTCAAGGGCTTCGTTTCCAGCGGGTTCATTCCCTGGAATTATGACTGCAGTACAGAGAAGCCCTTGGGCCACAGAAAATTCGTGAATTATTTCCCAGACGTATACACTGCATTCTGTCTTCTGTCTTCTTGGACACAGCTGGCAATGCTTCTTTTAAACCAGACCTGTGCATTTTATGGCCTGTGGCTCACATCTCGCCCGAGGGCTGTCCTTGTCCAGCCTGCAGCAGCATCAGTGTGTGTAAGGGGGGTTGTCTCCAAAACAGTCCCCTTTCATATGTGGCCTATTAAGAAAATTAATTGACCATCCCTGTTCTAAACAAATGTTGTCTTATCAAATACCCAAAGACTGTTTTTTTTGCTTCAGCACTATTGATTTGTTACACCAGTTGTCTAAGATTGCAGTCCTGGCCATGTTTCCAAAGAATAAGTTCTGCCAGGCAATGGATGAACTTATTTCCAAGAAAAACTTAAAATATCTGTTTAAAATAAAATATACAAAGACTCCCTCTTTTATAAGCACTATTGAGAATAATTTTGATATGTAAGTAGCCTACAAATATAGACAGCAGAACATACCTGACCTTGACTATCTTGAAAAACTAAGCAGGGTCAGACTAGGAAACCACCAGGAAATTCCAAGAATGTGAGGTAGAACAGGAAGTAAAAAAACTCATCCTGGAAAGTAGTGGCAAACAACTTCTGTATCTTGCCAAGAAAACAATTTGATATGCCCCAGTAAAGGGCAGGACCATCAATTTGACCCAAATGTTTTTTTTTTATCTTTTTTGAATACAAAAAACAAAAACCACATATTTTGTTGAGGAAGTAGACAGAAGCTATATTTCTCTTTAATTTCATAGCAGACTGTGAGCAGACTTCATTCTCAGCCTTGGCTGTCTCTCTTTCTAGAAAAGAAGGCTATTCTAACTTCTAAGAAGATTCTGAAGGAAACATGAACAAAATAGGCTCCTTCTGGCTAAATAAAACTTGAACACAATAGTGTTTCCTTGTCACTTCTAGGTTCCAGTCTGAGCTTGATCAGATTGGGCCTTGGACTATGCCCGTCATCTCTGAATGATCATATACTCCTAAAGGCATATATTCTGAACCAGAAACCCTTGTCTTGGCTTTTTCCCATGGCTCAAAGTGCTCTCTTCCTGTCCTGGAGAAAACTATGCTGGAATTCAATTCACTCTACCCATTGGCGATCCCTATCTGGCTTCTATAGCGTCTGCTCTGGCTTGCCATTACATGATGCCATCCTGATTTGAGCTGTGCCATATGCACTAAACCAGGGGTAGGCAACCTTGGCTCTTTTATGACTCGTGGACTTCAACTCCCAGAATTCCTGAGTCAGCATGGCTCAGCCTGGAAACCTCTCCTTTTCCCCTCAGCATGGCTGGCTCAGGAATTCTGGGAGTTGAAGTCCACGAGTCATAAAAGAGCCAAGGTTGCCTACCCCTGCACTAAACCAATGCATTGGTTCAATAGATTGACTTTTCCTAGGAGAGCCTGATCTGAAATAGTTGGACTTTTAGCTTCACAAAGAAGACTGGGACCGTTAAAAGGGAACGGCCAGAGACTGCCAGGACAGCCTCTGCTCACACTAGCCTGAAATGCCAAGAGATGTCAGGTTGATCCCATCCTGTTTCATTGCTGGCAAGTATGTGCAGGCCTTGAGACTGACACAGGTTGCTATCAGCTTAAGAGAGGAAACACCACTGCAATAGCAGAATGGTTAAGGGTAGTGATAGGATGAGGGCAACATCACAGGGACCCCCCCAGGAAAAGGTTTTCTTGCCCTTTAATTCAAGTGGAGAAAGACCCCTCCCTTAGAGAGGGTTGCCAGGCACCCATGTTTTCTGATACAAGGCAAAAATATTTTCTATATTTTTTATATCTGCTCCAATATAATGTAAACTCTGTTTTAGCTTTATTGATTTAATCTGCTTTTTTTTTACAAGGGAGGGCTGAGGAATTCCAAAAGCCAGTCAATTAGTTTATTATTTTACGGATATTCCAAAAGCGACCCTGAAAAAACAACATTTCTAAAATTTGCTGGACTTAAATGAATTGGTGCCTGGAATTCTTCTCCTCTCTTTCCTGGCACTTGGGATTTCTCTCTCTTTCCTTGGTTCCCTGTGGTGCCTGCTGTCCTCTTTTTTTCTTGTATTTTAATTTGCATTTTTATTTTATTGTGAAACATTTAACCTACTTCATTTTATCAGAATTTTGTTATTGGCTGGCCTATATATATAAATAACTCTGTCTCTGAACAAGCCTTGGCACATGTAAGCCAAACAGCTGCATATTCTTCTCATGTTTATTCCTGCCTCCCGTTCTTTCTGCATGTTGAAGTTCAGATTCCAAGTTTCTTGGAACCCGGGGTTTATCTTCCTACAAACCAGGGTGAATAATAATTGATGATTTTTTTAAAATAAATAAATCGGATTTTTTTTTTATTTAAATCAGATTTGATTTTTATCAAATTTATTTTAACAAAATTCTTTTGGAGTAAAAATCTATCTAAATATAGTTTTCTATTTAAGATACATTAATAATTTAGTTTATTCAGCATGAAATGGAGCTTAGTTATGTAGCATGAGGCTGTATATTCTGCAATATTTACATTTTTTGTAAACTCATTCAATGAATCCAAGTCCTGCAAGCTGAGATAACATGCACTGCATTGATGCATTCACACAATTTCACAGTGACCATGAGATAAATCATAAAACAAAGTTCAGGAATGTTCCTTTATCCCATTGTTTTGCAAATCTATGTACACTACAAACTGTCTGATTGTTTGAAGAGAAATGCATCTGTACCAGGCTCCCTTGAGGAGCACTCGGAGGCTCCAGTTAGTCCAGAATGCGGTCGCGCGGGCGGTGATGGGAGTGACTCGTCGCTCCCATGTAACGCCGCTGCTGCGCGAGCTGCACTGGCTGCCTGTGGCCTTCCGAGTGCGCTTCAAGGTGTTGATTATCACCTTTAAAGTGCGCCATGGCATCGGACCTGGTTACCTCCGAGACCGCCTTCTGCCGCAGATTACCCCCCACCGGCCGATACGCTCTCACAGAGAGGGCCTCCTCAGGGTGCCGCCAACCAGACAGTGCCGGTTGGCGACCCCCAGGGGGAGAGCCTTCTCTGTCAGAGCGCCCACCCTCTGGAACGAGCTGCCCCCAGAGATCCGGGTGATTCCGGATCTCCCCTCCTTCCGCCGCGA
>NW_015386570.1:47404-65845 GCF_001527695.2 Protobothrops mucrosquamatus | reverse complement strand
CAGCAGGCAGGACTGGCCTAGGGGAAATTTTAAATTGGTTTTAATTGAATTTTAGTAGTGCGGCCGATTCGAATATTTATTTTTAATTTATCTTAGATTTGTATTTTGTATAATTGTTTTAACTGGCTGTAAGCCGCCCTGAGTCCTCCGGGAGAAGGGCGGGGTATAAATGAAATAAATCTTAAATCTTAAATCTTAATCTTAAAAGAATTTGAGTAGTTCTCCAACTATGTGTGATTAACCTATTAACCTAAAATCGCTTCTGATATCGCTGTTTTACTAACCTGACAGCTTATTATTCTAAATAGGAAACCTTCATTTTGTTTGCAAATAATAATATTAAAGATTCCAATTACCAGCAAGAATGAGTCCTTACATTTAAAGAGCACCTGTCATTTCAGATCCATCATGGCAGCGCCTGTTAGCGGGCATTCACTCTCCTACTGCCCGCCACGTCCCTCACCTTGTTGTGTCACTGCTGCACCACCAGCCGTCTCATTAAAGTGAATGGGACAGAGATGACAGTTGCTCTTTAAAAATTATGATTTAAATCGAGTTGATTTAAATCGAGCCTTTTTACTAATGAAATTTAAAATGTCAACTTATTTGTTAATTTATATGGCACTTTTCCTCCAGAAGCTCAAAGGTGTCTTGTATTGTGATCTGTCTTCATTTTACCAGACATAGGCTGGAATGAAAGAGAATGACTAGCTCAAAGTCACTGGGTAAGTTTCTATGGCTGAAGGTCAGCTTGAACCAGAATCTCCCTGATCCTTAAGCACTTTATTTAGGCTGGGGAAGATGGGTGGTAGTCTAAACACATGTAATTATATTTTAATAATTCTGCCTGCCCCAGCATAATAGATCTGTTTTTGATACTGAGCAAAGCATGTATGTAAACATTGGCCATTTATGTCTTTTTAAAATAGCTGTACATTCCTATCTAAATAGTTTATTTTAATTGGGGTCAGCAGGACATTGGATTCTCTCACTGCAACTGTAGGGTATGGCTAATTCAAACATAATTTATAAAGATTTATGGTGGCAGAATAGAAGTCTTGGCTAAATAAATAAGAGCAGCAGCATCAGAGAAATGAGGGGAGCTCAGATTTGGAAGTCCTCGGACACAGTCCAAAGATGGAATTGTGTTTCATGAACAGCTCAACAGCACACCCTATTGGCTCATTTCTAGAGATGCAAGAAACATTTGAAAATACAAATTAAGCAGAGCGATGGGAGGTCTCCCCTAAGTTTGGTGCACAGAGATGGTCACCTGCAAAGAAACTTCAAAAGGTGGCAGTGGCTGTTTTCATCTTTCCTCTTCCTGTCTTTTTCTTAAGCCTACTGAGAATGTACAGTAGTATCTACCACCCTTCATTCTGTCCTATTGGGAAAAACTAAAAATACGCTATAAGGTTTTCAGCCGACTCTCATTTCTTGTGGAATTAAACGTAACTTTAATGTTTTCAAAACTCTAATGCTTTAGTAGGTCATTCTACACATATCCACCCTTGGAATTTTACAGACAAATTTTTAGGATTTTGGAAAATTCAAATCACTAACTTCAAGCAAATCAGGAAATGTTAAGCTCCCCTAAATAGACAGCAAACATCTGGACAATTGCTATTGGATTTATGCAATCTAGATAATTGTACTTTGCTTCTTTAGAGATTCCTGGCAGAGGTTTTAAGCAATCTCTAGTTCATGACAATCTGTCTAGCTAGTTTCCTCACTAAGGTAACTTTTTAAGGCTCAATTATTCCATTATCTTTGGCAACTGAAGATGTAAATGTGTACAGCAAAATACAAAAGATCAACAAAAGATCTCATGCAGGGGCAATGTTTTCTTTCTGAATGGATCTAGAAAAGGATGGAGGTTTAAAAGAAGTACTAAGCCTCCTCATGTGTCCATCTTTACAAGTATTGTTAAAATACAAACTACCGGTAATATACTTTCATATAAGAAGTCATATGCAAAACACTGGAACCAAGAGACTTTGAATTTGGAAAAATTTACTGAAAGGAAATGATTGTGAATGGTTTGATCAAGTTGAAGAAGATCCTAAGAGCTTTGGAGAAAAATAATGGCGTCACCATGTGAATTCATGTTATACAAATGCTTGTGAGAAACAGACATCAAGGAGGGAAGAAACAAAGCCAACAAACCTTGACATTGACTCCAGGCCTCAATTTTTAAGTGAGTGGATACAAAAATAAAATCATATAAAAGGTGCAGAAACAACATGATTAGGAAATAGTATAGCATTAAACAGACTGTGGTAAATACATTTTTAACAATTAATTTTTCTAACCTTATAACAAATATTGCCTCCAGGATAAAGCAATGAGAATGCTTAGCAATTCCAGGATGGTTTTAAAACGTACCTAAATGAAGAATATCATACCTAAGGAAAGGGTCTCAAAAGATTTTGGCACTCTTTTGTACTGTTCCACTTATGCTAGTGCTGCTAATCCTTGGCCATTTGTTTGTAATTAACAGCTAACAGTCTTCATGCCAGCTGGAAGTTTCAGGAAAATTGGCACGTAAAAAAAAAAAAACACCTTTTCTCCATTTGTTGTATAGGAGTAAATAGGGGATGAACAGAATCTCAGGAATCAGGAAGAAACCATTTGGGAAGACTTGCAACATCAACACCCCTTTGCATTAGCAGACAAAACTAGCACAACAGAAGCAATACTGTAGCTTGAGAAATAATACATTAATGGCACCTTTTAACTGTGAGGTTTTTTTAAAAAGTACTTTAAAAGCATGATACATGGCATTTCTCCTTCATTGCATGAAAAGTAATTTGGAAGCACTTTCAGGTGGTCTTATAGGCAAAACAGAGAACTGAACGACAAGCCACCTTTAGCTTTCTACTTGCCCCAATAAAGTCGTATTCATTCATATATAGATTCAGATATCTATTTGTGTGCATGGGTATTGTATTTCTTTTCATTTCTATTGCTTTCACATCAGAAACTACATAGGTTTCATCACATCTCTGAGTCTGCATACATCCCATTGATCAGGTAGTCCACTTGAGTGTAGTCTTTCTTTTTGTAGCTGTCATAGGCTTGTATGGCAAATAAGATGACAATTGTTACAAAGAACAGAACACCAAACAGAAGCACTGCTAAGAGCAAACTGACGTCTACTTGCCGAAAGCTGTTTTCTCCATCTGCATCTTTCTGGTTTTTGCTTTGTATTGTACTTGTTGGTTTGGATGACATTTTTGGATTTGTACTTGTGAGTATTGACAAGGGTTGTACAGATGTTGTCCCCTTCAGTGGTTGACTAGTAGAAAGTATTTGCTGTGGAGTGGTGATGTTAGCAGCTTTAGTAAACACAGGAGGAATTACTTTATTTGAAGTAGGCTTTATCCTATCTGTTGCAACTGTTGTGAATTCAGCTGACTTTATTGTTACTGCAGAAGTTGCTGTCATTGTTGTACTTGCAACTGTATGAATCGTGCTTTTGGCTGTTGATGCTGGCGGCTTGAGGGTGGCTGCAACTGTAGATGAGTTTACCGCTGACTGAGAGCCATTTCCAACGTTAACTGGTGCAGGAATGCTAGTTGTGGGAAGCACTGGATAAGTTGCTATTGTAGTCAAACTAGCGGTAGTCATCGTTCTGGGAAGCAATTCGGTTGATATTGTTTTCTCAGGTACTCCTGATATTAATTTACTCTCGTAGGTCCCTTTTGCTTTTGTAGTACTTGCAATGTCAGTAGTACTGTCTGCTCCTTTTGTGGGAGTTAACCAAGGATGGCTGCTTGGAATATTTAGGGTGTTATTTAGGACACTAGCAGCTGAATTATTCTGGGTTTTAGTCATGCTGTTACTAATATTGGTTATAGCTGTTGATCTTGCAACATCTTGGGAGACACTAGTGTTCACAAGGCTGGTAGTGGTTGTTGTCAAACTGGAAGTATTTTGTTTTGCTAAACTGGCATTGTTTGTTGAGTTGAGTGCAGCAGCTCCCATTATAGTCCTTGATATTAATAAAAGAGGCACTTCAGTGGGTTTCTTAACTGATTCGGTACTCTTCAGTACATCTAACTCTTTATTCACATTTCCTGTATTATTTATCTCATGGGATGCATCATGTTCTCTTCTTTTACGACTCACAAATTCTTAAAAAGCAAAAAACAGACCCATAATCAGAACTTCAACAAAAATGTTCATGGACAAGATTCAATAGACAAGATTCAAGAATGGTACATAAAAGATAATTGACTCATCCCCAATTCGCCTACTATGAATGAAAATTCCAGAAAATCCCAGCCACTGCACACCTACCTGTTTGGATGTGTGAACTTTTGAATTGATTGTACTGTATACTATACCTATAGGTTCAGGTACCTTTCTATTTTTTATATTATTTCTTATATCATTTTTGCTTTTTTTAATGTACTTTAGAAATTTTAATGTTAGAATCTGCTTGGGTGCAATTCTGGTGAATAAGGAAGAAATGAACATTTTAATATAGTTACATATAATATTATACATTAAGGAAATAAATAAATATTGGGGATATTTTTAATAACTGGCCCCGTAAATCATCTTTTTTACCTAAACAGGTGGCAAGGACTACTATGCATTTACAAAACAGATAGCTTTGATGAAAAAGTCAGGTGTGTACAAATAGCTGCTATTCTAAAATTTGCTATTTTCACCCACAGGTGGCTGGCAGAACATTCAATAGGTCATTAATTTGAAGGCAAACAATGATCAGGAACAACCAGGTTATTCTTGCCTGAGGCAGAGCACAGGGCAATAGAACTTTAAAACTCCTCATGTTCAGTTGTTGAGAGTCGGATGGCATAGAGGTTTAATAATAATAGTATTTTGGGAGTTCTCCCCACAAATATGGTTGTGCCTCCCTGTTTGCAAAATGCTTCTCAAACATACCAGAGGTCCTGTTGGAGCTGAGGCCTCTGTTGTTCCTAGTGTATTTTTTCAAATACCTTAACTGAGGGTTTGGAACAAAGGGATATCCTTAGATAGTTCATGAGGAATAATTCTTGGGACACCGGTTGCTTTTCCTTTTGATGTTCATGCTTAAAGCACATATGATATGAAAATTATAATTCAGTTCATTTAAATGTTTGAGAGAAAGACATTTTAAAAGAACAAACTGGGGGAGGAATGTGCTTAAATGGAAAAAGATCCATACTATTTAGCCCATTTAGCCAGCAAACTCTAGATCAGCGGTTCTCAACCTATGGGTTGCGACCCCATTTGGGGTCGATCGACCATTTCATGGGGGTCGCCAAGCAAGGCTGTCCGCCATTTTTTTCCCTTTTCCGGCGGGTGCCTTACCTCCCTTGAGCTGGGCCAGCTGGTGGTCGGCCTGCTCTGTCTCTGCCGCTTGCCAGCTACGCCTTGGCCGGCGCAGGGGGCGGAACCACGCATGTGCGGCGCTCCTGGGCAGGGAAAGTCCTCGACTTACAACTGGTTGGGTAGTCCTCGACTTACGACCGGTTTAGTCCTCGACTTACGACCGGTTTAGTCCTCGACTTACGACCGGTTGGGGGTCGCGGCATTAAAAAGGTTGAGAACCACTGCTCTAGATTCTTGAAGTGACTGCAGGTTAGGGTATCCAGGTCCCATTCCCTTTGCCACTCATAAATATTGACTGCACTTTCTCCTCGTTTAAAGACCACAAAAGTATTTCCAGCAAACCATGTGATTGAAAGAGAGAGACAATGTGAAGATCGCTTATTACTGCTGTCTCACTCATACAGTTTTTTCATGCAGCTATGCCAATGAGACTCTCATACTGGCATGCATTGTTTTCAGGGTGCAGAATTTTGGTTGTAAATGCATGTATTGGTCAGAAAATGATTTTTTACTATTGTTTACTATTATTTATTACGGCCATATTTGCAAATGGTCACTAACCGAGGTAGACACTAGAGGAGTGGCTATATTGTTATCTATAGTGAAATTAATCTAAGTAGATATATGGCATATGAGGGGAAAATTCTTGTAATAATGCAAATATTAGGCATAATAGTATATACAACTTCATCCTATTTTTGTGCTTGTTTTAAAAGGGGAGAAGCTGAACTTTAAACCAGAAAAATGAGGACAGGAACTAAAATCCTCAATACATGTCATAATTGAAATTTCATGACTCAGTTTTAAGTACTGCAGCTTGAATACAACTTTTGATATTCTTACTTCAGCATAAATTCAGTTCATGAAAAAAGGAAAGGGATTTTTAAATATAGAAGTCAAATTATGGAATCCTCTGCCCAGACATTTCTGCTATAGCTGGAAATTATTGTTTCAGAAGATCACTTTTCCAGGATATTTCCCACTTCCTTCAGCTCCAGTTGTTTTAATTATACTTGACTGTTTATATTTTAACTTGAAATCAGTTCAATCAATTATTATGCCTAGGTGATATGGAGATACATTTTTAACATCAGTTCCTAAAAGAGCCTGTGATCACAACATACAAGGCCTATTACACTTCGGTCAAAGTATGTAGTGATCTGCTGAAGCCACTTTTAAACTCCAAAAATATAAGAATGGTAAATATAAGACTCTTGTAAAATTGTAATTTACTTGTTATAAATTATTATTAAAACCAAAAATATTCTGCTAAATCCATATTACCTCCCATTAGCTCTTTAATATCTTGTCTGCTGGTATTCTGACATGCACTCAGCTGAGGACAGCGGAGAAGGACACAGTGGCTCTGATACAGCACCGACCAGCAGTAAGGATTATCTGGTGAATCGTAAAGAAATAACATCATTTGGAGTAAATCAAACAACGTATAGAAAAACAAGTAACTGCCAACTTAGACCCTCCCAGATGCTTTGAGGTACAGTTCCAATTACCCAGTCAGCATGGAAAGGATCAGGGATGATAGAAACTCTAAGGCCGAAACCCAGGGTAAGGAGGGCTGAATTCCTGAAACAAGGATTTATTTATACTCTAGCAAAGTTAAATGACTATTATTCATTTCTCTTTCAGTTTTTCATTTGTTTCTTCCCCAAATCTTTTTGAGGCCTTTTTATTTCAGCAAATTACTTGGAACTGGAATTAAAATAGAGTTCCCACAAACATCACACTATATTTAACCACTAAACATCTTCCTTAGGATTAAGATTATTCTATTCTATTCTATTCTATTCTATTCTATTCTATTCTATTCTATTCTATAAGCTTATTTATAAGCAAATGCTATTCAGGAAAATGTCTACTGCGATATTAGTTATAACATTTCAGTAAGCCTTCCATGTTAAACAATACAAGGAATTTGGCACTGAATAAGCTATTTAATGTCCCCCTAATTATCTAACTAAAGAGAGGAAAATAGAAAATATAGCCAAAAGGACATGTCTGTTCTGCACTTCAGCCAGGGATAAAATGATCAAAATATTATTTTGTGCAAATGTCCGTAGTATCTTTTACTTTCCAACTAGAAAAATGTGGTGGAAACAGGTAACATTGGACTAACTAGTCTGAACAACTGTCTGCAGAAGGACACATCGTGGGATGGAAAAAGCAAACAATTGCGGGCAATTGAACTTGAAAAGGAGCAGAATTAAAGGTATGAAGAGTGACTGGAGAAATTGCTGTAACATTGTGAGAAGACAATTGCCTATCTGTGGGCTTGTTGTTGTTGTCAGTTGCGAAGTCGTGTCCGACCCATCGCAACCCCATGGACAATGTTCCTCCAGGTCTTCCTGTCCTCTACCATCTTCTGGAGTCTGTGGGCTACTGAGCTGAATTACAGCAGTAGACATGGAATTAACAATGTGTCAACATTGTTTCCCAAAAGGCTTTATAGAAAGAACAAAAGAAGCTAGATCTCTGTCGGGGTTGATTTAACAATAGAAATCCTTATTTTACATAGAACTGGATGGAATGACTTCTGAACCCAAGGTCAATTTTGATTTTAAGGGCTATGCAACATGGTAAATATTAGTAAAAGGGAGACAAAAAGATATGAACCTTTATCAAAGTTTGAACCATCCTTATTTTACATAGAACTGGATGGAATGACTTCTGAACCCAAGGTCACTTTTGATTTTAAGGGCTTTGCAACATGGTAAATATTAGTAAAAGGGAGACAAAAAGATATGAACCTTTATCAAAGTTTGAACCATCTGGTTAGAGAGCAGGCTAACAAATATTTGGTTTTAATTGGCTTTTATAGGGGAAATGTTGTGTGTGTTGTTTGTATTGTGTTATTTTAATATGCTGTGAGCCGCCCTGAGTCCCGTGGGGAGAAGGGCGGCATATAAATTATGAAAAATAAATAAATAAATAAATAACCAATGTAACACAACTGTTTAAACAAGTGGAATGCACACAAGCGGCTCTATATTTGAGCCCTTGTAGAATCGACATTCCCTGGGAAAACAATGTTTTGTTTCCTATCCAACTAAAGCAGTATAAAATAATTTAGTTATCATTTATAGAAACAATGATTACAACAATGGAAAGTGGTGGGGACATTACATCTCCCGAGAAAAACTTTTAAGATGAAGATTGGTAGACTGACCTGCATCTGTTGAACCTTTACAGGCTTGTTCACAATGCTTTTCATTACTGAGCAGGTATATGTGTGCTATTTCAGCACCACTCTCTTTTAAAATGGAATTCCCATGATCGGACAGACATAAAGGAAGCAACAGGGAAAACACAACCCCGGTCCACATCTTCAAGGCTGGATTTGGAAGGGAACTTGGAAATTGTTTTCCAGATTTACCAGCCACTCTTGGACTCTGAGCGACGCAGTCTGCCAAATGAAAAATACACACTGTACTTTCCAAACACTTATGTGGCATATTTAGGCTTCTTTAACTGTTCTGCGGTTTCCTTTCTTGTTTTTTTAAAAAAGTTTTTACAACTATTAAAAATCTGCAAATGTTGTAAGTCAAATGATGCAACCAATTCAACAGCAGCAGGTAGCTCAGGTTTAGAAGGCAGGTAGTCCTTGGCTTACGACCGGTCACTTAGCAACGGTTGAAGTTGCAACAGACCCCACCCCCCAAAAAAAGATATTACGACTCAGATTTGAAGTTCCAACAATCCCACTCCACGGTCACGTGATTACTCAGCAACCAGTCCATATTTTATGGCTGTGTGCAGTGTCTCAGAGTCGCAAATTATTATATTTCTTGCCAAAAACCATCTACTTGTGAACAATAGTTTCACTTAACAACTGCAGTGTTCGTTTAACAACTACCACAAAAAAAGTCAGAAAATTGAATCAATCATCTGGGTACATCGACTTACAACTGTCGTGACATACAATAGGAATTCCAGGCTCCATTATCATTGTAATTTGAGGACTACCTGTATTCTTTATTTTTTCCAGCCAATGACAATGGTGAATAGTCTGCAGCTTGCACGTGGCCTTGGAGATCGTCGGGTAGGAGCCCAAGCCCTGAATTCCTCCCTCCCTCCCTTCTCTACTGTTCAAGGGTACAAAAGCTGGGTGTGAGGAAGATTGTATGGGGTAGGACAAATTATTTGTGTGTGGGAAATAAAGTCAATGAAAAATCCTTTGGTACTTTCCTACTCTTCTCTTATTAAGTTGCACGTCTAGACAGGAACATCGATTAATTAGTTGGACAACTAAGGACTATGGAAATTCTGAAATTGCAAGGGAGAGATCCCATCTCATACCATGGGATGCAGTTCATGAGCTACGCCGACTGGCTATACAGGTAGTCCTCGACTTACGACCACAACTGAGCACAAAACTGCTGTGGTTGAGACATTTGTTAAGTGAGCTTTGCCCCATTTCACGACCTTTCTTGCCACAGTTGTTAGGCAAATCATTGCAGTTGTTGAGTTAGTAACGCAACTGTTAAGTGAACCTGGCTTCCCGATTGACTTTGCTTGTCGGAAGGTCTCAAAAGGTGATCACATGATCTCAGGACACTGCAACCGTCATAAGTATGAACCAGTTGCCCAGCGTCTGAATTTTAATCATGTGACCATGGGGATGCTGCAGTGGTTGTAAGTGTGAAAAAGGGTCATAAGTCACTTTCTTCAGTGCTGTTGTAACTTCGAATGGTCCCTAAACGAACTGTTGTAAGTTGAGGACTACCTGTATTGAACAGCACTTTTAGTGAATAATAATTTTTCTTTTTGAGAGGAGGTGGGGAATCTGCCTTATTGCCACCAGCAGGGAATCCTTAAAATTGTACATTAGGTTATCTTGAGGGGTAATGACTTGCTCTTGTTTCAAGCACTTTACTTATCCAAAATATAATCCTATATTTAAGAAGCCCACTTAGTCTACCAGTCATTTCTTTTATCATTTTTACTGTACACCATCCAGAGTCCCTCTGTGTGAGGGAGGGGCAGTTCTTAAATATGACTTACAAACAAATCAAAATATTCTCAACAAATCTAAGATAATTTTAAGTATAAATTGTTCAGGAAAAAATAGACTTTCATTCAGATAAAAAAAATCAGCAATAACTGTCTCAAAGCATCTTATGCTGTTGACCTATCCAGTTTGGATTTTGCATGCTAAAATTATGTTTTGGAAAATAAATAATAATATTGCAACTATCCCATGTACAGGTAGTCCTCAACTTATGGTCACAATTGAGCCCAAAATTTCTGTTGCTAGGTGAGATATTTGTTAAGTGAGTTTTGCTCCACTTTATGACCTTCCTTGCCACAGTTGTTAAGAGAGTAACACCGTTGTTAAGTGAATCTGGCTTCCCCATTAACTTTGCTTGTCGGAAGGTTGCAAAAGGAGATCATATGACCCCAGGACAATGCAACGGTCATAAATATGAGTCAGTTGTGAAGCATCTGAATTTTGATCACATGACCATGGGGATGCTGCAATGGTCATAAGTGCGAAAAACAGTCATAGATCACTTTTTTCAGTGCTACTGTAACTTTGAACGGTCACTAAATGAACTGTTGTAAGTCCAGAACTACCTGTACTGTCAGCAATAGTCATAGAGAATACTTTGTAATGCTTATCAGATTGCCTGTTACCCTAATTTTCCCATTTAACTGGTTGGCTTGAATTCTTCAAATGCAATATGTAATCGTCTGGCTAAGTCAGCAAGAAAACCTAAAATTCAAAATGTTTTAAGAATTTTCATTCAACTATTTTGGAAATTCATACTTACCAACACAAGGCTAGGAGGCATTTGAATCGCTACTTAACTACGTTGGCTGAAATATTGCAAGAAGAATTTTGATGCTAGCCATGCAGGACAGAATGATCTCACAATGAAAAAGCAGCTCCAGTCACCTCCTTAGCACCTGGAAAACATAAGCAGAACCAAGATGCAATAATATAGTCTCTGAAACTTTAATGACTCTCTCTGAGTCCATTTGAAAAGCTTTATACAAGGCAAAAGCAAGCATGTTCCATTTGTAAGATATTTATAGTGTTGACAGGCTTCATTCTTTTTTAAAATATAAAAAAGGAAGGTAATCTTTCCAAATGTTTTATTCTGGTACTTGGCATCTGGCAAACTGGCATAGCACAATATGCCTGGAAGAAAAAAGATGCTTGAAATAACAGGAATTGCCATTTTTATCTATAGGCGACAAATGCAGTAAAATTCCAATGCCTTCAAATACCCCAAGCTTTAGAATATGCGTGTCACTATAAACATATACAGTGTTGTGTACATTATCATCTGCCTCTTGCATGAGAATGAGGCTTTAAAAAGGAATTGAGACAATACATCATGAAAGAGATCGCTTTAGGTCTCCCAGTAGAGATCTGCTACTGTAGAACCCATTAGGCCAATATTTTTAAAACAGCAATCACAATAGAATTCATTATGCATTTTCAATCACAGAAATACTCCCATAGAACATATAAAATAATTTTGCCTTCGAGCTGAGGAACAGGCAGAAGTTTTCTACACAAGGAAGAGATCCTTGGGTTGCCAAGTAGTACTGAAAAGGAAACCAGCCAGGTGTGTAAGAATTTGGTCCATTGCTTAAAATCTCATTGCAATACAAAATATTTCAAGCCTGAGTGTGGAGTATAAAAATTGTGACAGAGATGGGCCTAGTATGCAGTATAATAATGCTTAATTACTATAAGTATTTCTGAATAGCTTTCCATGTTTCAATCTTAGCAGCAATCTTCTAATTCACAGCAACAACCACTCATTCAGCAACCATTTGAACTTGTAATGGTGCTCAAAGTACAGTAGTTGTAAATGGACCTCATACATATATAGCCATCCTTAGCACCCCTGCAATCAGGTGTTAGTGATTTATGAGCTTTCCTGCAGGCTTCCCACAAGCAAAGTCAGTGGGGAAGCCAGCAGGAAGTTATGGTCACATAACATCCTCACTTACCAACTTGCACAGGCTTCTTTTAATGATGGCAACTGGGACTGCCAAAACTGTTGTTGCTATGTGGATAGGTAATATGCTTTTTTGACTTATGACCGCATTGCTTAAATAATTAGTTTCCATTCCCAATTAGCAATTGTTAAACAAGGACTACCTATGTACTTAGTGATAGAAGCCTAAACCAACCTCATAAAATGTAGTCTACTGTATGCATGCCAATAAAAAGAGCTCACAAAATTTGCATCTTAAAACAGCTTTCTCCTAAGGGTGCCTTTAAGAAGTGTTTTAAAGCCACAACTTCCATAATTTCTAATCACTAACTAAGATGGCTAGGAATCAGAATGATTCCAGTTGATTAAGCACATCTGAGAAACTATTTTTTTTTATGAAACCAAGTTCAAGAGACAGAACATCTGAGGAAAAATTCATCTTTCCCTAAGGAAGATTATCTCAGAAAAAAGAGAAACAAAACCCTGTCATAGCAAAATGGTAGATGACTGATATCTATTAGGCCAGAGCATACATCAAGCTCAAAATAAAGCAGTGTAATACTGTCTGTGTACAAAAGCTAGATTGTATTTATCCTCCACATTTCAAACTGTTTTGTTCACCAAAACATTCTAGAAGCTTCTAGATTCCATTGCTTTTTGAAAATTTCCAGCAAAAAATGACTGGGGTACAGTCAGTGGTGGGATTCAGCCGGTTTGCACCACTTCGCCAGAACCAGTAGCTAATTTTTTGTTGCCCAGGCCCAGAATGGACTTCCGGAAGCAGCATCCAAACAGAGAATTGGTTGTTCACATATTTGAATCCCATCACTGGGTACAGTGCAGTTTCTGATGTGACTTGGTTTGGAATATCTGAAACAGTCCAGTTTAAAATAAAGAAAAATGAACTGCTACATTAACAGCAGAATTAGACAATAAATCTATCAATATAAACACCAGCAAGGAATAAAAGTCTACTTTGAAACAGTTATCTTGCAGGGCCTAAACAAGACTGAAAGGCACAAGTGAAATTAAAATGCACAGTATCCATCTTGGAACAAATTCTTTGCTTTTCATACCCTGTTGCAGAACTTGAAAGAGCTGCAACACAAAGCTCAGCTCAAGAGGGACCCCTAGTTGACATCTGCATTCAGGCAGAAAGTAATCTCCCAATTATAGGTGTGTTCCCCCCCCCCCTTTTTTTTTCTTTCTTTCTGAGGCCTGTTTTACAGGCTTACCTTGCTTCTGCTGAAATGCTCTAAAAGTCTTGTGGTTTTCCTGTTTCTCTAACTTATTTCCGGGGTACAAATTGGTTGGAAAATGAGGGGTATTAAGATATTACCATTAAACTATGTCTACATTCACTAGCAATGGTAACCGCTTCTAATTTTGTACATATGGTATTTTGTTTTGTTATTGATCAATTAGACATTACCACTTGCTTCAATAACCCAATTGGAATCTATTAGAAGGCATTAGAAAAGTCTCACTTAAAAGATATTTTTAAATATTAGATATCAAAATTTACTTAATAGTAAATTTTACCATATTTTCTCATGTGATTAAATATGACTATAATTTCCAAAATAATAAGTAGATAAAAACACAATATTAATTTATTTAAGAAAATTTATAAGGCTGCCCAACTCACCCTCAGTGACTCTGGGAGGTTTACAAAGATAAAAACCCAATATACAAACAATAACCCCCCACAATACTCTTACATCACTGATGTTTACTCTGTAGGCATTTTACAGTCTAATGAACAAAACAACTGTGTTCAAAATGGCATCTTATTTCCTGTTCATTGAAATAATGTTCTCCTAATCTTTAATGTTTAAACAGATATTTTCTATATGATCTGTGTGTAGGTTCTCCAATATGAATACAGAAGCAGTGTTTATATTGCACTTTAATAATTACAGAATGCTGATATAGTTGTTGGATATAGAATATAAGAGGAGGAAATTGAACAACTGCAGAAGTCTGGACAACAGTTTGTGTTGGGATGGGGAAGAACTTAATATGTGTTAGTAAAATATAATTGCTAACCCTAAACCAAGCCATACAGTTAGCGATGAGAGAAGCTGGGGGTTTATCAATAGCAGGTTGAAAGAATTAAACCAATGAACACCACGTCCCTATTGAAATCCAGGATGCACCAATCAAGCCATTAGGCCACCTTTCCCATTTGGGGTCTCCAGATGTGTTGGACTGATACTCCTATCATCATCAGCCATCATAGTTAAGAGTCCAACTATGTCGGGAGTGTACCAAGTTAAGTAGCTTTCTTTACAGCATTTTTCTGACAACTATTAAAAACACAATGTTGGTCAGGATCAAATTAATCCAGACAGTTTTTCTCGACTTGAAATTTCTGACATTAGTTCTGGGGAAGAAGAACATCTCTTCTCAGGTATGAATTTCTTGCAGAATCTTAAGCAAGCTGATTTCAGCATCAACTTTCTCACTGTATTGCTAAAAATGCAAATGTGCAGTATTTCAAGAACCACATTAGGACCAAATCAACATTTCCAAGACGTAACTTTTAGTTTTCAATTATTTATTCTTCCCTTTTTTGAATGCATTTAATTATTAGCATATTGGGCATATTAAAAAGAAATCTTATTAAAAAAAAATAAAAATATACACTATATAAGAAACATGTTTTTGAGTAATCAATCAAGGAGCAAAAAGGGAATGTATCAAAGGAAGAAATGTCTGAAGAAGTCACATTATTGTGAATGGCAGTGAAGAGTTCTTGGACAGAATATGTACAGAAGACATTGCAACCTGAAGAACCACAGGAAAACTTTTCAAAGGAAGACCAAACTCCATGGAGGTTAATGATTGTCAGGGACAAAAGACTTAAAAAATGCTCTGAACTGCTACAATGAAGAATTGCCTAGCTCTAATAGAGGAGTCTCACTTTCAAACGCCACTGGACAACCTACAACAGACCTCACTGGGCAGAAATTGTGCAAATGATGCCTTGAAAAATAGAGAAATGACAACTTCCTGTAGCAAGACTAGAAAGGTGGTAGTGATGAACTGATGATTTGCCATTCTAACCCTTTGGATTGTGAAACTATCTCTGAGAAACATGAATTATGGTTATGACACAACTACTGTGAATACTCATATTCTTTGATAACAGTCTTTTCCTGCTTGTCCCCATGGGAATAAGTGATGCAACCAAGCACAGCTCAGCTGGATCCTATTACGAAACTTCACAAAGAAAACCATATGTTTTGAAACAAAGAACTTAATGAAAAAAGATATAAAAAAGAATTCTTAGATAGAAATAATTGTTCTGTTGCTGTGCCGACTGAATCAGAACTGAAGGA
Organism: Protobothrops mucrosquamatus; assembly: GCF_001527695.2. NCBI lineage: Eukaryota > Metazoa > Chordata > Lepidosauria > Squamata > Viperidae > Protobothrops > Protobothrops mucrosquamatus. The sequence continues at coordinate 50,184 of NW_015386570.1, read as the reverse complement.
AAGAACAGGAACTGGTGAACCAGTTTATGCTTTTAAGAAGGGCACTGCTTATAAGATGAACTCAAGTTTCTAAAGAACTTCACATGATTTTAGAGGCAGACAGACTTGGTAGGTTGATACCATGAACAGAATATGATAATTTAAATTATGGTAATTTGAATTTAATTTGTTTAAACAAAAAATAAGTGTTGCACCATATGTTAAAAGGGCCAACACCTGTATACAAATCCCCCAAAATGTTTCTGAGCACTGAGCATCTTGTACTTCTGGGCAATCCAGGTAGGTTGCACTGGAGGATAATGGGTTCTCAATTCTTTGGCAGTTAATGTGTGTCTTTTTTTCTCAACACATTTCTTGTGACCCTGTTGACTATTTGCAACAAACCTTTGTTGGTTCTATGATCACGCCCCAATATCTTAGCAATTTCATGAGTGCTGCATCCCTCTGAAAGACTTTTTACAATTTTTGACTTTTCAGAGTCAGTTCAATCTCTTTTTTGGCCCATTTTGCCTGAGGAAAAGAAGCTGCCTAATAATTATACACACCTTGATATAGGGCAGGGGTGCCAAACTGGCGCCCTGCAGGTTGGATGCGTCACGTGCAGGTCACACCATCCTGGCTCCGCAAAGGCAAAAAATACATCACATGATGCGATCGAGTTTGAAACCCATGATATAGGGTGTTGATCTCCTTAGGCCACACCCTCCCTCATTACACAAATACACATCACCTGATATGCTTATATCCACTAAGCATTCAAGTTTATACAGCTTGGAGGTGGAAAATATGCATGAAAATGATATGGTTAAAATACTCACTTGCCTAATAATTGTGCAAACAGTGTACATGTTATAAGTAATTTAGTCTGTAGGTTCATTGAAAGTAATATAACTACAAGTAAGTATGGATTTCTCAAGAGCAAGATCAGGCGTATCATAATTTATTACATAAACCTCAAATCTATGGGCTGGGTTTGCTAAGCCAAAAGAAAAATTACAGCATAGTGTGATATGTAAACCCATCTAATCTAAGATAAGTATCTATCTGTGGTGAAGGGAAAATACCAGCCTCCTTGTGGTAAAGCCACAGCAGCCAAGTGTAAGTGTCTACAGTCTCAATGCCTGCTGAGCATAAAGATTGCTCTGAAGAAGAGGGAGGTGGAGGTTACAGAAGGTTGAAGGAAATGCCAGAGGATGACAGAGCATCTGCTGAATTACCCTTATCAGACCTATATAAACGAATTCCTCACTCTGTTGTGCTGCCCAGCCTGGACTCAACTCATTGCCTAGGCAGAGAAGAAAGTTAGTTTCTCACACTGGAAAGCTTTAACTCAGAAAGAAGAGGCCAGAGATTACTCAAAGAATTGCTTATATAACCACTGATTGAGATTGGAGCACTTGTTGGTGTGACACCAGCACAACAAGCCTCAAATTCTTACTGCCAGATTCACTTACTAGTTTGAGTTGCTGAGGTTCCAAAGAGCCTGTTTTCAACTAGTCCCTGAATGCTTAAGGATTAGGAAGAATAAGCTTCAACAGGTCCTCTACATCTTGGGGAGTCTTAATATTTGCTTTCTATTACAGGTAGTTCTTATTTAGCAATTGCAATTGGACCTGCAACTTGGTCACTAAGTGAAATCATGATTGTGCTTATGGCCTTATGCTGCTTGCTAAACAAGTCTACCTGTGCTTGGTAGTCAACTTCCCACCTCTTTTTTTAAAAAAATACTTTTATTAAGGATTTCTGTTACAGGAGGCTTTACCAAAGAAAAGAATTTTCTTTTTCTGATTGAACACCTGATCCAGTTGACTCACAACCAGTGCAGTTCACAAAGCAGGGATGTCACTTGGGGCACATAAAATATGCCCATCATACTGCTGCATTCTGGACAGAGGAAGCTTAATCTAGACAGTCTTCAACAGCAGCCCCATGTAGAGTGTATTGCAACAGTTAGGCCATGAGTGACTAGGGCTACTTACAATTGGATGCTTCTCAATATAAAAGGAACTGCAGTAGTGGCGAATATCTGTAGCTCAGATGTAGGATGAGGGTGAAGGTTCGTTCTCTGAGCTTGTGGGTTGGTTTCTGAACATTTCGTTACCAGGCTAGGTAACATCTTCAGCAGAGTTTAGGGGATGTCAGTGTCGGTGTTCTGTTTATAAGGGCTCCAGGTGTGGGACCCAAACCCACAAGCTTGGAAAATGAACCTTCACCCTCATAAAAAGAGCTATTATGTTAAGCCCTTGTCATATAGTAATAAAATATAAAGGACCTTATTGTGCTAGTCTCATGCATATATCACCTTTCCAACATACTTTACACCCAAACTAATTGTAATTGTTCATAAAACAAAATGAAAACAACAAAACCTAACCTGAACACACATGGTTATTTTTCAGGGTTGTGCATAAACAGAATAATGTGATGCAGGTAGTCCCAAGAATACACTGTCTTTTTTTGTGACACATCAATTGTCTCAACTCATGTGTGTCAAGAACAGAAAGGAACTAAGGTTAAAGAATGGTTGGAAGAAATACTAGAGCGAGTGGTAGAGTTAAAACCAGAACTTTTCCTATTAGGTATAACAACGCAGAAGTATGACAAAGGCATACTCTATTTGATGCTACACATTCTAACGGCTTCCAGATTGGTTTATGCTCAAAATTGGAGAAATAAGGGAATTCTAACGGAAGAAGAAATCCTGTATAAAATTTTATCATGTGCAGAGATGGACAGGCTTACAATGGCTATGAAAGATAAGACAGAACTGGAATATTTCA
>NW_015386570.1:20334-47304 GCF_001527695.2 Protobothrops mucrosquamatus | reverse complement strand
TACATATAATTGTACATATAATTGTATATATAATTGTATTATGTAGAAGAATGAGGTTTACATAGAGGTTAAGGATGATGTATTAAGTTTTTGTATCACGAGAAACAAATTGTTAGGAATATTTACTCTGGAATGCCACGTATGTCCATTTTTGTTTTAATTGTATTATAAATAAAAAACTTTTATTAAAAAAAAAAGAACAGAAAGGAACAAGATGAGGTCTTCATCTACAAATAATGCTTCTTAACACATAGAAGCTGGACTTGAATCATGATATTGGAGTGGAGTAATGATGTAAATTGATACTTGCTTAAACATAAGATAATTCAATACACATTTGTGACTAGGCCTCAAGTTTTAGACATGCAGGAATCTAGGTAAGTCTCCCTTGTTAAATACAAGAGTTTCACCCGCTCAAGGTTGACTCAGCCTTCCATCCTTCTGTTGGTAAAATGAAGAGCCAGAGAGCTGGGGGAAATATGCTGACTCTGTAAACTGCTTAGAGAGGGCTATAAAGCACTGTGAAGCGGTATATAAGTCTAAGTGCTATTGCTATAAGCATCATATTATAATGCTTGAAATTACTATAATAGGTCACAAAATCCAAGCAGTGAAGCAAAACATTGGAACTGAAAGGTCGCAAATCCCAGTAATATGGCAAAGTAAAAGATACACACTTAATTAACTATTCAAGGGAACTGCAAATAGGGGCATCTACTTACAATTAAAGGTTCACATGTGAATAGAAAACACATTTGAAAGTTTAGCCATCTGCAAGTAGAAAAAAATAGAAGTGGCTTTAAACCACAAGGAAAAATTCTTATCAAACCAAACTGGAATCAAGAACATGTGAATTAATATCATATAAAAGATTCCTTTTTCTGGACTGCATTTATGTTGATACTAAGCAGAGGTTCAGAAACATCACCTTGTGGTTTCTTACAAAACATACTGGATAGTTGATCTTATTCACTGCAATTAAGATTTACACAAAGTTTGAAATTTCAGAGAAACAGCCTCCAGATAAAGACTTTGAACTCTGCTTGTAGGCTGTTTACACAAGGTCACGTGTCATGTATTTATTGTGGAGGTTTCCCAGTTACAATTGCTAAAGTAATAGCCTATCCTTCCATTCCTTTATAGCAGCCAATTCAAAACACCGTGAGTTCTGCTGCTTGTCAGCTTAACAGAATCAGTATGACGGTCCCACTAATTTCCTTTTGGTCTAGTGATATTAATATAATTACTCAAGACATGCGACATCTATTAGCCTCCTCTACCTTGGTGTCTCTGAGATGCATTGGGCAGCATGTCTTGTAATTCTTGTCAGCAGTGACCCATAGCCTGCTAACCATGCTGGCTGGGAATTATGCAAGTTATAGTCCAACATGCAACACTACATTTGGACAGGGAAGTATCTAAGTTCTTAACTCTTAACAGTAAGGCCTAATGCAGTGGTTCTCAACCTTTTTAATGCCGCGACCCCCAACCGGTCGTAAGTCGAGGACTAAACCGGTCGTAAGTCGAGGACTAAACCGGTCGTAAGTCGAGGACTACCCAACCGGTCGTAAGTCGAGGACTTTCCCTGCCCAGGAGCACTGCGCATGCGTGGTTCCGCCCCCTGCGCCGGCCGAGGCGTAGCTGGCAAGCGGCAGAGACGGAGCAGGCCTACCACCAGCTGGCCCAGCCCAAGGGAGGTAAGGCACCTGCCGGAAAAGGGGAAAAAAAATGGCGGACAGCCTTGCTTGGCGACCCCGTGAAATGGTCAATCGACCCCAAATGGGGTCGCGACCCATAGGTTGAGAACCGCTGGCCTAATGACATTACATCTGGAGTTCCTGTAAACAGCAGTCTGATCACAGGGAACTCCTGCTTGGAGAAAAGGGGACAGGGAATCCTGCTTCTCTTGCAGTCTTCTGAGAGGTGCACTGAGTTACACTTTCCAGAATAGTATGGAAGAAGTTGCCAAGAAGTATTGCAAACTATGCAAGAATGTTCTCTTTTCCTCCTTTGCTCCAGAGAAAAGCCTCCACTGAACCCTTTCTCTTACATGAAATAAAGGACTCCATTGGTAAAATCCAATACATCAGCATATATTTGAACACATTGCAATTCATTGTGGCACACCAAGAACTGTTGCTGTCAGTTGTGCCCTACTGAATATGCAGGATGTGAGACAACTTATTTTCTTCACTACAATCTTTCTTCTTTCTGGACAAGTAGGAATTCCAACCACCAAACCTGAATAACTTTCCTAGGAATCACAAAGCTTGATTTCAAACTTTTCCAGGTTTAAATTCCCTGTTAAATTTAAGTTTCAACATTTAAGCTACCTTCTTTGCAAAAATAACCATCACTGCAGAAACCCACACCAAAACAACAACAACAACAAAACTTATCGTAGCAGCATTTGCAAAATGCAAATGCACTTTCAGTTGCCAGTGGAGCTATTGATCCTGTATCAGAACAAAAACCAAAAACCGTGCAAATTTATATTTACTGAGGGTTTTCAGTCTCTGGTAATCTATGTACAAAAAAGGGCAGGGAAGATGGGAGGGAACTCTAATACTAATAAATTCCAGAGCTGTATTATATTAGATAATGAGTTGTATCAGATTTGTAATGAAATATGTATAATTTCACATTAACTTAAATACAGGAAATACAAATCCCTCCCATTAATTTTCATCAACCAAAAAGACAACCATGTGGGGGTGGGGGATGGGAAGTGACATTCCACAACCAAGCAGAGAACAGAGCTGGCATGCCTAGACATCCAATCACTTAAGCTCCACCAAGGTCAGAGCTGCATTGTTAATGTGAATCACAACTGAATGACTAGTTGTTGTTGTTGTTGTTAGTTGCAAAGTCGTGTCCGACCCATCGCGACCCAATACTTGGTGGGAGTTTTGGAGAAGCAATCATTAATTAACTATGGATGTTATCCTTACTCATAGAACTGCATGACCCAGACACTCCAGCATTACAACCTCTGGATGTATTGTCACTACAACTCCCAGATTATAAATTAGTCTGATCTGATATCCTCTAAAGTTATGTGGCCTATCAGGGTAATATTATAAATATGAATGTCAAAAATAATTGATAACTGGAAAGAAGAAGGAGGTGATAAATAAGTTCCTGAGATACTCTGAGAATTGTCTTAGCTGTACCCCAAAGATACTCTTAAATATGGTTGAACATTTCCAGAAGAAATAAACACACAGGCATAGATAAATAGTTGTCTCAAAGCACATTTCACACTGATTAATATAAATAGCTGGGTGATGCAGGAATTGACACTAATGAAAGGAAGGGACCCAATAATCTTATGCAATGCAAAGTAAGAGTTTACTTCAGAGCATTCAAGCATTTCACTTTTTTTCATTCCAGTGAAGCGTTTTGCATGCAGACATGGCCTCATAAAAACTAACGTCTTGCTCATAAAATTTCATCTCTTATTGCTTCTTCTCTGCACCAGATGGAAGCCCAGTTTGTCTAAGACAGGTGATACAGCGGTCCAATCTAACCAGGTAGGATAAGAATTGGACAAAGGGCTCAGATCAATCAGGGAGCTTCTGTATAAGGAAAGCTAAGATCAGCACTGGAGCAACAGTCTCAAGGCATTAAGATAGAGAACCTAAGAGAGGTGAAAGTCTCACTTTTTAAAACTGTTTCTCACAATACTTTATAAGAGGCACATTCCTAATCTGAAATCATCAGAAAATAGAGATTACATTTTGTGAATAGTATAATGCCTAGTCCTCTGAAGAGGAACTGCCACTGCATTTCTCTATTCTTACATACCAAAATGCAAACAAACTAGAGGAAGTATTGTCACAGACATTGATGTCCTAACAGAAATGTTTTATGATGTTTATATATTTGAAGAAAGGGTGTGTTAGCTTTGGAGGCTAACTTTTCCTTATTCTTATGGCAGTGCACCAAATATTTTAATATGATGTTGGAAAAAATGCTCTGAAAGAACCTTTTGATGCTCCTTAGCAGAACGAAATACATGTTAGCTCTATAGGGTAGACCAGGCTAAGAAATCAATGCCCTAGAAGTCTAAAATTACTTTTATCGGGACAGTGATTATAGCAGAATCTTGAATATGCTTTCTTCCTCCCTCACTTTATCTTGACGTGAATTAGGGAGGGGCCTGGCTGAGATGTTTTCTCAAATTAATTTGTTGGAATGGACTCAAGCCACACTTGTCTGATTGTTGTCTGGGTGGCCATTCTTTGGTCCTCCAAGACCAGTCCTTATGTCCTCTACAAAGTGTAACAAACAGCTCTTCTCTAGCCAAGTTTTCTCACACCTTATCTTGGAATACCTTAATTTTTCTATCAGCATCTACTCCCTCTGGTCAATGATAGAACACAGTCCACCATAGCTTTTCTGTTAAATTACAAATAGTTATAATTTTTATATAGAAAAAAAATGAAAGAAAAGATTTTATTTTGCAAAACTGCTGTAAACTGAACCTTACTTCACTGTTGGCGTGAACTGTAAATTATGCAACCAAAATATAAATCTTTCAACGTTCTCTCCCTGCTCCCCTATGTTAAAAGCCACTTTAAATAGTCCCATAAAGGATCATTTTCTTAACACTGATTTGCACCAAGGATCTCTCAGATATCTCAATACAAAAATAAACTGGCTTCTGCAAAACAGGCTTCACAGCTACAAACACCAGATGTGTGTGGGAGGAGAGAAACTGTTTTGAATGGAAGTACAGAGAAAAACCAAATTTCTCTAGGATAATAATATTAGCAATGAAAAGCCTGCTGTTAGTCACGCTATCACTATACTCTCTTTATTGCGGATTCTGTTCCATGAAGAAAAAGTACCACATGAAATGGTATAGTTTAACCATGAAAACCATATGGGTTAGGCACAACGGAGTTCTTAATGCAAGGAAGGCATGTTGGCTTTTCAACTAGCTTTCAAATACTCACCATTAAACTACAATAACAATAGAGCTAGAAAGGGGCTCGCAGGTAATCCTCGACTTACAGCCATTCATTTTGTGATCATTCATAGTTATAACGGCACTGAACGAATTGACTTGTAACAGTTTTTCACACTTACAGCAGTTGCAGCATCCCCGTGGTTAAGGGATCAGAATTTGGGCACTTGGCAACTGGGGCCATGTGATCACCCCTTGCAACCTTTACAGCCGGCTTCTGACAAGCAAAGTCAATGGGGTAAGCCAGATTTGCTTAACAACTGCATAATTCCCTTAACAACTGCAGTGATTTCCTTAACAACTGTAGCGAAAAGGTCATAAAATGAGTTGCAACTCACTCAACACCTGCCTCGCTTAGCAATGAAAATTTTGGGCTCAATTGTGGTCGTAAATTGAGGACTATCTGTATATTAAAAGGGTTTAATTTATTCTCAGAAAACTCCCAGAGAATCCCTAGAATAACTTAGATAGCGCATAACAAGAATTGCACAAACAACCCCCTTGTTTTTGGAACAATCTGAATGGCCCTTACCTTGACCTTGTTTTAAGTGAGCCTTGAAGACCAGGCTCATCCCCCAAGGCCCTGAGTTAGGGAACATGACCAGTTCTTTTGGGGAATATGGTGGTTGAGAATTATGTTTGTAAAGTATTGCTTTTTCAAGATAACTTGGTTTTTATTGGTTACTAGCTGTACCCGGCCACGTGTTGCTGTGGCTCAGTCTGGTTAAATGAAAAACAATGAAAAAAGAAAAAAATAAACTATACTCACGAAATGAACACTATGGTAAATGACACAGCTCAATTCCAACGCAATGTCACACGAAATAATTAAATCAAAATGAAAATAAATAGAAATCTACGAAAATTCAATTTAACAATGCAATCGGAAACATTGAAATGGAATCGTAAAATTGGAAATTTGGAAATTGTAATTGGATCGTAAATCGGAAACATTGAAATGGAATCGTAAAATCATAGCGTGTTGCTTTTACGTCCAACAGATGGCGCTGTTTTTCAAAAAAAGCATGTTTTTACCTGTCACAGGTGTGACATCTATATAATAGTAGGTATATAAAAACATGCGCATATTCGAATGCAACGTTGTGTCAAAATTTCAAAGCAATCGGTGAAGAACTTTCGGAGATTTAAGATTTTGAACAAACAAACATTTACATTTTTATTTATATAGATGATATTATCATTTTAATATCACATGTTGCCTGAAGTAAGTACAGATTTGACGGCTTTGGAAATCTGACTGATGTATAAACAAACAAGAGACATGCATTTATTATTAATTGCAAGAAACAACTAACAGGTGACAAAAACAAGAGAGATAGTTGTTTAATAATTGTGATTACTAAGCTAATATTGATTAGTTCTTCTAAAAGCAAATGCAGTTGATGATTGCCAACAGAACAGTAGCCAATATAGGACCATTAAGGAAAACAATATCAACACATTCAGAGCATTCTCAAGTTTGCAATTATTCAAGACATCCCCTTAGAAGTGGAATTTCATCTTGACAAATGAGAGACAGATAATGTTCACTTACAAGGGTTGTCATTTGGGGTTTTTAACTTCAGTCATGTTTTAGTAGTATAAGAAGATTCTTAACAATTTTATTGTCATAGGGCAGATAACCGCTTTGGATGCATATGTGTCTGTGAAAGATTTCCATTTAGGAAAAAAAATGGAAACCTTTCTACCATATGCTATAGTTCCATAGTCAAATTCAGTGAAATTACACAGCCATTATTCAACTTTTATGAAAGTTCCATCTGCAGATTATTATTGCATTTGTTCTGGGCTTCATAGATGGGTTGAAATTTAAATATTTTAAATAGTTAAATATTTGGATCTGTGTTCAAAGTCAATGTTTTCAACTTTAAATAGAGTATTATGAAGATACTATACCAAAGGAAGGGGAAGCTCTCCCCTCTTCCTTACCTTGCAACACAAACTCTCAGCAAAGAGAAGGTGATGAGGACAGCATCAAAAGTTATACATTCAGCTGTTCAGTCTTTGTGAGCCCAAGGCTGGATAAAAAGAAGCAAAAAGCAAAGAATTAATCACAAGCAACAACATGATGTTTTGGATGCCTGATAGAATTCCTGATTTTTTTAAAAGCCTGAAATAAAAAATAGAAAGAAAATGTTAGGACAATTTATCAGTTTTTTAAGAAAAGGACTTTGTGTTAAGTATGTTGGTGTAGAGAAAGGTCATGTCCAAAAAACACCCATAGATTTTTGTGCCTTTCAGACAGAACAAAATAGAGCAGAAGTCCCCAACTTTGCAAACTGATGGGCATCTTTAGAATATTAAGAATCTACAAAATGGCAGCTTAGAAATGCATCACAGTGTATATGGAACTATGTAACAAATCCTCCTCACCTTGCACAAGCCAGATACTTATATTTTTCAAAACACTTTGTATTTCAATGTATAGATACTCTGAAGAGGTCTCTTACAAGGTATTCTGTTGTTTGCCTTATTCAAAGTCCCTCTTAAATTAAAAACCCGAAGTTCTAAATAAGTTAGTGTTCCCTTTAATTCCACATTTTTGCTCCAAGTCAAGATGACTTAACATACTTAACTTTGCCTACTACAGATTGAACACATGGAATCTGGCCTCAAGCATGTCATAATCAAATAGCAAATACTATATATACTTGGTTCTGTGACTAAATAATTCAGAGAAGCTCATGTACCCTTAAGAAAATTACAGCTGATCCAATACTCAGAATAATGGAGCCAGCCAACATGCCTTGTCCTTGGGTCATAAAACCGAAACAGCCAGGATTTAATTAAGAATTAGATGTGGTCCAAACTGCAAAACAGGCAGACAATAACAGCCCACCCTAAAGATACAATTGTATGCTCTTTGTGCCCAGTTAACCCAGGAACACTTGCTTTGCTACAAGGCTGGCTATGCTACATATAGATTTGCCATGAGCCCAAGGGTCATTCTTTATATAGATTCAATCTGTACTGCAATTTAGATAGCTGAATGGATAGCTTATGTCAGCAGTAACCAGCGGTTCAAACATTTTCCAAGTAGATAAGCAATCTGAGCTAGTTATCAGCCCAATGCACAAAACAAATACATCAAATAATATAAGTATCTTGCATGAATTTCCAGTTCCAACAGCTTTTTCCAACTGCAACAATCAAAGAAAGCATTAGGGGAGGAGGTCTATTCAGATTATACTTCAGTATGTACAAAAACTGGAAGATACCCTGTACTGTTCACATAGAAAAGATGTCCAGGGTAAGCATTAGTCCCAAGGCAGAATCTAATGCTACATTTAGATCACCAGTACAGACAGAAAATTAGATTTGTATCACACCTTTATTTTTAAGAGCTTTAATTTACATCGCAAAGGAGCTTTAGTGCAGCACCAGAAGGCTGCCCAAACATCATCTTCAAAGCTCATGCTCCTGATAGCAGAATAACTAACATGGAAGATTAGCACTTAAATGGACCTTAGCTAAAAGTGCCACAGCTTCAAGGAAATGATGCAAGAGATAAAGCATGGACAAAAAGTGGATGAATTTAATTCAAACAGACCACAATGTACAGGAGGGGATAAGCTTTTGTTATTATGCTCTGAACTAGTATAGAAATATTAATTATGCATGCCTGTCTATACAGTACTCAAAGTAATATGAATGTCAATAAATTTCTGCATAGTTCACTAAGTATACAGTTTTTTTTTAAATATAACACTTAAAACAAAATGCACCAGGAAAGAAGCTGAAGCATCCAGTATCAAATTATTAAACAGCATACTATAGCTCATTCATTTCTCAATGTCAGGATATTTTCTCAACAGTATTTTGTGAATGGTTTCAAGTACATAATTATGACTGAAACAACTCCAGAATAGTAAGGGAAAAGGCTTCTGAATTGGGTAAGAGCATTGGGATTATCCAGGGAGGCGTTTTTTGTTTTTTTTTAATGTCTGTCTTGGTCTCTGCTGTTTCATCCTGGATCACACTGGATGCAAGTCACTGACTGCCTTTTCTTTTTCTCAAATTTCTTATTACAATTAATAACACTTCCCCCGTGTTACTATTATTGGCACTGTATATAATAGTATCAAAGCAGTTTGATAAAACAGCATCCCGTCAGGAACAGGCAGAGCCGCGATTTAAAATGCTACTTTTAGAATTGCAGCGACACCCTTGAGGCAGAACGTGAGAACAGCTAAGCAGCTCCAGGCAATAACTCCAATCGTTAGGATCGTGCCGTCTTTCCCAGCCTCGCCGTCCTGCCTTCAGAGCCAGGTGCCCTGGAGAATATGGGAGATACAGTCCAATACATCTGGGGCACATCAGGGCTGGGGAAAGCCGCCTTAGATCTACTTTTGTCGCTAGATTTTAAGGGGGAGGATGAGAGAGGGAAAAAGTAGACGCGGCCGGTGTTATCTATCGTGCTAGAGAAAGCGAAACAGCGGCGAAGCCCCGGTCAGACCAAACTTAGATCCCGCCCTTTGCCAGCTCACGATGAAACTGTGCAAACTCCAGGCACAACTCATCCCTCGCCGACGGGGAGGGGTAAGAATTGGCCAGCGCGGCGCCTGCGGTATTTCGCCCGCGGGGAAGGCACTAACTCAAGAGCCAGGCGACGCTCTCTGCAAAATTGTTAGAAACCTCGGTATTGGCTCTGTCCTTAAAGAAAGCAAAAAAAAAAAGCACTCCAGATCAGGGGGGGCTATTTGGCCAGGAGCTGCAAGAACCCCCCCCCCTCCCACCCGCACCTTTACTCCTCCAGAGCAGTCCCACAGGTGGCAAGGCCAGGGACTTCCAACGCGTCCCCCGAAGGGAAGCCTGAGAAAGCACCGAACAGATTATTACTCTACCCTCCCCAAAGCAGCTGCATCCCACCTCCGTCTCCGACGGGCCCGCTGGGAAGCAACGCGTCTTATGAAAGCAAATGGAAAGAAACACAGCTGCCCCCACCGCAGCACATGCCTTCACAAAGCCACGCCCCTCAACTCCTTAAGCTCCGCCTCGGATTCCATTCAGCATCGGCGCCATCTGACAAAAAGACCCGCCTTTCCTCCGCAGCCTCTCCCTCTGACTCTCCAGCCTCGGTCCATGCTTCTCAAACAAAACGTCATCGATGGGTACCCGGAAGTTACGGCTTCTCCTTGGCTTTCCCAGATGGGGGAAAAGAACGATCTCGCCTCAGCGGTCGCATTATGTGACGTAAGAAAACACACACACACACACACACACCACATGTTTTTATAAATGTGCATATTATATGTATATGTATATGCGTGTGTGTATACATATTTATAATATATTAATACCCCAGAATTAGATAGATAGATAGATAGATAGATAGATAGATAGATAGATAGATAGATAGATAGATAGATAGATAGATAGATAGATAGATAGATAGATAGATAGATAGATAGATATGTAACAATATACAACTGACTAGATAGGCAATATACAACTGACTAGATAGGCAAAAGAACAAAAGGAGGTTGCACAGTCACCCAATCCCCAAGATCTGGAAGAACAACTAGGTCAGGGGTAGGCAACCTCGGCTCTTTTATGACTCATGGACTTCAACTCCCAGAATTCCCGAGTCAGCATAGCTGACTCGGGAATTCTAGGAGTTGAAGTCCATGAGTCATAAAAGAGCCGAGGTTGCCTACCCTTGAACTAGGTCTTCAAATGTTTTAGTCTTACCTAAAGGTGGAGCCATAAAAACCTCTTGGGAGGAGATTATTCCAGAGGGCAGAAATTACAACAGAGTATTTATTTATTTATTTATTTATTGTTTATATTTATATCCCGCCCTTCTCCTTGCGGACTCAGGGCGGCTAACAACTCAGGGCGTGCTTCAGGGTGTGTGTGTCCCCCCATGTGATGACATTCTGTAATTGATGGGACCTGGCACACCGATGAGCAGTGATAACAGAATAACAGAGTTGGAACGGACCATGGAGGTCTTCTAGTCCAACCATCTGCTCAAGCAGGAGACCCTATATCCTTTCAGACAAGTGGTTGTCCAATCTCTTCTTTAAAGAGGTCCAGTGTTGGAGCACTGAAAACTTCTGGAGGCAAGCCATTCCCTGATTCATTGTTCTAACTATAAGGAAATTTCTCTTTAGTTCTAGGTTGCATCTTTCCTTGATTAGTTTCCATCCATTGCCTTCAGGTGCTTTGGAGAATAGGGTTACTCTTCTTTTTTGTGGCAGCCCCTTAGATATTGTAACACTGCTATCATGTCACCCCTAGTCCTTCTTTTCATTAAACTAGACTAAACTACCCAATTCCTGCAACCATTCTTTATATGTTTTAGCCTCCAGTCTCCTAATTTGTTGTTCTTCTCTGCACTCTTTCTAGAGTCTCAACATCTAGAGTCCTTCAGATATTTAGGGTAAGTGATTTTTCAAATGCCAGGAAGAATACAAATAAAAACAACCTTCCCTGGAGTTTTAATAAAGACCCCAATTTATTATTTTAGGATCAAATCAAACTATAATTCCATTCCCACCCCTCTCCGCTTCACATGTAAGGGCAACAAGAAATTGCTTAGCCCTGCTCCTTGATCATGGTCTGGGGTACTGCTGAAGATCAAACCAACAGACAGAGTCTTGTCAATTTCACCTCAGCTTTATTTATTTATTAGATTTTTATCCTGCCTTTATTATTTATGAGTAACTCAATACAGCGAACATACACAATACTCTTTCCTCTTTGTCCCCCCAACAACAACCTGTGTGATGGATGGGCTGAGAGTGAGTGATTAGCCCAAAGTCACCTAGCTAGCTTTCGTGCCTAAGGTAAGAAACTCACACTCTCCTGGTTTCTAGCCTTAAGTACTACATCAAACTGGTTTCCTTGCACATGCTACTGTACAATAATAGTTATTAGACAGCATGGCTGAAAAAGTTCAGCACTGCTTGGTATAGTACAGGGGTAGGCAACTTTGGCTCTTTTATGACTCATGGACTTCAACTCCCAGAATTCCTAAGCCAGCATGCTGAGGAGAAATTGTCAGGTTTCCAAGCTGAGCCATGCTGGCTCAGGAATTCTAGGAGTTGAAGTCCACGAGTCATAAAAGAGCCAAGGTTGCCTACCCCTGGTATAGTAGTATGCATTTGTCTGGTAAATGCAAGAACATCTAAGCAATCTGGAGGGGATTTCTAAAGGCAACAAGCCACCAACAAGCAATTTTTAGGATCTTTAAGACCTAATCCCAAGCATAAACACCAAGACAACCAATTAAACAAGGAAGTAGAAAGTGATGGGAAGGAAGAAAAAATCAATACAAAATAGGAGATGTAGGAAGCAAAACAAAACAAAAATGTCCAATCTACAAAAAACAGAACTGAAAGACAGACTAGGAATACTAATTAAAATAGGCAAGAAAATGGCAAGAGAACACCTATCAACTCTAGACAAATTCAGATCACCCAGTCCTGATGGATTACATCCCAGAATTCTGAAGAAGCTGGCAGATGTCATCTTGGAACCATTGAATCATATCTTTCAAAGATTCTGGAGCACCGGAGAACTACCAGAGGACTGGAAAAGATCTGATGGGATTCCCATCTTCAAAAAAAGGGGGGGGGAAACAGATCCAGGAAACTACAGACCAATCAGCCTGGCATCAATATCTGGGAAGATCCTGGAAAAGATAATCAAACAACAAATCTGCGAACCCGTAGAAGCAAGTAAAGTTATAAACAGAAGCCAACATGGATTTGTCAAAAACAGATGATGCCAAACAAATTTTATTTCATTCTTTGACAAAGTGACTAAATTAGTGGATCAGCGAAATGCTGTGGATGTACGGTAATATACTTGGATTTCAATAAGGCATTTGACAAAATAGACCACAACCTACTTCTTGGAAAGCTAGAAAAATGTGGGATAGATACATCACCCTAGATCAGCGGTTCTCAACCTTTTTAATGCCGCGACCCCAACCGGTCGTAAGTCGAGGACTAAACCGGTCGTAAGTCGAGGACTACCCAACCAGTCGTAAGTCGATGACTTTCCCTGCCCGGGAGTGCCGTGCCTGCGTGGTTCCGCCCCCTGCACCAGCCGAGGTGTAGCTGGCAAGTGGCAGAGACGGAGCAGGCCGACCACCAGCTGGCCCAGCCCAAGGGAGGTAAGGCACCTGCCGGAAAAGGGGAAAAAATGGTGGACAAAAAAAATGGCGGACAAAAAAATGGTGGACAGCCTTGCTTGGCGACCCCCATGAAATGGTCGATCGACCCCAAATGGGGTCCCGACCCACAGGTTGAGAACCACTGCCCTAGATGGATTTGTCACTGGCTAACCACACTCAATATGTAGTCCTTAATGAAACTATATCTACATGGAGGGAAGTAAGCAGTGGGGTATCTCAAGGTTCTGTTTCAGGCCCAGTATTCTTCAATATCTTCATATAGATGAGGGAATAGAAGGAGAACTCATCAAAATCTCCAATGACACCAAGCTGGCAGGAATAGCCAGAAAATAGGCACAAGATCAAGATGGACCTCAACAGACTTGAACACTGGGCCCTATCTTACAAAATAAAATTCAGTGGAGAGAAAAGTAAGGTTTTACACAGGTAAAGAAAACCAAATGTACAGATACAGATTAGGTGAAACTTGGCTCAATAGCAGTAACTGTGAGAGAGATCTTGGAGTCCCAGTGGATGGTCATTTAAATGAGTCAGCAGTGTGCTGCAACCGCTAAAAAAAACCAGTGCAATCCTAGTTTGCATTAATAGAGGGATATTATCAAGATCACATGAAATGATAGTACTGCTTTACAATGCCTTGGTAAGACAACACTTGGAATACTGCATCCAGTTTTGATCACAACAATATAAAAAAGATGTTGAGACTTCGGAAACGGTGCAGAGAATAGCAACAAAGATGATTAGAAGGCCGGAAGCCAAAACATACAAAGAACAGTTGCAGGAATGGGATATGTCTAGTCTAGTGAAAAGAAGGGAAGACATGATAGCACTGTTCCAATGTCTGAGGGGCTGCCACAAAGAAGAGGGGGTCAACCTATTTTCCAAAGCATCTGAAGGCAGAACAAAAGCAATGGAGGGAAACTAATCAAGGAGAGAAGCAATCTAAAACTAAGGAGAAATTTCCTGACAGTGAGAGCAATTAACCAGTGAAATGGTTTGCCTTCAGAAGTGGTGGGCGCTCCAACACTGAAGGCTTTGAAGAAGAGATTGGAAAACCATTTTCTGAGATGGTTTAGGGTCGCCTGCTTGTGCAGGGATTGGAATAGAAGACCTCCAAGATCCCTTTCAACTCTGTTATTCTGTTCTGTTCATCATTTCTCTTTTAGAATCTGAGAACCAAATCAAGTGAAACTGAAGCCTGGAAGCTGGGAGACAATGATGCAACTGTTGAGCTATTAAACAGATGATAGCAAGTGAATCCAGAGATGCAGCGCTAATTCTGGAATGTTCCAAGAGTTCCTGCGCAAGTATTTTCAGTTAAAGCTTTAGTATAGTAATGCTTCCAAGTGTATTTATTAATTTGTAACTTTCATATCCCATTCTTCCACCAGGGAACTATACAATGGGTCATCTCATATTCTCCTCACAATTACCGGTATGTTGTATGGGAAACAAAACAAAGAGATCAAGTCTTGCTCACGGCATTCCAGTGAATATCATATTTAACTTCTTAACTTTATTTCAATTAAGAAGTTAATTTACTTAGCAACAAAATGCCACCAAGTTGACCCTTGTGTCCAGCAGCAACAAAATAAGGCAAATACTGCAAATCCTTGTAGCTGGTATTATTTTTGGCTAAGCTCTACACTGTGCCAGCTACAGTTTCAAGAAGGCAAGAACATGACAGGTAGTTCTTAAGGTAGAGGCGGTTGTGATTTGATTTATGTTGCCTTATGAATATTCTAGTAGATTTGGTGTGTCACATGTTATTCAATTGGCTTTCTCAGAATCTTTCCAGCCAAGTGGAGAAGCTATTACTAACTTTCTGCAAGCTCTTATGGAGAGACAGGCTGTCTGAAGGAATTAGCATTATAGGGGGCTTCTGAATTCAAAAGAACAAGCACAGCGTGTGCTTGTTAACTTCACAATGGAGCATTAGAATCTGTGGTTTGGATTTTCCAGATTAGAACATCTCTGGTGGAGCCATTTTATTCAGGTTTATTTTTCAGAATTATCTGCCTCGCACTTGCAAAGTTAAGAAGAGCACATGCTGAAGTAGCTTTTCACCCCAAGACAGAGAGAAAAGCAGCAAGAAACACAAGACAGTTACGTGGAAACACTGTTTTCTCTCTTCCTGCATATACTGGGCCAGCAGTGGTTAATTAGTTACTAATACTTCTTGGCTGTATATCTTTTACTTGAATTTCAAAAGTGTATCTCTACCTCCACTCCCCATAGAGGTTTAATTTGGCCTCTACTATGCATCCTTTCTCTATTGTTTTTAATTGCTTGCTCAATTACCTAAAATGTGAAGCCTGTGTAGATTATAATTTCTATCCAGCTTGTTGTTATACTGTACATAGTTTTCCTATCTCGTGAATAGTTGCTGTGCTGTATTTCTGCCAATTTTAAAAGCTGCTCATTCTCTACATTTGGCATTAGAAAGATGAAGAGACTGAAGTAATTTGCTATATAGACATATTTGACTGAGCAAACGTTTTTTTCAGAATAAGAAAAATAGAATTTGTTCTAAGATTGATTCCGTGCCAATACAAAAATAGTTCCAGACCTCTATAATTTCACAGTTCTGTTTGGGATTGAGAGCTGAGCTGATTTATTTCTGGATTAACTGCAGTGTATTTGAAACTGCAACAACATGAGCCCTTAAAAAACACCAGGAGACTGTGGAGCTTGTAAGTGGACTATTTCTCCATTTGCCGGAACTTTTTCCTCACAATCCTCACAGCTCCAGGGCTTCAGGCCATTTTGATCCTCTTCATAGGAACTCCTGGGCTTTATTCTCTTCTTGTAAATGATGGAACAAAGGAATAATATGAATCTTGAAGGAGGGCTAAAAGCAATTAATTTTTATTTCCCTTTTAAGTAGATGAGGCAATGATTCTTTGCTCCTTTTCCCAGAACATTTATAATAGATTATATTCAGACTGCCTTTTGAAGGATTTGTATATGAAAATAATTACAGCGTGGAAAACCTTAAATTTGCCAGCAATTAATTGGGATCTAAATATCTTTAGACATAGCAGAAAGAAGGATTTTAGAGACAAGAGGACGTATACTATTTATGAAATGGAATAATAATCCGAGCCATTGTAGGGCCTTTCGCCATTGTTGAGTTGAAGTATTTTCCACTCATCCTTGAGTCAGCAGAAAGCTATACTAGCATGAAATTTGCTGTTATCATTGATATTCCTTCTCCACCTCTCTTGCCTTTCTTTCGTGTTATTGCACACTCCTCTTCCAAGATAAAGGGAGATACCTAAAACCTAACAAACTTGACACACTTTGAGACTGCTCTTGGATGGTGTTGAACATGCCACTTTAAACCTGTGTAGCTAAGGATAATATATTTTATTTGTGGATTGGGTGTGAGATGAAAGCAATCTCAGGGAGACATAGGAAAAAAAGAAGGTAATGACAAGACAAGTTTGTTCTCCTGCAAGTGGGAAAGGCCTATGTTTTAGCTGCTAAGTAGATATAGTGTCAAATGCATATTTCAATAGGGTACTTTAGATTACTCTCTCCTTTTCCACTAATGTAAATTTATATATTTGACAATTCCAATTAGTCTGGATCATGAGGGTGGAATTTAAAAGATTTTTGTTTCTTTTGTGTGTCAACCCCACGGACAAGTCCATGCAGTTTTCTTGCCATTGTTTTCTTCCCAAGACTGCCCCCTCTTACTTCACACTTAAGCGGGACTCAAATTCAGAATGTCCTGGTTTCTAGCCCTGTGTTTTTAACCACTGCACCAAATAGCCTCTCAAGCGAGTTGTAATTTCTTCCTGTCCGCTTCTTGTCTTAAAATTATCCTCCCTTCAAAAGCTTTATAGCTGTTATTAGCTGGTAGTCAGCAAGAGAATTGGTGATCTGATGGATTATGCTATTTTTGTGCTAACTGGACATTTCACTTTGGTTGAATGCTAACAGTGATCAATTTTGTGAAGACACAAAACAACTTGCATTACTGTGGATACAATTAGTATCCTAAAGATCATTTTTTGTCCTAGCAAGTTTCTAGTTTTTATTACCACAAAAACAGTTGAACAAACTGTGGGAAGTCAGCCCCCCCACAGAGAAGAAAATATTAAAAGGGCAAAATATTATATTTCCTCAAAGGATCTTAAAGAGACAGAAAAACATGCCCAGTTTTTCTTAATAGCCCCAAGTCTCCTTCCCCCAAGCAGAAACCAGCTCTGTAGAAATGCAGATGTAATAATCCATTCAGGAAGGTTGGAGCCCTCCAGCTAGAACGGGTGTCAAACTGCCGGCCCGCAGGCCAAACGCGTCACATGGAAGCGGCACCCACCCCATTGCTGGTAATGGCAAAACTGTCCTGATACATTGCACGACGTCATGTGACATTGTGAGTTAGACATGTCTGAGCTAGAAGCTTAGGAAGACAAGACACCTAAAATCTACATACCCCACCCCAAACTCTAAGACAGGACATAATAGGATTAACCCACAGATGCCAAAGGGGCACACTCAGACTCAGGTCAAAGTACATGACACAGGAAATACAAAGCCTCAAACAGGAACAGGAAACAACTCCAAACAAAAGCCCAAGAGGGTATAAAAACCCACTCCCTTCTATATGTACTCACTCTTTTCTTCCAGAGCCATCTCTCTGTCTGGCTCTCCTCTTCAATAAACTACAACCTTCTTTCTAAAGCAGTCACCATGTTGTTTATTCCCGGCTTGGACTGGACCCTGATGAAGACTTTTCCTTCAACAAAACTATTAAGATGAAAATTTAGAAATTTTCAGTAAGATTATTTCAGTAAGATTTCTAAGAGCTGGACATAGGTAAAGAAATACATATCAATGCCTTTCAGTGCTCTTAGGAAAAACAAACAAAATAAATATATAAAATAAGTATGGTTTTAAGCATATTAACATTACTAATCTTCCTTCCTTCCTTCCTTCCTTCCTTCCTTCCTTCCTTCCTTCCTTCCTTCCTTCCTTCCTTCCTTCCTTCCTTCCACATTTGGTTTAATTTAAGACAGAACTGGGATCTTTACCTTTCCTTAAAGCATATGCAAAACATTAAATGTGTAGATGCCCAGTTCACATTGTTATGAACAGGAGGATGATAGCAGCATCTGATTGATAAAGTTCAAGGCAACACATGCATTGAATTGTGTATGCAGTGGCCATTTTAGATTTTGAACAATCTTCCACTCTCCATGAGCGCCACCTGTTCCAGAGTTGCATCAGAAAGGCGATGGAAGGGCCTGGTCAAAGCTGTTTAGAGGAATGGCTTGAGCAAAAGAGGCTCCATGGGGAAGAGGCAAGGTGGAGGGGTCAATGGCAGCAGCAGCAGCAGCAGCTTTTTTCTTTCATAGACTGTCATGACACTCTTGATGATTGTATAAAAGCATTGCCAGCTCTCCCTGTCTCCACTTGGGGGCAGGGAAGCAAGGCCAGAGACATGTGGTGCGCTGTAAAATAGCCAACAGAGGACTTTTGTTTTCCTAGGACTCAGCCTTTGTTTTCTGTTGGAGTGGGAAGCTTCTAGCTTGTAAATGTCAGCCTGAGGTTTTAATATAAAAGTCAGTCAGTGTAAGAGATGCTTTGGCAGGCATGATTCTGAATGATTTTGAAACGTTTACAGTACTATATGCTTATGTCAAACTAATAAATGAAAGCTATATACTAGTTCAAAAAATACTATGATTCAATAAGGATTCAGAAGCTAATCTGCACAGTAGGCTTTCCGGCTTCATTTTCTGGAAAAAAAAAAAGAATGTATATATACACCACTCAGTATTCTTGCATCTTAAAAGCGATGGAGAATTCTGAAGAAGCAAGATTCTCTTTGGAGGAAATTCATTTGTGACAACCGCACATAGTATACAGTTTGACACGTATATCTTTTTCAATGCACATACGGACAAATAAATTAGAAAGAATGACCTGGAGTGAACAGAATCTGAAATCGGGTCACTTGTAATGTGCTAGTTACTCAACTTCAGCTATTCTAAAGCTTTTGAAAGTGATGTGCTTTGCTCCTCTTTCCCCTTCTCCCCATCGCTTCTCCCTTCCCTCCTTAAACATGCTGGTACCCAAACAAAAGATGATCTTCGTCTTCCCTTCCATTCATTTCTTCCTTTCTAGGGTTACAATACCTGACAACTTTAGCTCTCAAAGTGAACTGATAATTTTTGTGCATAATTTTTCTACTTAACACAGGGGTGTCAAACTGCCGGCCCGCGGGCCAGTTTCATCATACCGAAGCCGCGCCCACCCCATTGCCGGCAATGCAAGAAGAGTTGCGATACATCACGACACGTCATGTGATATGGTGAGTTTGACACCCATGACTTAACACAATGGTTAATGAAACTCACTCAAATTTATTTTTTACAGAGAAACCAGCAATTCAATGTATGTCAATTAAGCTTTTAAAAACTTCCATAAAATGGATTGATAGTTGATATCAAAGGAAAAGAATAAGAACTTTAAAAATAATAGTATAAATGCACTTGATGAAGCTCTGGTTTATTGGCAACAAACATTTCAAATCATTTCAGCTTATTGAATATTTTGAAAAAGTAAATTGGATTAGAGCCCATAATAATGTTATTGGGCTTCTTTCATTTAAGTATATAAAACATAGTTTCTGCTAGCTTATTAACAACTGCTTAACTGTTAGTGACAGCTAATTGTAAGGAAACAATATTTAAGGGATGGAATTGTATTGCATCCTGATGAAGTATTTCTTTGGTTAACCCTACTCCTAAAATACATAGAAAAAAGAAGGAACTACTTATACACATCCCTTAATTGGTTAAGAGGTACTAGAGGATATCAAATCATATATTTCTATGTCCAAAAGATGGCTTCTATCTATTTTCCCCCATATATTTTATTGATTTTTTAAAACATAAATCACTTAATAGTTGGTAAACAGTGTGTTTGCTGCGTTTACATTTGTAAAGAAAAATCATTAACAATTGGTTTCTATAATCCATAATCCACATAGTACATTTAGTTGATTTCCCCTTTCCCCCAAAATGTCTTCTTTGCAGATCTTGAAATAATACAGTTCTTATTATTTTGATAAATAACAGTTACATATATGATTTTTCCCAATATTTCTAGAAATAATGATCACATCAATATAATATTTCTTTTCTATCTAATCATTCTGGTTGCCTCATCTTATATCCTTTTACAGTCCTTATTTAGATTTATTTCTCCCATAAAGTTTGAAGTATTCTTGCTGGTTAAGATTTTCTCACCAGTTAATTACATTTAAAGATTTAAATCCATTTTCCCATATAAACCATCTCAACACTTTTACATTTCTTAAAGAATAGGTAATAACAGTAAAGAAAAGGAAAAGAGAGCAAGAGTAAAGAAACATAAAAAGTAAAATACTACTTAAAATATATATTCCTCTTAAGCTAACATATATTCATTCCCAAAATTTCTTATTTTTTTTAACCATGATTAAAAATATATTGAATCTTTAAATATTCCATTTAATGTGCCTAGTCATCTAATCCTTTAACTCTTATTCAAAACATTTTTTCTTTTTTATACATTATAATTTCCCTAAATTCAGACACATTTAATTATCTAAAACATTTCCTTCATCTAGGCCATCTAGGGATGAGTTGTTTTTTTCATTTCTTGTAAATTTTCCCCCACTGGGATTAAATCATGTTTTCTTGCTTTGTTAAGTTCTGTCTTTGAGTCTCTATTTTCAATTTTATGTCCGCTTATTTGTTTTGTCTGCTCCTTCTCTGTTGTTGTTTCCTTGAAGTTTTTGTTGTTGTAAAGTTAACTTAGAGATAGATTGATTTGTATTTTCAAAGTTATTTTGGATTTCTTTGTGATTTGAACTCAGTGTTATTTGAATTAATTGCAGTATACTATATATCTCCTCCTGATGTTTTCTTGGTGTGTTCTGTCTACATGTCTCTGACCCATGATGCCCAAAAGTTGGAGTTTTCCTTCTTATCTGCAAATAGCTTTAGAGTCCCAGTTAAATAGATATTTGTAATCCAAAGAGTTCAAAAAAAGGTTTTTTTTGTAAAGTTTATAATTCTCTCTTTGTCTGCAGCCCAGATTGTTGTCTTTTTTTGTCACAGCTGTTCTTTATTATTAAAGCTTTGATGGTCACAAACACAGATTAGCTTTTCCCAGGTTTTGGCAAGTTCTCTAGGGTAATCATAGCTGTCATAATGTTCATCCACCACTAGGTGTCAGCATCTATTTAGTTTTCAATATGAACAATGGTCTTTAAAATGAGAGTTTTAACCATTCAACAATCTTCAACTTGTCCAAAGTTAAATTTTAGCTTTCAAATTTATAAATTTATTTCACTACCATATATTTTGATCCTCCATAGAAATTTTAATTTGCCGCTTCCGTTAGTATAAGGATGGGGTGGAAGTCCCACTCCTTCACTTTTGGAGGTATTTTGCTTCTTGGGGATCTTTTCCAGGAAATTAAGTGTAGAATAGAAAAGGGAAAATCAGATTCCTCACCCAGTTTCAAGCACGCTGTTTACTGTAGTGCTGGTTAGTTCTTTTGGACTCCGGTTGCAAGTAGCTTGGGCCGATCGATGAAATACAGCCTTTCTCCTGTCGGGTTAGAAGGCTTTCCCCAAGACAAATGGAACGACTGCCGTCATTCCAGAGTCGCCCGGGCACCCTTCTTTCTTCGCCGCCTCTCCGGGGCGGCTTGGACCCATTAGGGTCTCCAGGCAGGACGAAAGTTGGCCACGGGAGTGCGGTGGTCTGCAAGCCCGCGACCAGTCACTACCGCGCAGGACGGGAAGTCTCAAGATGGCTTCTATCTAATGATATTGAATCAGGGCCAATATAAGACTTCCTTTGGGGGTCAAAGAAATGACTGGACTAGGATGTAATTGAATTCCATAGTAGCAGTGACACTCACTGAGATAATGTGAGTGTAGATTGTGAAGGGATGCAAACTTAGCTTTGAGTTTTTTGTTTTAAAACTGTTTTTTCCATAAGAACTAGTTGGCCATTTCCAGCACTGCTAACAATTGATTATACTGGATTGGTGGTATGGGAATTGGGGTCTAAAACAGTGATGGCGAACCTTTTAGAGACTGAGTGCCCAAACTGCAGCCCAAAATCCACTTATGCATCGTCGGGTGCGGGGTGGGCGTGGCCAATTGGGTGGGTGTGGCCCATCAGGTGGGCGTGGCTGTGGTGGTAACGGCAGACTGGGTGGGACTAAAAAGTTCAATCAATCAATTCCAACTTTGCAAGATCTTTTTTTTTCCCCGCGAGAAATTGAAATTAACTGATTGATTGAACCTTTTTTTTTTGCACACGGCGGCAGAGGCCTAAAGCGAAAAGGTTTTATAAAACCCAGCTGAAGGCCTAGGACTGGGGCGATGGCACGCGTGCCCACAGAGAGGCCTCTGAGTGCCGCCTCTGGCACCCGTGCCATAGGTTCGCCACCACTGGTCTAAAACATCTACAGCCATAGTGGAGAAGTATGTTACAGTATATAAATTGGGCATACATCCTGTTGAACTAGATTCTGTTTGTTTCATAATTCTTACTTTATGAGATAGTGTTGTAAGTATTCTGTTTAAATATTTGAACATTCTTTTCTTTCCAGACATGTAGTTGCAGCAAAACTGTGTAAGAAAACCTTAAATATCACTCTACAATAATCTGGGTCTGTATTTTCTGCATTTTATTTGCTTCTGATCTCAGAGTTTATAATCCATCACCATCTTTCTATAGCATATATACTTGTAATTCAGAATAGTGTTCCTTGCCTCTGCTGAAATGACTGAAGGCTACAAAAAGTAATATCAAATGACATGCTTTGTTAGTTTTGAAGATGCCACAATAACCTTATTGCATTTTTTTTAGCTCACTCTGCTTCCTGCCGCAGCACAATCAAAGCCCCATTTTATTCCAAGCATGCCAACATTATTCTATGCAAATGACACTTTCTGATCTAGAAATTAGACCAGTGTATTATATTGAATGTAGAGGGCAATGCATGAAATGTACTATTTCGGCATTTATTATCTCCTCCTTCTTCCTCACTTTGGATACACTTCTTAGCATTGCTGAGAAATGTAATTCTGCAACTTCTGGAGTGCCTCAAGTTGCCTGCTCATGTCCTAATCCTTGCCAAATACAAATCTCATCAGCTGGTTCAAAACATGTTTTTCCTGTTTCCCACTCATGGAGAGTATTGTAGTTACCTTATGTCTCACTTCCTGCACACCTCCAGAGACCAAGAAAAATGACAAAGTTTTGAGATGAGACACTAAACTAACTCAGCAGAACTCACTTCTAAGTAAATATTTGTAAGAATTGGTTGCACAAATAGTTTGGAAAGCCACAGGCAAAGAAGATATATGGAAATGTGACAATCAACATAGACATTTATGTACACATGTATAAGTAAAAACTAAAATGTTTTTGAAATTATGGGGAGTACCGACCCACAACAGAACACACACACACCAACATTGAAAGCATTTCCAGAAATAACTGGCCAATTGCAACTGTTGATGAACCTAAATGAACCTAAAAAACCTAAGTTGCTAAAAAGCCTAAAAAATGATCCTAAAAATTTCCAAGTTGCCTAAGCAAAACTGCGTCCAGATTCTATTGGATTTATTCCAGGATGCTTGTGTACGATCTATGCTGCAGTTATATATTAGGGTTACTGTTGTATAAAACTGAATGCTGATGACACCTAGTGCTTGAAGTCTAGAAATGTCTAGATATTTAAAATGAAATGTGGATGGTAGAGTAGTATAAGAACAGGTGACAACAAAGAAAGGAAGAGTGTTTATGACAAATACCTTAACCATCAATCTTGTTCCTTTTTTGGTCTCTAGAAAGCTACCTTTTGTTATTTTTTTCTGGTGCTATAAATTGTAATCTATCTGTCTATCACAATTATTCTGTACTACTGTACTATCCCAGTTGCCTTGCTTTTTCACAAGGCAACTGGACTTTCTTGTTTTTCTTTGAAGACCGTTCGCTTCTCATCCAAGAAGCTTCTTCAGCTCTGATTGAATGGTGGGGAATGAAAGGGTTTATATTCCTTGCAGACAGCTGTTCATTTGCATTCTTTTAGGAGTCATTAGTCTTCAGGGTCACCTGAGTAGTGCAAATGGGTGTGGAATCTTCTTGGAACAATTGAAAGGACTGTGTTGTAGACTACCAACTGTAGATCTCACAGTCACAGAGTCAGCCATCAGGGACAATAAACTGGCAGAATCAGAGGCAGAACAATTAAGGATAAAGTTATCTGCAGCCCTCGCCAGTGCCAAAACACCCCTTCCAACCTCACAATTCAAGAAAGGAGAGCAGTGACATCCCTAGGAAGAGACCCAAACATCACCATCTTGCCAGCTGATAAAGGAAGATGCACACTCATCCTGAACACAGATGACTACAAGGCCAAGGTGAACAGTCTTCTGAAGGACACTGCCATATACGAGACTCTGAAGAGAGATCCCACCAGCAGTTACAAGAAATAGATAATTGAATTCTTGCAACAATTACTAAAGGACAATGCCATCAACAAGCCACAATGCTACCGTCTTTACCCTGGGGAAGCCACGCCATGCATATATGGATTCCCCAAAATCCATAAAGAAGGAACACCACTCAGACCAATTGTTAGCAGCATCAACTCGGTCACCTACAACATTGCAAAACATCTAACTACCATACTAGCTCCTCTAGTTGGTAACACCACTCATCACATCAATAATTCACACAACTTCTCCATCAAGATTTGGAAAATAAAACTGGTTGCAGATGAGACCATGGTTTCCTATGATGTGACTTCACTCTTCACTTGCATCCCAACAATTGAAGCTGTCACAATAGTGAAAAAACATCTGCAACAAGACAGCACCCTAGGTGACAGAACCAACCTCAGCCCAGACCACCTATGTGCCATGCTGGACCTCTGCCTGACCACTATTTTCAATAAATACAGACAAAAACACGGCTGTGCCATGGGCTCACCTGTGTCCCCCATTGTGGCCAATCTTCAAACCAAAGCCCTAAACTCCTTCACAGAAATTCCACCCACTCACTGGTATGTGGACAATATTTGGGTCAAGATCAAAACACAGGAATTGGAAGCATTCACCAAACATATGAATTCGGTGAACAAATACATCAAATTCACACGTGAAGATGTTAAGGAAAATAGTCTAGCCTTCCTGGACTGCACTGTGTACATTAAGG
This sequence comes from Protobothrops mucrosquamatus, assembly GCF_001527695.2. Taxonomy (NCBI): domain Eukaryota; kingdom Metazoa; phylum Chordata; class Lepidosauria; order Squamata; family Viperidae; genus Protobothrops; species Protobothrops mucrosquamatus. The sequence goes on along the minus strand of NW_015386570.1, from coordinate 21,920 downwards.
AAGACACAAGCCTTAATTTTGAAATTTACAGAAAATCCATTCACATGGATCAATATTTACATTCTGATTCACATCACCCACTGGAGCACAAAATGGGAGTTATCAGAACCCTTCACCACAGAGCTGAAGGCCTGCCTACCAGCAAAGAAGGAAAAGAAAAAGAAATAAAACACATCAGGGAAGCCCTCAGAACATGTGGCTATCCCAAGTGGGCCTTCACAAATCTCAAAAAAGACCTAGCAGGAGCTCCTCCATAACAATTCAATGCGAAAAAAGTAAGGTTCTACATTTAGGCAAGAAAAACCAAATACACAGGTATAGTATAAGGGGGTACCATGCTCAATAGTAGCAACTGTGAGAGGGATCTCGGAGTCCTAGTAGACAATCACTTAAATATGAGCCAGCAGTGTGCTGCAGCTGCCAAAAAAGCCAGGCTGCATTAACAGAGGGATAGAATCAAGATCACGTGAAGTGTTAATACTACTTTACAATGCCTTGGTAAGACAACACTTGGAATACCGCATCCAGTTTTGGTCACCACGATGTAAAAAAGATGTTGAGACTCTAGAAAGAGTGCAGAGAAGAGCAACAAAGATGACTAGTGGACTGAAAGCTAAAACATTAGGAACGGTTGCTGGAATTGGGTATGTCTAGTTTAATGAAGAGAAGGACGAGGGGGAACATGATAACAGTGTTCCAATATCTCAGGGGTTGCCCCAAAGAAGAGGGAATCAAGCTATTCTCCAAGCACCTGAAGGCAGGCAGGAAGCAATGGATGGAAACTAATCAAAGAGAGAAGCAACCTAGAACCAAGGAGAAATTTCCTGACAGTTAGAACAATTAATCAGTAGAACAACCTGCCTCCAGAAGTTGTGAATGCTCCAACACTGGAAGTTTTTAAGAAGAGATTGGACAGCCATTTGTCTGAAATGGTATAGCTTCCTGCCTGAGCAGGGGGTTGGACTAGATGACCTCCAAGGTACCTTCCAACTCTTCTTCTTCTTCTTCTTCTTCTTCTTCTTCTTCTTCTTCTTCTTCTTCTTCTTCTTCTTCTTCTTCTTCTTCTTCTTCTTCTTCTTCTTCTTCTTCTTCTTCTTCTTCTTCTTCTTCTTCTTCTTGTTATTGTTATTGTTATTGTTATTGTTATTAATCATCGCACAGTCAGCCAGATGTTCAGACTGGATTTGGCATTTTTGTCTACCTATTGAGTCCTAACCAAGGACCTGGGATAGGCAGATGTGGATGTTTGATGGTATTACAGATATTGTCACAGGATGGAAGCAGTTCCTAGTAAGGCCACCTTTTGCAATTGACTAATGGCGAATTTGTCAATGCCAATGGTGTTCAAGTGGTGCTCCAGTTGTTTTGGGATTGTACCCAAGGCATTTATTACTATTGGTACTACCCTTGCTTGCCTTTGCCACAGTCTTTCTATTTCTATTTGTAGGTCTTTGTATTTTGTTATCTTCTCCAGTTCTTTCTCGTCTATTCTGCTGTCTCCAGGCACTGCCACGTCCACTATCCAGACTTTTTTGTCTTTCTTATCGACAATTGTTAAGTCTGGGGTGTTATGTTGCAGGTGCTTG
>NW_015386570.1:17916-19957 GCF_001527695.2 Protobothrops mucrosquamatus | reverse complement strand
GGCCATGTAGTGCTTTGTCTTCCCATGCCTCTATTCTGTTCTTCATTTGGTCTTTCTTGTAGGCCAGTTTGGTCTCTCCAGTAGTCAGTAAGCCTTCCTGATATACTAATTTCAGTGCATCTTCATCATTGTCCTTCAGATATTCTTCCAAAGCCATTTTTTCTTCTTCAACCATCTGATGTACTTGCAGCATTCCACGTCCACCTATTTGCCTTGGTAGATAGAATCTGTCAATGTCACTATGTGGATGAAGGGCATAATTCATTGTCATTATTTTTCTGGTCTTCCTATCCATTGTTTTTAGTTCTGCTTGAGTCCAGTCCACTATTCCAGCTGTGTATCTAATGACTGGAATTGCCCAAATGTTGATTGCCTTCACGGTATTTCCTCCATTGAGTTTGGACTTTAAGATCTTCTTCACTCTCTTGATGTATTCACCTCTAATCTTTTTCTTGACTTCAATGTGCTTGATGTTGTCAGCTTGAAGGATATCCAAGTATTTGTAGTAATCTTCCTCATCCAGGCTCTTAATCTTATTTTCGTGGGGCATTTTGATTCCTTCAGTTTTCATTATTTTTCCTTGTTTGACAGTAAGTGTGGCACATTTGTCCAAGCCAAACTCAATTGCAATATCTTGACTATATATATGGACAGTGTTGAGCAGCGATTCTATTTTAGATGATGTTTTTCCATACAGCTTCTGATCATCCATGTAAAGGAAGTGGGATAGTCTGGCAGATGTTTTTGATGTTTGATAGCCATGTCCTGAATTATTCAGTATTGTTGACAGAGGAAACAGTGCAATAACAAATAGTAGTGGTGATAATGAATCTCCTTGAAATATTCCTCTCTTTATATTAACCTCTCCTAGTCTTTCACCATTGACCTGCAACTGTGTCTTCCATTGTGCCATCGATCTTTGCACACATTTTCTGATGTTTCTACTGACTCCTGTTGTTTCTAGGCACTTGATTATCCAGTCATGTGGCAGAGAGTCAAATGCCTTTTTGTAGTCAATCCATGCCACATTCAGGTTAGTCTTCCTTTTCTTGCAGTTTTCCAAGATCATTTTATCTATTAGGAGTTGATCTTTTGTTCCTCTGCTATTGGGGAGGTTTTCTTTCTTCTCGGGTGGAAAGAGATTGTTTTCAACTAGATGCTGTTATACTGCATCAGCTACCACAGTAGTTAGCAATTTGAAAGTTGTTGGTAAGCAAGTAATTGGCCTGTAGTTGCCTGGTGTTGCCCCTTTTGCTGGATTTTTCATTATTAGGTAGGTTTTCCCTGTTGTTAGCCACTTTTCACTTTCTCTTCCTTGTAGTATATTGTTGAACTGCTTGGCAATGAATGGATATATAACAGTTAGATGTTTCAACCAAAACCCATGCAGTTCATCTTCAGCTGGTGCTGACCAATTTTTGATCTTCCTTGCTCTTTTTTCCACAATTTTTGTTGTTATTACTAGTTCTTTCATTTCAACTTCTGTTTTATTTGCATCCACCTCTTTTAACCAAGCCGCATCCTTGTTGTGTTTCTTTGGGTTATCCCATATCTGCTTCCAGAACTGCACTGTTCCTTCCTTGTCAGGTACTGACTGATTCATTGCAGTTTCTCCAGTGATGGATTGGTAGAAACGTTTCTGATTGGATTGAAATTGGAGGTTCTGCCTGTAATTTGCAATTCGAGCTTCGTATCTACTGATTTCCCTGGCTATAGCTGTTATTTGCTGCTTTATTATTTCCAGTGCTTCCTTGATCTTCCTTGTTTCTAAGTGGTATTTCTTTTTTTTTATTCCTCCACCCTTATCCACTTTCCCTCTCTTTCCTCCCCCTCACCCCACAACCTCTCCTCTTTCCTCCTACCACTCTACATCCCTTTCGCCTTCTAACCACCACATCGAGTGCAATTTGGGGAACCTGCCGGGAATATCCTCTTATTATTACAATTCCATTATATACTTATAATTATTTACTACATCAGTTTATAATTTCCCCTTAAACCCCTCCCCTCCCCGACTTCCCAGAACTAAAACAGGATTCAA
>NW_015386570.1:0-15911 GCF_001527695.2 Protobothrops mucrosquamatus | reverse complement strand
GCAGCTGTGCTGTACATTAGTTGGTTTGTTTCTTGCAGTGAATTGGTGCTTATACTTGATATTGCAGTATTTGCATCTTTTAATGCTTGTGCTAGCTGTTTCTTTGGAACAAGCTTCAATGCAGGCAGCCTTATTCTGTTGTTTTTGTGCTGTTCTAGATGCTCAGTTATTCTTTGTTTCAATTCTTTTATTTCTTTAGAGGGCTTTGTTTTTCCTGAGGAAGAGGTGCCTGGTTTCCAAATGAGAACAGTTGTATATCTCTGCTGGATTCCTTCACTGCCAACTCCCCCTGGTTTGCCTCTACATTCTGAATTACTTCTGGCAAGGCTTTGATTTATTTGCCCTGGGTAAACCTTTACAGTTTGTCCAATTCTGTTTCTGTGAATATTTTATTTCGTATTATAAATCGGCGTTGATCTGCTAGTCTCTGTTCTGTTATTTCTGATTCTGGATGTTGTTCTTTCCAGAACTGGTGCATTCGTTTTAGATATCCTCTTCTTGTAATAACAGATCATTATTTCTTTGTTTTCAACCACTGTGTATTTGCGACGGGTAAACACCTTTTCTTCCAGTAGTTCTGCAGCTGTTGGCCCTGGTTGCTCAGCCAACAGTCCTGAGTCCTGTAACCCATTTTTCACTAGATATCCAGGAACTCCAACATCTAGCGTGGACCTTGTTAACCCGGGCAATATCCGAGCCGGTATGGCATTCTGAAATTTACATCTCACCATATTTTTTATGGAAGAGACACTCTTTGTCTGACTCCTCTGATGAGATCTGTCCAGTATGGTTGAACCTCTGGCATAGTTCTCATCTTCTTCAGAGTACACAAGCCCCACAACCACATCAATTATCATCATCACCACCTCCACCACCACCACCACCACCACCACCACCACCACCATTATTATTATTATTATTAATTATTTATTATTATTATTATTATTATTATTATTATTATTATTATTATTATTATTATTATTATTATTATTATTATTATTATTATTATTATTAGGGTTCCTGCCTGGGCAGGGGGTTGGACTCGATGACCTCCAAGGTCCCTTCCAACTTTATTATTATTATTATTAATTATTATTATTATTATTATTATTATTATTATTATTATTATTATTATTATTATTATTATTATTATTATTATACAGTAAATGAAACAACGTAGTCATTCCATATGTTGCAGGAATGCTGGAAAAGCTCAGGAGGATCTTCAACCAACACAATATACGTGCACACTTCAAACCTAAGAATACACTAAGGCAGAAGCTTGCCCACCCCAAGGATAAAACACCCAGACACAAACTGAACAACATGGTAGATGCAGTACAATGCAGTGAGCCATGTGCTGATCTATACATTGGGGAAACGAAACAACAACTTCATAAATGCATGGCACAACATAGGAGAACAAACCCATTAGGACAAGAGTCAGCAGTCCATCTGCATTTAAAAGACAAAGGCCACTCTTTCAAAGACAGCAAAGTCCACATTTTGGACAGAGAGGACTGCAGGTTTGAAAGAGGGGTCAAAGAAGTTATCTATGTCAAAACTGAACAGCCCTCTCTCAACAGAGGGAGAGGGATACAACATCATCAATCTCCAGTATACAACACAGTCCTTTCAGCAGTTCCAAGAAGTTCCATGCGGATGTGCAAACAAGCCTCTAGCACCCATGTAAACAGGCCACTGGCACCCATGCACATGCGCAAATGCGGCCACTAGAGCCTGCACGGAGGCGCTACCATGAGTGGGAGGGCTCGCCAGCTATTCCCACAGCCCTGTGGCCAAGAGGCCACGGCCCGGTACCGGGCCGCAGACCATAGGTTGGGGACCCCTGTGCTAGAGAACATAGAACTGGATGGAAAGTAAGTAAAAGCCTAAAATGACTTCATCTGAAGTCATAGAAAAGGGGAACTAAAAGGGGGTTGGAAGAGAATCTATAGCCATATCACTGCAATTAGTGTGCAGCTACTTCACACTGTCCACATGTAGCTGAAGCAACCCAAGGCTGGCTTTGAATGCTCTGCTTTGTTCTCTTTCTCTTATCTCACCCCCAGACTGTTCATGCAGGCAGTATGGAGCATGTGAGGGTGGTTTCAAAAGATGTGTTGATATTGGCAAACTTCTAGCTTTGCTTGATTCTCCCATTTTCTTGATGGGACCCCCCCCCCCATCCATGCAGCCCCTAAACTGTCCCCCTACTACTCAGACTTCTTTTAGCTCTGAGAGGACTGGAATCTTGGCTTTTATACCTTCATTTTAATGGATTGGTCAGCCAATTTGTCAGTAAACCTAGACTGCAGAGCCTTGAAATTGGCTTAATGCATATAATTGTAAGTGTAATTGCAATTGAAAGGATTCATTCTTTGTGTTTCTGTAAGCTGCCGGAAAGATCACTGCTCCCAGAGGCCTGGTTCATCACTTCCTCTCTGTGTAATGTTCTTGGAGTAGTTTATAACTTCCATACCAATCCCTCTCAGCCAAATCCCTTTCTCAAACTTATCCAGCAACTGCCCCTAGATGGCAGCTAAGAGATACAAGAACTCTTAATGTTTGGCTACTGCTTGGTGATCAGTCCATCCACCAATCAACTAGAATTTCAGCTGAGGAAATGACAAATCCCAGCCCTTAGAATTTTGCATGTTGAAACTACATGAACAGCAACACAGCACAGGCTTAGCGTTTATTTCAATCACAACCCACAAATTCCCTCCATGTGATATTTTTGTAATCCCCATCAGTCTGATCTCATTCTGAGTTTTCCCATAGTCACTTCCTATATTTAGTTTTTGAAAATCATTGAAAAGAAACCCTAAATGGATTGCATTACAATGTTACACTCCAAATGTAATTTAGGACACGTCTACATAGCCACTGATTTTATTTCTCAAGCTCTTAGAAATATTTCTAGTTTCAGGTGAATGTCCTCACTGCTGTCAGGTTTGCAGACTTAATTCTCTCCCTGTGAGCTGATTTATACTCTGGTTAACTGATGGAAAAGAGGATACGATAATAGGTATCCAATTGGCACCATGCCCTCTGTCCTCATTGACGCACTCTGCTTCTTGTTCACTGGGTGTATGAAAACGTTCCTTCAGTTTAGAAAACACAGACAATTGTGAACAAATTGCTACAATACATGGTCTTCAGCTGGGAGACAGGATAAGGCAAGAATTATTCTTGAAGCTCCAATGTTTTTGCCGCAGAATGTTCTTTTGCCTTGCAGCTGAATCAGAAGCTCTGCTGTCAAAGACCTGCTGAAATCCTCTGACTGTTTGAGAAGGTTGGGGAGTCCTGCTGATCCTGAGTCTGCCCATAAACCTCATATAAAAGTAGTTTCAAGGCATGCACAATTATGGGGAGACCAACTAAATCTTAGGAACAGTATTTCTAGCCACATCACCACCTTGATTACCTGGATGGAATTCTGGATCCAGGAGATTCCCTCAATTTGTTCCATCAGAAGCAACATCCCTGTTCTGAAATTTTCTCTCTTCACTCACAGCTGCACACAAAATGCAGTTGTGTGGTTTGTGCTCATGTTCGGAGCAAAGTAGGTATTTTAGCATAATTGTTCTTAATGTGTTACCAAAAAGCAATTTCATGTGGAAAAAAAATAGCATGATTTTGGTAGCAGAGAGGACATCCAGTGTAATTTCTGCCCTAGTTTTCCAAATGAAGTGGCAGCTTTCACAGCAATGAACTTAACAATGGCTACATAATCAGTTGGTCCCTACCCAATCAGCATGCTTTTCAAAAGTTTTCAAGCCCCCAAATATTTATTTTGTAATTATGCCATGTGAGATTTTATCTGTTAGCCTGTAGATTTCCCATCTTGCTCATTTGTTTTAAAGAATGATTCTGTAAAGAGTATAATTGGTCAAGTGAGGGGACATCAGTTGGTGATCTTCTGAAAAGCCAGTTAATTGGGACTCTCCATTGACCATATCTTCTGCTTTGCTTTAGAGATTATCCCCAGCTTTTAGGGCAGTGGTTCTCAACCTTTTTAATACCGCGACCCCGAACCGGTCGTAAGTTGAGGACTAAACCGGTCGTAAGTCAAGGACTAAACCGGTCGTAAGTCGAGGACTAAACCGGTCATAAGTCGAGGACCCAACCAGTCATAAGTCGAGGACTTTCCCTGCCTGGGAGCGCCACGCATGCGTGGTTCCGCCCCCTGCGCCGGCCGAGGCGTAGCTGGCAAGCGGCAGAGATGGAGCAGGCCGACCACCAGCTGGCCCAGCTCAAGGGAGGTAAGGCACCCGCCGGAAAAGGGAAAAAAAATGCCGGACAGCCTTGCTTGGCGACCCCCGTGAAATGGTCGATCGACCCCAAATGGGGTCACGACCCATAGGTTGAGAACCGCTGTTTTAGGGGATGGAGTAGGAATACTTCATCCGAGTTCATTGCTGTGGAAATGTTGCACATGCTTTTTTCCCCCCTTTAGCTTAATTCTACTGGACAGAAGCATCTGCTGTGGAAATAAATATAGTTGATGTTTATTAAAAGGCTGCCCATAGAGAATAGAGCAAATAATGAGATCGTCCTTATCACACCGTATTAATATATTTTCCATCCATCCAAGAGTTAGGAGGAAAGTATATTGATATTAACTGTGTTGTTGCTGTATAGCCTGTCTTTATTGCTTTTCAGGAAGGCTAAACAGGGTGTTGCCCTCACATGATTTAATAGTTTCAAGGCAACTCCTGGCGGATCTCCTGTCATCCTGTCTCCTCCCATCTAGCAGTACCCACCAGCAAGAAAATCACAATCAGTTGTCCTGCTGAACACATAGTGAGTGTGCTTTGAAGCTACAACTCCTAATGTTTCTTATTTATTTAATTTTGATTTGTTTAGACATTTAATGTTTATTATAATAGAATAATTTATCACTATTATCCAGGAGGTTGATAGTTCTGTGAAACAATTTCATAGATGTGTCACCTAGAAGTTGATCAGATTATCTCTGGGAGATCAATAATTTTGTCTGAAAATTATAAGATTGATATATACCTATGTTGAATACTCTCCTCAGCTTTCTATATGTGATGATAACAAGTGGTTTGAAATACAAAGTAGAGAAGCCTATTTAAATCAGTTCTCGGAGCTACTGTGCTATTCAATCTTTTTTCCCCTTAAGACAATTTCTCCTGCAAATCATTTTGGATCAGGTATACAGCTACTTCATTGTTTCAACTCTGTTTTATGTATTTGTATGTATGTGCTTCGTATATTTTCTCTATAACTTTCTCAGAGAACTCACATACGTATAATCTATTACATTGAATAACAGGATTCTGACTGACAGATCTATCAATCTCTTGAAAGTTCAATATTCCAATATATAAAGAGAAAAATGCCAAGTATTGAGTCTCTCTTGTCCCTGAAGAAACCGTAGAAAGGCAGTGGCCGGGAAACAGATGGGGGGGGCATTTTCCCAGTATGTTTGTTGGGCCAGCAGATCGGTATCCACGAATACGTCATTCATGAATTCATCCCTTAGATTGTTTGCATGGAAAGTATGGTGTTGGAAGAAGAAGGAAGGCCTTGGTTCCAAGCTGGAACCACCAAAAATGACTCTAGATTGTGTCAGCAGTGGGCTGATGCAAGTGGGGATTGAATAGAGACAATGTCACGAGAAACAAGCAAAGGCCGGTTTAGCTGAACTGATAGGGGGATTGGTAGGGAACTGCATATGGTCTTCACAAATACAGTAGGTGTTACCAGTGTGTGGGGAGCACCATTTGTGTGAGAGTGTTGGCATATGGGAGGAAGGGCATTTAGCTGTCTTTTTGCTAGCTGAAGGCTCAATGAATTTCTCTCTCTCGGGCTGCATTTTCATGCAGTTGCTCAGAAGGAAAAAGAAACAGTAAATAACTGCAGAAGAAGGTCTGATATTAAACAATATCTCTCAGCAGCCACCCTTCTCTTTACAGACTTTGAGGCCATTGTCGGACCAGCCACTGTTTAATTGTCTTCTCCAAAACCTGCCATGAAACCAATAAGCCTTGCGACAAGATGGCAGATAGCTCTGCTCTGCTGCATACAATCACAGCATTCATTTTATTTGCATCTATGCCTAGTTATGCCTCATTAATGTTTTGACATCTAATGACAGAAGAGAAGAATGTAGACTCTGGAAGTTAGTTTTATGATTTGCAAGTTGGTAACCTGCTTATTCTTTCACCATTACTTTAAACTGAATCCTTTCTATACTTAGAATTGGAAATTCCTGGCTGAGAATTTTAGTTTCAAATGTTTAATTGAGAACAGTTACTTCAAAATGCCAAAATTGTGCACTGCGCCAATAAAATGTGAGATAGTATGTGGATGGCAAGTTCTGAAGGAAAGAAAGGAAGAGAGTGTATAAGCAAGTTAAATTGATGTGATACAACCACTATAAAATTAAAATGGATTTTCTTCATTCATTTAGGGAAAATGAATTAAGTGCCTGGATTATTTACAAGGCATTTTAGACTTTTAGGAAGATAAACTATAAGCCCGAGGAAAGGCTGAATAAGGACACATGAAAATAATTCTTTCTTTTTAGGTTTTCACACAGTATTCCTCTTGCTTTACCATTTTATCACAGTCAGAAGAGAGACATGTTCACATATCGCACTTCATTCTTTCTTACTTCATAACATTTTCATTTGTGACACACACAGAAATAATACACAAACACTGAGACGTAGCCAAAAGGTCAAGAAGCAATACTGCATGCAGGAATTGTAATTGTAGGAGCTAGCTTCTTTACCTTTTGGCTAAGTGGTGCAAGGGGGAGGGGGCAGGTAAGGGGACACATAGTTTCAGCAAACTTGAAAAGTGTCAGTCAGTACATTAAATATATAGCTTTGCATACTTTTTGTGATCCATTTCCTGAATTAGGAAGGACTAAGTACAGTGATTTGGGATGTTTGATTATGTAGTTACATTTCTGATTTTTATGTAGTTTCTTAGCACTTACTTAAAAGTATTTTTAAAAAACCCACCCCTTGATGTAATATAATATTATTTCTTGGTGGAATAACCAAGCAACAAGGCTGTCCTAGCAACAGTGGGCCTAATAAGCACTGTGCTGACCGCCAGATTCTCAGTGAGAAAAAAACACATCCTCATTGAATTCAGTGGGACTTAGACCACTGGGTTGTTGTTTTTTTAAACTGGGCTGTGACATTGAACACTATGGAAAGTCAATTTTATCCTGGTGGCCATTTCTTCATTCTCAATCACAACTATTTTAATCTGAGGGTTTTCTATTCCTTCATGAGAGTGTATAGCAATTCTCTAATTTCACACTCTGTAAGGGACATATGCTGCCATTTTGTGGGTGAAAATATTAGTACCTTAATGAGGTAGTTTAGTACTGTATATTAGTTAACTGTTACATTAGTACACTAACCTATTAACCCGTTCTCCAGTTAATCTGATTATCTATGCAAGAGATTCAAGGTTTTTTTAATCTCATTCTCAGAGAGCTTTATACTATAGCTCTTTAGAATTCCCTTTGGTGGTGTTTCTGAGCTTGTATTATTTCCCCCCCAAGATGGTAGAAATTTAACAGAGAGGGAAGCTTTGTCCTTCAACCTTTCTCCAGTTCTCCATGCCACTCCTGTTTCCGCTCTCCTTGGCCTTTCCCCTACCACATACTCTCCCTTCATGCCCCATTACAGGGAACAACAGATCGGGTGAAACTGCAGAAGCCGTGGCACAACTATGAGGTTTAGTTTACCTTCTTTGCTGGGCAAAACTAGCAGGACATCAGGAGCCACACTGTGCCCTCAGCAACTGAGAAAAGTACACAATAGCTTTTGCTCCTACCCATTTATTCATCGTGCATCATTCTTACTGATATCTGTCCACTGACAAAATTTCCACCTGTCAATTACAACAGGCCACACTACTTGGATCCGCACGTATACTATGCCAATGCCTTACACATCCTAGGTCAGTGATGGCGAACCTTTTAGAGACCGAGTGCCCAAATCGCAACCCAAAACCCACTTATTTATTGCAAAGTGCCAGGGCCGCATCAGCATTGTGGTGCCCTCAGGATGAGGGGCAGGGAGGCGTCTCTGAGTGCCGCCTCTGGCACGCAAAAACCAGGGGCGCAAAAACGGGCCACCGTGCTGCAAGGCGCAAAAACGGCCACCACCGCACCGCAGGGTGCAGATACAAGGCGCTGCACCACGCAAGAATGGGGCAGGGCTAGTGAGTATCACGCAGGCACTAGCCCTGGCCCATTTGCAGCACGTGCATGCTTGCGGCCCCGTGGGCGCACGCACGCATGTAAAATGCTTCCCCCTCCCTTTTCTTCCAGTCCACCAATCGACAACGGTTGGTGATCTCTCCTCTACCACCTCTACTCGAGCTTGCCGCTTCGCCTCCTTTGTGGTGGGCGGGGCTCCTGCTCCGGGTGGCGGTGGCGGCCTGATGGACCTGCTGCTGGCGGTGGTGGCACGCATGCCAACAGAGAGGGCTCTGAGTGCCGCCTCCGGCACGCGTGCCATAGGTTCGCCACCACTGTCCTAGGTTCTTCAGAGTAGACCAAAAACCCATTATGTGAGAAGAAGCAAATGATGAAAAATTCAAAAAGAGGTTGGAGGAAAGGAGTCTGTGAAACAGAGAGGCCTATGACTCTGGCCAGAAAGAGAACCAAACCTAAGGAAGAAAAGACACAGGATATGAATATTGGGTCTAATTATGTTCTAATTATGGCTAACTCTGTCATTAACTAGCATGAAGAGCTGCCTTAAGTGGAAGATGATGGGATGTACAAGCAGAGATTGCTACTTGTACAGTTGCCTATTCTTCTATTTCTTAGTCATATCATAGCATTAAGGATATAAAGGAGCAGCCTTGACAGAGCATCTGTTGTATTCTACTTCTGGGATGTAAGATGGAATTGGCTGCTCCCATTGGAAACGATTGGGAGCATTTAGAAGCAAAGGGAAGCTAATCTAATCAAATGTGTTTTTTAACAGCAAAATGATATTTAGTCAACTTCCTAATTTATTACCAACCTCAAAGCTTTTTCATTATTTCTAGCGTGAGGGGAAAAATCAAGCAATTGTAACATCTCAGGAGATATGGATTAATATTGTGTTTAAGTTTTTCTACAAAATGTTTTAATAATGCTGTAAGGGTCAAGAAGCAGTGGATAAAAACTTGCATTGAGATCCTCTCTAGCTCAGCGCTTTTACCCCATTCACACCCAAAACCATTCTTTAAAACTACCTGGTGTTTTTCCAGACTGTTTTACATAAAGCAAACAGAAAATCATCACATCATATTTCTGATTGGCTAAAGAATAATTTGACAAAGCCAGTTCAGAGTAAAAGCAATATTTCATATCCTCTCTGAATGTCACAATGATGTTACATCATTAATCTGATGGTATCACAAAGCAAAGCAAAGAGCACTATCTATGCTTTGAAATTAATTTAATTAATAATAAAACATAATACAATAAATAACATATTTATCAAAATTGAGAGAGTTGGGAAAGTTTTGAAAAATACTCACCTTTTAAGGTTGAGCTGATCTGGAGAAGTTATTTTCTAGGTAGAATATGCTTTATGGAAATATTGTTTTATCTCAGCATTTAAATTTAAACTAGAGTATTTTATTGATCAGAAAATGAGATATCTTACCAGCTAGTGATTTTCAGCAGCAATTATACTGCACCAGTTACTTAAGATATGGGCCTCAGAGGCCAGCTGTGCAAATATGAGCTGTTCTTATGGAAGATTTTTAATCTGGTCAAAATATTTTGAAAGGATCAAAATTCAAAGGATTCTGCAAAGGATTTAAATTTTGTTACTTAATTTTAAAGCATGATTAAAATATCAAGTTCAAATTCATTCTTGGACTGACTTTTAAAACTCATCTTTTTAAAAATCTCACTCATGAACATTTGCTATTAAAGAAATATGGAATTATGAGCAATGTGAAAAGATAATAACTGGAGAAACTCGTTCATCTTGTCGTTTGAGATTTCCAAACTTGCTTGGTTTTTAACATGCTGGTAGTTGAGAAGCCTTTTTCTTCTATCCTGCCCTTCCCAGGAACAGCTTTTTCTTAAAGTTTCAAATACAATTCCTAATTGCCTGCAAAACATACCGACACATTCGAGAGGTTTGGTTACTTCCATTCAGTGTGCAATTTGCTTTGAAAAAGAACAAGAATGAAGTCTGACATTGACTTACAAATTACATATAAATAGTAAAACTAGCTTTAAAACTTGGCAGCAAAAAAATACACATTTAAGGAGATACTGACAGGCTTTGCTCACACAATATGCTTCATCCACTCAAGGATGTGTCCTTAAAGATAGTTCTGACAATTAAATCACACAATTAAATCAAAAGCCATTATCTTGATATTGCAGACTCCTCATTGGATTATTCATGATCTGATTCTAACATGGATTTTTTTTCCTATTATGTAATATGGCTTGAAATGTGTTCTGGAGGAATAGAAGATATATTTCTGGATTGGTTTCAGAGTTTATGGCTTAAATGGGTGGTGTCAAGTGAGAAGACTCAGTGGAAACACCCTAAAAATTTTAAATAATTCCAAAGTGGGTGATGAAGATAACTGTTGATCTCAGGAACAAGGAAAATATGGTCTTTTGCTCCAAGATACATTCTCATGACTTGGCTTTATCTGTAGATGTTTGGAGCAAAAATGTTTTCCAAGGCAATGGATTTACTGTCAACCTTGTTCTATGGAGAAAAAGACCAAGTTTATATACAGGGGTGACATGATAGCAGTATTCCAGTATTTGAGGGGCTGCCACAAAGAAGAGGGAGTCAAATTATGCTCCAAAGCACCAGACAGCAGGACAAGAAACAATGGTTGGAAACTGATCAAAGAGAGAAGCAACCTGGAATTAAGGAGAAACTTCCTAACAGTGAGGACAATTAACCAGTGGAATAGCTTGCCTCCAGAAATCGTGGGGGTTCCATCACTGGAGGTTTTTAAGAAGAGACTAGACAGTCACTTGTCCGAAATGGTATAAATTCTCCCAGTGCTTTTTTTCTAAAAAAAAAAAAAAAAAAAAAGGTGCCGGAACTCACACACGTCATACAACCTGCCTTGCCTATCCTATAAGGTTTCATCCAAAAAAGGTGCCGGAACTCCGTTCTGGGCATTCTATGAGAAAAAAAGCCCTGGGTTCTCCTGCTTAAGCAGGGGGCTGGACTAGAAGACCTCCAAGGTCCCTTCCAGCTTCTATTCTATTCTATTCCATTCCATTCCATTCAAAACAAGATATTTGTGTTTCCAAATTTTATATATTGAGATAAATTCCTGTCACCCCACCCTAACATTTAACGATATAAATAACTTTCCAAAGCATAGTTTATTTCCTTAACCGTTTGAAAGATCCCAACAATTAATTTTGCATGATTTGAGATAAGGAGATGCTGTTCTCATATAATGACCAAGTGAGCAGCTAGTTTTGCTGGAAGGCCACTGAGGGTGTTAATCCTGCAAGGTGATCCACACAGGAAGCCAACCTAGCTCTATTTTTATTGTAAGGTTATATTAACAGAATCTTGCTGGACTAAAAGTATTTTTCATGTCAATTCTTTTACTCTCCAGAAAACTATGGAGGGTCTTTTTAAAAATGTTTCCCATGCCCTCCCTCCATCTTTGGGCTGGAATACCTTTTGCACAATACTTGTCCAGGCTGTGGTGCTCTCTCCCTCTTGTCCCCCAAGGTCCCTCAACTATACGGTATTCCCAATACTGTATAGTTATACAGCAAAGTAATAAATACAGCTTTTTAGAAAGACAAAGACTCCTAAAATCAACGTTCCCCACCCAAAATCTAAAGAAATAACTTTTAGGACATAGTAGGATTAATCCACCACCATTAGAATACCAAAAGGGGGGTTTACCATCGTGGACACCGTGGATGCTGGAAGGCGAGCTCCGTCTTCCGCGTTTGGTTTCGCTCTGCTGGGGGCCCTGGAAAGGGTCGAAAGTTGCCCTGTAGGGGCAACGAACAAGGAGGGGACCCATGCTTGATCGTAGGAGGGCAGCAGCCCTTCCGCTCGATTGGGGCAGCCCTCCAAACCGGCGGAGGAAAGACTGGCCATAGTAATATGGCCTGTCACTAGGCTGCAGACAGCCGAAGTCAAACTTACCACCAAGTACTTCGAAAGCAATACGGATGAAACTGGGTGAGATCTGATCTTCTCTTTACCCTAAGTACTTTCTTTTCCTGTAAAAGCTGCCTGAAGTATCTTTCCCCCTGCGAGGAGAGAAGAAAGGGAATTTTTATCCCACCATCTAAGAATAGCAGTGACTGATTACCCAGGGAAATTAAAGCATTAAAAGAACAACTTTAATTTAATTGGATGTATATGTTCCTGAAACTTGGGGACCAAAAAATTTCCTATTTTTATTGGAGACTTTTGCTTTTATCTACAAAAAAGAAATAAAATTGGATAAAGGATTATAAACATTTTGGACTTAGAAAACCTTAAATGGCATTGGTGACATCTTGTGGTAAGATTTGGTATTACAACTTGTTATTTCCTAATAGAAACTTGGCTCGAAGCCCAGACCTTACATAAGACTCTTCTGACCTTGGCACCACCTGTGAGAAACTCAGTTGTAAGAGAACAGCTGGGCGGCATAACTGGCCTACTTGAACTGTGAATGTAAACCCTTACTGACTTTCAGAGTTATATGTGGGGAATTGCCTTCCTATCTCTTTATTTGAGGAATACTGGTTACTATATGAGATGATGAAATACCTTGGACTATAAAATCTTGCTTGACAAACGACTTTTACTATAAAGACTATTTATAAACATGTGAAAGAGATGGATGAAAAGATCCTTTCCATGTTGAAAGCAATACATGAAACCATTCTTTCAGCTTGTGATAAAATAAGACCTAACATAAAAGATCAAGATGCCAGCTAAATACACAAACCCAAGCTTTGACTACAACCAAAGAACCAACAACACAGAAGATAACAGAAGAAGTGGAACAATCAAATATTAAGACAGAGGACTCAATTGACCAACAAATACAGTTAATGGAAAATCCAGAAAAGGGAGTGACATTGAAAATGGAAAAGATTTTCTATATAAATCAGAAGAAATTTGAGAAAGGAGAAGAATAGATTGAATGGAAGAGAAACATATTAGGGCTATTACGGGGAATTGGAATAATAGGGAGACAACTTTATGAATACAAATGGGCTAGTCCTTCCAAAAAATGGCAATTAAATGGTCTCCTTTATTTCAAATAACATATATAATAATAGAGGGAGATCTATTTGATGAGCTAAAAGCACTGATATGGAAGCCTAGTTGGCAAAGGAAGAAAGCCAGAATAAGGCTGAAGAAAATTGAGGTTTTGACTTATTAGAGGGGATTTCATATTATTAATTAGAGGGTTAAAGGGAGAAGTTGAAATAAGGGGAATTCTGGTCATTAGACTTCAAATATTTGGAAATTAGTTGAAAATAAGGATTTTATCTGTTTAATATTTAAAAATTAGACCTAAAAGAAAAAAAATTAATTATTATGAATATGTTTGATTTATTAACCCAGGTAATATATACAATGGTTTTGATTTATTAAAGGGGATATTGTATTATTAAGTAGATGATTTAATATGGTGGGAAATAGATAACTTTTAGGAAATAGAACAAGATTATATTCAAATAGATAAAATGTGTATTTTGGATATTATTCTGTTATGAATTGAGATAAGAGAAATCTTGGTTACCTAAAACCTGAAAGTTATAAATATCAAAGATTAAATTGGAATATTGATGGGAAACTAAAAATTGGGGAAAAATTAATAACAGGATATGATTGTTTATGAAGATTGAATGTAAAAAATAATTAAGATACGTATAAGCTAAAAATGTATTGATAAATGTAATTGTCCTGCCCACGCAGACTAAATGCTTCACTATCCACGTGAGACAAGCAGAAGTTATTCAAATGAACAGATCAAAAAAGGATTATTTTAATTCACAGGAATTCTCATCAATGACTCACAATTAAGCTGAGATACGTCCGGAATACAATGGTAATCGGGATCCATTTCATTAGGTAAAAAATTAATGGCTTTTCCCATCCTGTATATAAATCACATGTTGTATTACGGCTGCTTCTAAGCCACGAGGCTTCCAAGCCATGCGGTTGGATGATACGAAATGGCACAAAGCCAGGAAGTACAGTCATAAACTTAGAAACTCCTCCCACTTAACTGGATAAGCTACATTACCCACAAGCCATCTCTTAAGGAAACAGCGTCTAACCCTTTAAATGCCAAACATTCTAACACAATTCTCAAGTATATATTCTGGCCAGATGATTACATAACTGGTCCACCACAGTAATAATGATGTTTTTACTGAGTTGATATAATAAGAACTGTATTAGCTTAAATACAAGACAGTAAATGTCAAGCGAAAAAGAGAGGAAATATTTGATGTTTAACTTGAGATTTGCACTAAAGATTTTGTTATCAAACTATTGATTAACCTAGCCACCACATTGCTTTTTAAATACTTAAATGTAAAATTGGAAAATTAATAAAATATTATAAAAAAAAAGAATATCAAAAGGGCACACTGAACCTCAGGTCAAAGTTCATTGCACAGGAACAGGAACAACCTCAAAGAGGAACAACTCCAAACACCCCCCCCCCCAAAAAAAAAGTATAAAAACCCACCCACTCCCAGGTCCATTTTGTCAGTCACTCCAGAAACATGTTGTGCCACCAAAGTTTCTGGCAACTCAATAAACAGAACCTTCTTTCCTAAGCAGTCTCCACTTTGTTTATTCCCGGCTTGGACTGGACCCTGATGATTTTTCTTTCAACACCTTCAAGCAAGCCCTTAATTAATTCCTCAGTAGATGAATTATGACTCCACTAGAATGTGGTTAGTATGTTTAGGCCCATTTGATATTGTTTTTTTCTACTGTGCTTTACTACTTTGGATATTCGGAAACTTACACAGAAATACAAAACACAAGTATTAAAATCTGAATTGGCCACACTTGCTTTTCAGTTGCTACTTCCTTTTTCCAAGTGCAAATTAGATTTAGGGGAAAGATTGAAGCCTCACCTGCAAACGAGTATGTTTTTTAAAAAAGCAGAAGAGTGTCTCTTGTTAATGCCCTTTTTTGTTTTTTTTACTCTAACCAGTTCTTTCACTTCTCCAGTCAGGACATCTAGACCTTGAGGCTTTCAGATAAGAACATTTGCATGCTATTACTTGAACTGAAATGAGAGCTGCAGGATTCATAGTGGAGTTATGGCAAATACTATTTGGCCTGTTTTGCCTTGGAGCTGAGCTTGTTGGCTGACTTGGTTTCCTAGCAGCTGGCCTAAAGCTGCTGTTCCCAAGTACCAGTGAACCTTAGGACACAAAGCTAAAATCTAACATCCAGCATGCAAGAGATCTAAAGAGTCTCAGAACAAACAATGTCAACTGAGAAATACAATTGCCCTGCACTGGCTGCTCTTGCACCTGTGATGGTTTACCTTACATAAGATAGACAAATGTAAAGAATACAGGATATGGAATTTAGCCACATGCCCCAAGTCTGTCAGCAACTATGCATGTAAATGAGTGCATTTAATTATTTAAAAAGCAACGTGATGCCTGGGTTAATCAATAGTTCGATAACAAAATCTTTAGTACAAATCTCTGAAAAAATATGGTGAATATGTTTAGTAGTGTTGTACCTTCTCTCTTATTTTGCTCACGTGCAGAACACTTCATTACATCTTATGCTTAAACTTGCAGATCAAATAGAGTGCTTTTAAAGGATGCAATATCATGTATATTGGAGTGCTATAATTAGCATAGAATACTGACTCCAGTGAGATTCCCCTCTGGTTTTTGTGAA
>NW_015386569.1:546024-548352 GCF_001527695.2 Protobothrops mucrosquamatus | reverse complement strand
TATTCATTCCTATGCCGTCTAAATGGCTCACAACGCTCTCAAGAAAACTTGCACCAAAACTTTATTATAGTAATTATCAATGCACATAATCATAGGGTTATAAAATAAAAACAGCAAAAATGTGCCACCTTAAATGAGCAAAAAAAGAGCAACACCCGTGTATTTAAAATGAAAGTATAGTAGAATTTTAATTTAAAGCAATGTAGATTAGCAATATACCATTATTTTTAAAAAAGCTTGCAGTTTTGGTATGCACAGAATTCTGCATACATCCTATCTCGCAAACGCTATTAAAATCCAAGTGTTGCCATTATTGGTTTGGTTATTTGCTTCTTCATTAAGCAAGGCTCCCAATGTAGTTTTTATTTATTTGTTTGCTTGTTTGTATCCTGCCT
Source organism: Protobothrops mucrosquamatus (assembly GCF_001527695.2). NCBI lineage: Eukaryota > Metazoa > Chordata > Lepidosauria > Squamata > Viperidae > Protobothrops > Protobothrops mucrosquamatus. The sequence continues at coordinate 547,957 of NW_015386569.1, read as the reverse complement.
TTATTATTTTTACAAATAACTCAAGGCATTGAACATATCCAACATCTTCCTCCTATTTTCCCCAAAACAACCATCCCGTGAGGTGGGTTGGGCTGAGATAGAGTGACTAGCCCGAAGTCACTAGCTAGTTTTCATGGTTAAGACAGGACTTGAACTCACAGTCTCCTGCTTTTAAGCCTGGGACCTTAACCACTAGAACAGTGGTTCTCAACCTTTTTAATGCCGCGACCCCAACCGGTCGTAAGTCGAGGACTAAACCGGTCGTAAGTCGAGGACTAAACTGGTCATAAGTCGAGGACTAAACTGGTCGTAAGTCGAGGACTTTCCCTGCCCGGGAGCACCACGCATGCGTGGTTCCGCCCCCTGCACCGGCCGAGGCGTAGCTGGCAAGCGGCAGAGATGGAGCAGGCCGACCACCAGCTGGCCCAGCCCAAGGGAGGTAAGGCCCCCGCCAGAAAAGGGGGAAAAATGGCGGACAAAAAAAATGGCGGACAGCCTTGCTTGGCGACCCCCATGAAATGGTTGATCGACCCCAAATGGGGTCCCGACCCACAGGTTGAGAACCACTGCACTAGAACCAGGGATAGGCAACCTCGGCTCTTTTATGACTCGTGGATTTCAACTCCCAGAATTCCTGAGTCAGCATAGCTGACTCAGGAATTCTGGGAGTTGAAGTCCACGAGTCATAAAAGAGCCGAGGTTCCCTACCCCTGCACTAGACCAAACTGGTTCTCTCATTCTCTCATTTAGATTTTGTGGAAATATACAGTATACAATTAATATAGATAGTCCCTGAGTTACAACTGGAGTTGAGCCCTGCAATTAAGGGTCATAAGTCATGATAAAGTGAATCACCATGTGACCTGATTTTATAACTTTTTTGATGCAGTTGTTAAGTGAATGCAATGGTCATAAAGCGAATACAGCGGTCATTAAGTGAACCATGTAATCATTAAGCAAATCCATTGTTCACTATGGGGCAGTTTTTGTTGGAAACTGAAAGTAGATGCAGGTTTCTAGCAAAACCATTGTAAATTGCAGTCACACGACCATAGGATGCTGCGAATAGCCGTGAAGCTTTGTAAACACGTCCCAGGCAGAGAGCGATATTGGAACTTTGAAACCAGATCATAAGCAGCTTTGGGGAGGGTGGGATCCGTCATAACTTTAAAGATCTCTAAGCGACCACTTATAAGTCAAGAACTACCTGTAAAAGCAAGACAGTCGCTATCTCAAGCTGATAAATGAAAAAAGCAAAAAAGAAAGGAGAGACAAAGAAGTGGGGTGACAGGATCCTATTTGTGTGATATTTATTTATTTATTTGGTCGTATGAACAATTTATCTATTATCTGTTACGTGACACAGGAGGGGCCCAAAAAGGTGGACAGGAATAGCCCTGTCTCATAAGGCTACCCACAGTATTGATCAGGGCTTCCAAGCGTCCCTGATAAAAGTTTGGTTAGCTCCTGAGTTAGTTTTCTGTATCTGTATGCTGCCATCTAGTGTTGACTTTTTTTGTGTTTTTTTTTATAAGAAATTTTATTTATTTTTTTCCATCATAAAAAACAAACATAAGTAAACACAATAACCAATCAAAAATCCCCCACCCACCCCCGGACTTCCCAAACCTAATCCCAGGATAAAATTCATATAAAAGTAAACAAATACTAATATCTCTAACTCCACAAAGTGTCTTAATCTACAAAAAAGGATAAAAAACATAAACAAACTTAAAAAAAAATCTAGAAACCTAAATTATATTCTACCACTCTGTGTTTCTTTTGAATATAAACAATCCATCTTCTCCATATTGATAAAAATTGTTCGTTCGAATGGTTCTTCAAATAAGCCGAAATCTTTGCCATTTCAGCAAGATACGAAACTTTCAATCTCCAGTCTCCCATCGTGGGCAGAATTGGGCTCTTCCAATTT
>NW_015386569.1:532808-543703 GCF_001527695.2 Protobothrops mucrosquamatus | reverse complement strand
CGGGTGCCTTACCTCCCTTGGGCTGGGCCAGCTGGTGGTCGGCCTGCTCCGTCTCTGCCGCTTGCCAGCTACGCCTCGGCCGGCGCAGGGGGCGGAACCACGCATGCACGGCGCTCCCGGGCAGGGAAAGTCCTCGACTTACGACCGGTTGGGTAGTCCTCGACTTACGACCAGTTTAGTCCTCGACTTACGACCGGTTGGGGTCGCGGCATTAAAAAGGTTGAGAACCACTGCTCTAAGATGGTTTGCTGATTTAGTTTAATGATAGATGCTGATGCATAGCATTTTTTTTGTTTCATATTGCTCTGTCCTTTAAAAGAAATGTTGCAGCCCATTGACCCAAATAATTACACCAGAAACTAGGCATTTTGAGGTCAAATACTTTATGTTTTCTAAATAATACTTCCTCCATTCTTTATCAGGAAACAGTGCTTATAAGGAAGTCTTGTCACATATTGCTCATGTTCTAGTTTATTATTAATTACAAAATATAATAGCCTTTTGGTATTGTTACAGGTAGTCCTCAAGTTATGACCACAATTGGGACAGGAAACTCAGTTGCTAAGTGACATTGTCATAAAGTGCAATATCAGGTAACCACATTGTTTAGTGATGGCAATTCCAACAATCCTGGTTGCCATTGTAAACGTGGACAATGTGGGTCGTTAAGCGAGGACCTCATGTGATTGCAGCTTCTGACTTCCTACTGAGTTCCCCATTGGCTTTGCTTGTGGGAAGTTGGTAGGGGAGATCAGAAATTGTGACCATGTGACCAAGCCTCCCTGTGATGTCATAATCTCAGGCCAGATGCTGAGAACACAGATCATGATCCCATGTCCACGAGGACGCTGTGGTCCGAGAACTTCAAGTGCTCCTCATTATAAGTCCCCTCATTCAGTACTGTCATGACTTTGAATGGTTGCTAAACAAACAGTCATAACCAGAGGATTACTTGTGTGTACCTCTCCCCTCCTCCCCTCCTTTCCTCCTCCCCCCAACACCCCATAAGATAAGACTACAACATACTTCCTTCTTTACATCTAATACCTTTTCTGGCTCTTTGTTCACGTGCTTCCATCCCTTCTTCTGTCCTTTCCTCTTATTTCCTCTTTTTTTCCTGTTTAAAAAGTTCATATTTTTCCACTGGGGTTAAATAACATATCCTTTTCTTGAAGCAATATATGATTACATTTCCAATTTGTTATTATTGTAATGACAGATGAATTCTAATTTTCATTTAAATACTTTACATTGGAAGACACCCTGCAACTAATCCAAAGCATAAGCTGAGAGCCTTTTTAAAAAGGGTGATTATTACTGCCAGACAAAATCTTGCTATAATCGTTCTTTGTAAAAAGTACCGTAGTCACTTTCCATTTTCTGCCACAAGGAGGCAGTACAGATCCATTTGTCTGCCAATTTTGCAACCAAGCTAGAAAAGGAGGAAAAATACAAATGAAACTTGCATGGCTTCTTTATTGCACATTAGATTTCCCCAGATCCTGATTTTGTTCCAAACCCTTTCATTTGCTGCAGATTGAGAAATATTTAACACCCATACTGACAGTCCTCAAGTTAAGACTACAACCGAGCCCAACAGTTCTGTTGCTAAGCAACTCAGTGGTTAAATGAATCTTGCTCCATTTTATGACCTTTCTTGCCACAGCTGTTAAGTCAATCACTGCAGTTGTTCAGTTAGTAACACGGTTGTTAAGTGAATCTGGCTTCCCCATTGACTTTGCTTGTCAGAAGGTTGCAAAAGGGGATCACATGACCGCTGGGACACTCCAAGCGTCATAAATACATACCAGTTGCCAAGCGTCCAAATTTTAATCACGTGACCATAGGGATACTGCAACATTTGTAAGTGTGAAAAATGGTCATGTCACTTTTTTCAGTGTCGTCGAAACTTTGAACGGTCACTAAACAAATGGTTGTAAGTCCAGGACTACCTGTATTTGAGCGGTACTCCCATGAAAGCATTTAATCTCATGCCAAGTCTGTTAGTTTTATATCCTGTCTTTCCTTGAGGAACTCTAGTCAGGCTTATATGAGGTTCTCCCATTCATGTTACCCGTGTTTCCTCGAAAATAAGACCAGGTCTTTTTTTTTTTTTGCCTCCAAAAGAGGCACGTCTTATTTTCAGGGGATGACTCTTATACTCACCTTGGGCATTGACAGTCCTGCCCAGCCGGTCCACTTCTTCTGGGGCCAAAGGAAGGCCTTTCCAGAAGGCCTATGAAGCCAAGTACTGAGCTTGGTTCTCGGCTGCAGAGGCCTTCTACACAGGCCTGTGACTGAGAAATGCAGGCCTGGCTGCAGAAAATGCCACAGAAGAAGTGGGCCGGCAAGGAGAGACCTGGCTACAAGGTAAGTGGGTGCAGGACCCGTGGGGCAGATTCACACCCCTACTCCCGCCCTAGCTTGATTTTTAGGTCTGTGCCGCACCTCAAAACTAGGGCTTATTTTGGGGGTAGGACATGTATTAGGCTCACCCCCAAAATCAAGCTAGGGTTTATTTTCGGGGTAGGCCTTACTTTTGGGGAAACATGGTATGCCCCAAATAATGACCCCACGAGAACTCAAGGCTTCAAGAGAATGTGACTAGCTTGAAGTTGCCAAAGAGGCAAATGGCAAAGCGTGANTATTCATTCCTATGCCGTCTAAATGGCTCACAACGCTCTCAAGAAAACTTGCACCAAAACTTTATTATAGTAATTATCAATGCACATAATCATAGGGTTATAAAATAAAAACAGCAAAAATGTGCCACCTTAAATGAGCAAAAAAAGAGCAACACCCGTGTATTTAAAATGAAAGTATAGTAGAATTTTAATTTAAAGCGATGTAGATTAGCAATATACCATTATTTTTAAAAAAGCGTGCAGTTTTGGTATGCACAGAATTCTGCATACATCCTATCTCGCAAACGCTATTAAAATCCAAGTGTTGCCATTATTGGTTTGGTTATTTGCTTCTTCATTAAGCAAGGCTCCCAATGTAGTTTTTATTTATTTGTTTGCTTGTTTGTATCCTGCCTTTATTATTTTTACAAATAACTCAAGGCATTGAACATATCCAACATCTTCCTCCTATTTTCCCCAAAACAACCATCCCGTGAGGTGGGTTGGGCTGAGATAGAGTGACTAGCCCGAAGTCACTAGCTAGTTTTCATGGTTAAGACAGGACTTGAACTCACAGTCTCCTGCTTTTAAGCCTGGGACCTTAACCACTAGAACAGTGGTTCTCAACCTTTTTAATGCCGTGACCCCAACCGGTCGTAAGTTGAGGACTAAACCGGTCGTAAGTCGAGGACTAAACTGGTCATAAGTCGAGGACTAAACTGGTCATAAGTCGAGGACTTTCCCTGCCCGGGAGCACCACGCATGCGTGGTTCCGCCCCCTGCGCCGGCCGAGGCGTAGCTGGCAAGCGGCAGAGATGGAGCAGGCCGACCACCAGCTGGCCCAGCCCAAGGGAGGTAAGGCCCCCGCCAGAAAAGGGGGAAAAATGGCGGACCAAAAAAATGGCGGACAGCCTTGCTTGGCGACCCCCATGAAATGGTCGATCGACCCCAAATGGGGTCCCGACCCACAGGTTGAGAACCACTGCACTAGAACCAGGGATAGGCAACCTCGGCTCTTTTACGATTCGTGGATTTCAACTCCCAGAATTCCTGAGTCAGCATAGCTGACTCAGGAATTCTGGGAGTTGAAGTCCATGAGTCATAAAAGAGCTGAGGTTCCCTACCCCTGCACTAGACCAAACTGGTTCTCTCATTCTCTCATTTAGATTTTGTGGAAATATACAGTATACAATTAATATAGATAGTCCCTGAGTTACAACTGGAGTTGAGCCCTGCAATTACGGGTCATAAGTCATGATAAAGTGAATCACCATGTGACCTGATTTTATAACTTTTTTGATGCAGTTGTTAAGTGAATGCAATGGTCATAAAGCGAATACAGCGGCATTAAGTGAACCATGTAATCATTAAGCAAATCCATTGTTCACTATGGGGCAGTTTTTGTTGGAAACTGAAAGTAGATGCAGGTTTCTAGCAAAACCATTGTAAATTGCAGTCACACGACCATAGGATGCTGCGAATAGCCGTGAAGCTTTGTAAACACGTCCCAGGCAGAGAGCGATATTGGAACTTTGAAACCAGATCATAAGAAGCTTTGGGGAGGGTGGGATCCATCATAACTTTAAAGATCTCTAAGCGACCACTTATAAGTCAAGAACTACCTGTAAAAGCAAGACAGTCGCTATCTCAAGCTGATAAATGAAAAAAGCAAAAAAGAAAGGAGAGACAAAGAAGTGGGGTGACAGGATCCTATTTGTGTGATATTTATTTATTTATTTGGTCGTATGAACAATTTATCTATTATCTGTTACGTGACACAGGAGGGGCCCAAAAAGGTGGACAGGAATAGCCCTGTCTCATAAGGCTACCCACAGTATTGATCAGGGCTTCCAAGCATCCCTGATAAAAGTTTGGTTAGCTCCTGAGTTAGTTTTCTGTATCTGTATGCTGCCATCTAGTGTTGACATTTTTGTGTGTTTTTGATTCCTGGCAACTGCCTTCAGGTTTTTTTTTGCCAAGATTTCAGAAGCGGTTTGCCATTTCTTCCTTCCTAGGGCTGAGACAAAATGTCTAGCCCAAGGTCTCTCAAACTAAGGCAGAACTAGTACTCACAGTCTGCCAGTTCCAGCCTGGTACCTTAAGCAGGTACTCTCATTTAGATTTTGTGAAAATAAAAGGGGGGCGCGGAGGGGGAGAGTGGGCTCCTCTGTTATCTGCAAAAAGGAGCTGCAACACTTACTAATTAGCACATGAAAAAAATGGTACTTTTTAATCTGCTGAATTAAGGAAAATTCACCATCATAGCATAGTTGGTCTAGGATGATGGGAAACACAATCTAAACACATCAGGGGTGGGGAGGGATATCAGTCTGGCAGGGGAGTTTATTTGGATTGTCCTGCTCCTTCTTTAAAAGTAAAGGTGTGTTGGTCAATTTTTTCTTTGTTGTATTCAGAATTTAGTAAGGAATACTTACTAAAGAATAATGGGACTCTACCCATGCTGGGGTTTAAGTGTTGTTAACCGTGCATTGAGTTTGGTGATGTAGAAACATAGACTCATGGGCTTGGAAGAGACTCGGAGGTCTTCTTGTCCGATCCCCTGCCCAAAGCAGGTATCCTAATACCATATCGGACAAATGTTTGTCCAGCACTTTCTTGAAAACCTGCAGTGATGGGGCACCCACAACTTTGGAAGGCAAACCCTGTTCTGCTGCTTAATAGTTTTCACTGTCAGAAAATTTTTCATTTCAGATTGCCTCTTCTTCTGATGACCTTCCACACATTGGTTCTTGTTCTTCTTCAGGTACTACGCAGAATAAATCAAGGCCTTCTTTCTTATGGCAGCTCTCCCCCCCACTCTTCTCTTTGTTAATCTAGACATACCTAGTTTGTTAAGTTAAATATATCTGGTTTGCTAGGATAAACATACCTAGTTCATATATTTGACTGAAAAGAAGCAAGAATGCATAGGATAATAAATACTGTGTTATGCTTTCTATTCATAATACGTAAGTCTTGTAATTCTGTTAAAACAAGTGTTTCATGCCAAGAGGAGTAGTTATAGATGAAATGTCAATAATAATAATAATAATAATAATAATAATAATAATAGTAATAATAATAATAATAATAATAATAATAATAATAATAATATCCTGACTTTGCAAAAAAACACCCTACTCGGAACTGCCTATAAGATGTTAACTTAACAGTTCTTAGGTCCTTGGTTAGGACTTGAACTATTAAGCTTTTATCATTTCCAGACTATGAATCGAACTGAAGATTAAATCAATTATTATTATTATTATTATTATTATTATTATTATTATTATTATTAATAATAATAATAATAATGATGATGATAATAATAATGCCAAATAAAAAATTCTATTCTATTCTATTCTATTCTATTCTATTCTATTCTACTCTATTCTATTCTATTCTATTCTATTCTATTCTAGTTTGAATAAAGGCCAATTAAAACATGTTGTTAAATGCACACATGTATTAAATGTGTCTGGATTTTTTTTTAAAAAAACCACAAGACTTAGGAAAATCAGAATTAAGATATTATCCCTGTGATTCAGTTAAAATTAAATTAACTGATTGCCTCTGGTCTACTCCATTTCCTCTAAGATGGTTTGCTGATTTAGTTTAATGATAGATGCTGATGCATAGCATTTTTTTTGTTTCATATTGCTCTGTCCTTTAAAAGAAATGTTGCAGCCCATTGACCCAAATAATTACACCAGAAACTAGGCATTTGAGGTCAAATACTTTGTTTTCTAAATAATACTTCCTCCATTCTTTATCAGGAAACAGTGCTTATAAGGAAGTCTTGTCACATATTGCTCATGTTCTAGTTTATTATTAATTACAAAATATAATAGCCTTTTGGTATTGTTACAGGTAGTCTTCAAGTTATGACCACAATTGGGACAGGAAACTCAGTTGCTAAGTGACATTGTCATAAAGTGCAATATCAGGTAACCACATTGTTTATTTATGGCAATTCCAACAATCCTGGTTGCCATTGTAAACGTGGACAATGTGGGTCGTTAAGCGAGGACCTCATGTGATTGCAGCTTCTGACTTCCTACTGAGTTCCCCATTGGCTTTGCTTGTGGGAAGTTGGTAGGGGAGATCAGAAATTGTGACCATGTGACCAGGCCTCCCTGTGATGTCATAATCTCAGGCCAGATGCTGAGAACACAGATCATGATCCCATGTCCACGAGGACGCTGTGGTCCGAGAACTTCAAGTGCTCCTCATTATAAGTCCCCTCATTCAGGACTGTCATGACTTTGAATGGTTGCTAAACAAACAGTCATAACCAAAGGATTACTTGTGTGTACCTCTCCCCTCCTCCCCTCCTTTCCTCCTCCCCCCAACACCCCATAAGATAAGACTACAACATACTTCCTTCTTTACATCTAATACCTTTTCTGGCTCTTTGTTCACGTGCTTCCATCCCTTCTTCTGTCCTTTCCTCTTATTTCCTCTTTTTTTCCTGTTTAAAAAGTTCATATTTTTCCACTGGGGTTAAATAACATATCCTTTTCTTGAAGCAATATATGATTACATTTCCAATTTGTTATTATTGTAATGACAGATGAATTCTAATTTTCATTTAAATACTTTACATTGGAAGACACCCTGCAACTAATCCAAAGCATAAGCTGAGAGCCTTTTTAAAAAGGGCCATTATTACTGCCAGACAAAATCTTGCTATAATCGTTCTTTGTAAAAAGTACCGTAGTCACTTTCCATTTTCTGCCACAAGGAGGCAGTACAGATCCATTTGTCTGCCAATTTTGCAACCAAGCTAGAAAAGGAGGAAAAATACAAATGAAACTTGCATGGCTTCTTTATTGCACATTAGATTTCCCCAGATCCTGATTTTGTTCCAAACCCTTTCATTTGCTGCAGATTGAGAAATATTTAGCACCCATACTGACAGTCCTCAAGTTAAGACTACAACCGAGCCCAACAGTTCTGTTGCTAAGCAACTCAGTGGTTAAATGAATCTTGCTCCATTTTATGACCTTTCTTGCCACAGCTGTTAAGTCAATCACTGCAGTTGTTCAGTTAGTAACACGGTTGTTAAGTGAATCTGGCTTCCCCATTGACTTTGCTTGTCAGAAGGTTGCAAAAGGGGATCACATGACCGCTGGGACACTCCAAGCGTCATAAATACATACCAGTTGCCAAGCGTCCAAATTTTAATCACGTGACCATAGGGATACTGCAACATTTGTAAGTGTGAAAAATGGTCATGTCACTTTTTTCAGTGTCGTCGAAACTTTGAACGATCACTAAACAAATGGTTGTAAGTCCAGGACTACCTGTATTTGAGCGGTACTCCCATGAAAGCATTTAATCTCATGCCAAGTCTGTTAGTTTTATATCCTGTCTTTCCTTGAGGAACTCTAGTCAGGCTTATATGAGGTTCTCCCATTCATGCTACCCGTGTTTCCTCGAAAATAAGACCAGGTCTTTTTTTTTTTTGCCTCCAAAAGAGGCACCACGTCTTATTTTCAGGGGATGACTCTTATACTCACCTTGGGCATTGACAGTCCTGCCCAGCCGGTCCACTTCTTCTGGGGCCAAAGGAAGGCCTTTCCAGAAGGCCTATGAAGCCAAGTACTGAGCTTGGTTCTCGGCTGCAGAGGCCTTCTACACAGGCCTGTGACTGAGAAATGCAGGCCTGGCTGCAGAAAATGCCACAGAAGAAGTGGGCCGGCAAGGAGAGACCTGGCTACAAGGTAAGTGGGTGCAGGACCCGTGGGGCAGATTCACACCCCTACTCCCGCCCTAGCTTGATTTTTAGGTCTGTGCCTGTGGAGTTTTGATCCCGAATAAAACCCCCATCCTGTACATAATCCGAGTGGGGGTTTTAGTTCGATCCCAAATAAAAGCCCCATCCGGAATGAAAACCCCTTTGTACCATACGGGGTTTATTACTGGGGTGCTCTTGAGTTCCGAAGTTCTCTTACACTGATCGAACTTCAACGGTTTCTCCGTTTACCGTTTCGCACTACCTGAGTCTGGGGCTCCAGGTTCTCTTCCTATACAGTATCATAACCAGGGCACACTTAGTCTTTTTTCTTTCCAGAATCTACGTAGCTTCAATCTGACAGGAGCACCTAATTTGTGTGCACTGTTTTTTCTGTATTGTTTCATGTTTTTTATGCTGTTTTTGATTATTGTTTCCTAGTTGTGAATTTCTGCTGGGCAGTCGTATAAATTGAATGAATGAATGAATGAATGAATCCTTGCCTTTGATAAAATAATAAATGTAATGTGATTCATTATTCATAAAATCAGGAATATTATTTTAAGAAAGGCAACAAGCACAAGGACAGAACAATGAGACTGTAATTTGAACTAGATAGACTGTCAACATTTAGCCAAGAGCAAAGAAACTTGGCTTGCATATCGCACTGTTGTCCTGTCTGGAACAATTTATTTGATGAACATCCAAAAATCTGCCACTAATACTTCAAACGGCCTGGAAAGATCTACTGAAAAGCAAAGCCTGCTGGTTTAACTGATATAGACTGATTATGATTATTTCTTGTAGTGCATGTGTGTATAGTAAGCTTACATTGTAGCTGTTGTTGAAGAAGACGCCTGAGAATATCTTGGACAGCCAAGAAAATAAACAAAGGGATCATCTCTGGAGGCACTTAGGAGCATTAACGCAACAAGGAGAGCTATTTTTTCTGTCTCTTTTTTATTTTGATATGCCAGCAGTCACTTCAATGCATGATGCTGAATAATGACTCCCCAAAATCTTTGGGGGAATCTAATTTCAAATCCAGGGTTTAATTCCTGCAAGTGAAAGAAGCAAGGGATTAAATCCCACTGAATTCAGTTGGATTTGTGAATAAAAATGCATAGAATTATACTTTTTGGAATGAACTAACGAAGACATGTGGATGAACTAATGAATACCTGCAGATTATCAAGTGCTCAAATTTTGATCATGTAACCATGAGGATGCTTTGATGGTTTTGCAAGTCATTTTTTGGCACTATTGTAACTTTGAATGTTCATTAAACAAACAGTTGTAAACAGTGGTGGGATTCAAATATGTGAACAACCGGTTCTCTGTGTGGATGCCGCTTCCGGAAGTCCATTCTGGGCTGGGCAACAAAACATTAGCTACTGGTTGTGCCAAACTGGCGCGAACTGGCTGAATCCTACCACTGGTTGTAATTCAAGGCCTATCTGCAGAATATTTTGCAACCTCCAAAAAAGTAAGTTCCAATTTCCTTGAGGAGAAAAATCTCAAACATTTAGAGTCTAAAGTAGAAAAAGGCAGAAGTGTATTTCACAAGGGAAGAAAATGTTTGAATTTTCCTGGTCTTCTTGCTCTGTGCATCAGCCTCTTTCTCTAACATTGTCTTCTTCTGCCATTATTTCTTTCTATTATTCGCCCTCCTGGTACATCTGGAACTCATGCAAGCCATCAGCTGTCTTCCCAGATTTGATGGCCCCTTGTTTTTATTATTTCTAGTTTCCCTGCTGTGCCAGAATTAGCAGAATAGAACTATGATCAAATAAACTAACAAAAATGTTAAGCGCCTGGAATTTTATTTAAAGACATTCCTTTTTTATCTTCCAAAATGTACATATTTCAGCTTGTTTGAAGTAATCTTGTCAAGTCCATTCCAAAGGAAATCCTAGAATATTTAACAATATGTATCTTTTGATCACTTTGAAGTCCGAGCTGCTCACACTTCCCAATCATGTTATTCCCCCTAGGATTTAATGGAAATGGAAACTAAGGGCGGGGGGGTGCAGACCACTGGAAAAAATGATCACTCAAGGACATGCTATTTATGCTTTATGCAGATCTATGCAAATTTCTTAGAAGTTCTCACAGTAAGGTCAAGAACTTGAAGTCTCTGCCATTTAACAGCTCTTTTCCTAAGTAGGAAAATGTTTGTTGATATTATATAGTAAATTAACTCAAATGCAGGTTTTAGATAAGTCTTCCCCCTCAAGCACCTTCCAGCTATGTTACCCATCACATTAAGCTAGCAAATCATTTGGCTGTGGTGTCAAGAAAGCAGGGTTAGAACAACAGTTAGAGGAAGAGCCTAACCTGTACTAAATCATGATGGAACTAAAGGTAGATATCAACACTGGGTCTCAAGAATCAGTTCCTTTTCCTTGATGAGCTTTCCAACATAATTTCCTGACCTTGAAGTCAAAGGATATATGTTTGAGATTCAGTTGCTAGTATTGTCCAAAACTCATTGACTGAGCCCAAAGTCTGGGATTTGGAAACATTAGCAAGAA
>NW_015386569.1:481522-531918 GCF_001527695.2 Protobothrops mucrosquamatus | reverse complement strand
GTTTTTTTTTAATTGTAGGCATAGATATAGTAGATTTGCTTTTTGTACTCTTTTCATCACAGAATTTGTCTACTATTAGCAAAATGCACCACTACCCACAAACAACATAACAGGAAATGCTAGTTCATCTCTCCCTTCCTATCTCCAAAGAAAGTAGTGGTAAATTTATCTAGGCTGGATATACTTAAGAGGAGGTTACATGTTCATTTAAATTGGATCCTTCCTATTCAATAGCCTTCACATTCTATAATTCCATGATTAATAGCCACCTTTGTGCATTACTCATAATGACTGTGGAGAAAGTTTTAGAAAAAGAACCAAAGGTTCAGAATGAAATCACAGTTCCAGGTTAGCTCCTATTAGATAACAAATGATGTCTCTGGAGATTCTCAATCATCCAGGTCGTGGTTGTCCCAAAGGTGCTTTTCAAAAGGCAACTACCATGTTTCCCTGAAAATAACACCCACCCAGAAAATAAGCCCTAGCCTGATTTTTTTAAGGATGTGCCTAATATAAGCCCTATACCAAAAATAAGCCTGGAGGGTGGATGTGGCCAGCACAGGAAGCGGCAAGCGTGGGGGAGCCCACAGTGTCTAGCAGCAGCAGCAGCCCATGCAGCACAGGTAAGTGCGAGTGCGGAGGCAGAGGTGGGGGGGACGCAGATGATCCTGACATGCTGTGTGGCTGCCTGGCTTGCGGGAGGCTTGCGCGGTGGCACCGGCAGCAAGCAGAGGCATGGGGGGAAGCAGGTGATCCGGACGTGCTGTGCGGCTGCCTGGCTCGCAGGAGACTTGTGGGAGGCTCACGTGGCAGCACCGGCAGCAGCAGAGGCATGGGGGGAGACAGGTGATCCCGATAAACTGTCCACTCCATCCCACCGTCTTTCGGCTTGCCCGTGGCCACGCTGGGGCAGGCAGCCTTGTGGCACATAGGGATCACCTGTCTCCCCCCCCCGTGCCTCTGCCTCCATGCTCAGACTTACCTGCACTGCACCAAGTGGCTGGCCGGCTGCAGCTGCTGTTGGACACCGTCAGCCCCTGCACACTCGCTGCTTCTTGTGTGCATGCCAGGGGGTGGGACGTCTGGCCGGGCTGATCACCCTGATACCATATTTCCTTGAAAATAAGTCCTAATGCGTCTTTTGGTGCAAATATATATATATATATAAGACCGGGTCTTATTTTGGGGGAAACACGGTAGACTTTCTTAGTTTTTTTCCTTGAAAGCATTTTGCTTCTCATCCAAGAAGCTTCTTCAGTTCTTCTTCAAGTTCTTCTCGAAGAAGAACTAAAGAAACTTCTTGGACGAGAAGTAAAATGTTTTCAAGGAAAAAATCAAGAACGTCCAGTTGCCTTTTGGTAAAGCATCTTTGGGATAACAAATGAAGATTATTGTGCCTTTCATATGTTTCATATTCTTTTCTATTATTGTTTTCTTATTTTTATGTATATGTCATATTTCCAAACCACCCATCTCCCTCAAAAAGGGACTATTTCTCAGTGACAGTTTCTAGTAGGTTTCTAGACCTTAAATTTAGACCTAAAATCAAAGTACTGAGGTATGGGTAAATTATTTCTTCAGCTTCATCATATGCAATTTAAATTTTGTGTAGTTTACAATGTAAAGCGATAGTTTCTGTTTTCTTTCTCATTTTGTAAATGGTTATTTTAGGGGTCACATTTTATTAAATGAAGCAAAATTATTAATAATAAAATTTTGTGTCCAATTTGGTTCTGAATAAAAATCTAAAATAAAAAATAATAATAAAAAACCACCCTATAAGGATTGTAATTTATTACTTATTTATACTCATTTGGCAAAAATATATTGTTTTACACTGATTTTTTTCTCTACTGATAGAAATGGGCATCAGCAGGCCAGACAGTGGGGGCGATTGATGAAAATTCTGTGATTTTTATCATCATGCAAATGTTGCAACCTACATACTTGCATCAGAACTGTAAGTACAGTACATAATTTTGACATTTATGTGAGATGTTACTATGGGCGTATAATCAGTCTGACATTATCATAGTTTGCTATGGATATCTCTGCTGATAGGCAATTATAAACATATTTAGACCTTTACCTTTCTTACCATGTTTGAGTTTTAGAAGAACTCAAGGCAGTGAGACAGTATATTTTGTAACACAATCTAGTGTACGCATTTGTTCCAGTTTGCAGTATATAGTTCTTTTCAGGCTGTTTTTGTGGAGGAGATGAATGATGACATGGAATAGATGACAGAAGAAATTCTGCAGAGTTCTCGTACATCGTCTTCAATGTCCTGCCACAATTATACCAAAAACCACCAGAACATGGATTTGCTCTGTTTGTACTGTACTTCTCAATTTCTTCAGTCCCTGGAGACACCTGACAGTAAGAGGCACTATATAGGGATAATTGAACGATTCTATCCGGAAATCATCTGGTTCTGGATTTGGAAGGATACACTGAGCAGAGCTCTGAAAATCTACTTAAAACTTCAGATGACACATCCAACCTTCTCAAATATGGAAGCTTTTTGTTTCTGAAAAACAGTTTCTTACTCTGGAAAGCCCCTCTCTCACCTACAAACAAGCATGTTTCTTACATTTGATTTAATTCCTTCTCGTTTTTCAGCCTAGCATCATTCCATTCTATTAGCACATAAATTTACTGCTAAAACAAGGAGAAAAACCTCTGCAAGAAGTTTTATATATTTTCATTTCTCCTAATATGCATTCTTGTATAATGCAATATATTCACATATTCTCATGTATGCACTCTCTGCAATCCATTTTTTGCTAAGCCAATGTATTTTTGAACATCTTCATTCAAATATTCCCATTCTGCTTTACTCATATTTACAATAACATTCTAGATCACAGAATTTGGAAAAGCACAGATTTTAGTATATGTGTGTGTGTGCATACATATGTGTGTGTTTATGCATATATGCATACATATATAGAGAAAGCATCCTGAACATGCAGTTGGTTAACACACATTTGGGAAATGCAAATTGGGCTCTAAGCACTAAAATATATTTAGCAAACTCAATGGTTATTGACAGCCAATTCTAGTGAAATTTTCTCATGAAAATTTGAATGCAAGCAACTGAATGTGTGTGTCCTTGCACAGTGTGCTTGTTAATTTTCCTTAATTTTCTGATTTTATCACATTTTTCAAATAAGAGGAAAAGATCTGTTCCCATGCCCACATCTCATTTTTTTTCCTACTTCAGAAGTTTAATATTCATATATTGATCTGAACTTTAAATTGGTGTAGGCAAATTATATCAGTGAAGAACATATATTTGACGAAAATCAATTAATCTTTTCAGAAATATTTCCAAGAAAAAATATCTCTCCCCCATGAAAACAAGTGAGAAAAAGTTTGGACTTTAGTGTCCATTTTAAGAAAAGCTTAACAAACGGGAAAAGCAGTGGATAATGAATAACAAAAGTTTTGTTGTGAAGAGCTCTTACATTGGCACCTGATAGATATAATGGACACATTGATTGGGAAACCAAGAACGCCAATGCTTTAAAAATAAACACCCACCTGTTTTAGATTCAGAGACTGATGTTTTGAGAAGATCAAGCAACACATGATTCTGTTCACCTCCTCAGATCTTTGTGAGGTAGAGCTCTGTGTTTTATCTCTACTGAAGTTCATTCAGCACACAGCCAGGACAAGGTTTTCTTTAGTGTGGCACCAGATTTTCCATGAGACCAGGCCTAAAATATCACTATTGTTCTTTCAGATGAATCTAAAAAAAAAAAGAGGGAGAAGTACAGTGCTCATTTTTGTTGTTGCAAGAGGTTCAAAACACTTCCATATCTTTTCCATATTTTTATGTATTGGGGATTCAGGCATCACACGAAGGCACATTGTGAACAACAAGCTTCTTTATTGATCTTCTTACAATCAGCAAACAGCAAAAGGTACTCAGGCCTTTTATAGCGTCCTGAACCCAGACAGCAACAACCAATAGGAATCTGGCTATTTCGCACCTTGTGCATGCGCACAAGGCTGGCGCCAGCTAGTCTGGTCCCAGACAGCTTTTGGTTTGCCTGGGACCGTTTGCAACATTTCTGAGCCTGCCTCAGGACACAACACATATAGTGCACACTGACCACAACTCTTTCCTAACAGAAAGCAACTGAAAGGGTCCTGGCTGATATCAAGACTAAGGCAGGGGAGAAATTCTATTACTGGTCACCACTATGCCATCTTCCTGCCTTACAAAAACATCGCTTGCTGCTATATAAATCATTCTACAGTTCAATACTGAAATTGTAGTTTGCAAAAAGAATTTGGTGCATTCCTGATGTTCTTTGACTTCTCACTTATACATTGTCTTTCTGTAACTGTATTTTCTTATTTTATCAATCTAGTGCTTGTATTATTTTGTTTTCGAGTGAAATTCTTAATGAGACGTTTAAGCTGAGAATTGGCAACTGATTAGAGATTTTTTTAAAGTTATTAATCAAGACCCAGTTTGGTGTAGCGGTTAAATCATCAGGCTAAAAATCGGGAGACCATGAGTTCTGATCCTGCCTTATGCACGAAGCCAGCTGGGTGACCTTGAGCCACTCAATTTCTCTGAGTCTTAAGAAGGAGCCAATGGCAAACCCCTTCTGACAAACTTTGCCAAGAAAACAGCAGGGATTGTTCATGTAGTCTCCAAGAATCAGACAAAATTAAGTGGAAGAAAAAGATTAGTACATTTGCAGACCACCAAACTTTCAAATTAGATGCCTTTTTTTAAGATATAAAAGTATTTTTTTAAAAAAGGCAGAGTCTAATAAATGAAAGCTATTATTTGCCAGAACAAAATTCCATCTGTACTATTTTAGTTTTCATTTATCTCTTTGGTCTTCTATGGATTAATTAACCAATCATTTTTATTTTCTGCCAATTAAACTATTGCAGTCTTGCAGTTCTACATGGTTGACCTTCAACTAAGTAAAAATTTAATCTGCCTTTTAAATAGTAAAAATATAAAAATAAGCAGAATCTGCCAGTGAAGTTGAAACAATCCTATAGTTTTTAAAATGTTTTTCTACTATAAAAGTTAATGCAAACCAAGCAGATAAAATCTGGTATTGTCATCGTAAATAGAAAGAATTTGTGGTGGGAGAGTTTTGTGGTAAAGAGTAGAATTTAAATTTTAGCAGTTTTCTATTTCATTTATCAACTTGTTGTTCATAACTACTATGGAATGGCTAGGAAAATATATTTTTCAAGGAAGCAGAATACAGTCTATTAAATTTAGATCAAAAAGAAATGTCCACATTGCAATAGTAGAAAGAAGGGAAATCTAGTGATAGAAAGACCTAGTCAGCACGCTTTAGTTAAACAAACATCCTTGCTTTCTGCAGCTGAATGTAGGCAGAAAGGAAAGGAAAGATCAAAGCTAAATCTAATAGTACAGAAGAATAAAAGTGAGAGGGAGTGATGTGAATAAGAGCGATCCCAATAAGTATTTGGTAAAAGACACCAAATGTGTCAAAGAATTTAAAAAAAGAAAGAAAACATGTTACATATGGAGAAAAATACAGCTTTTGGTATTACATTTGCAACATCCCAATTTTATTAAAAGATTATGTAGATGGGGGAAAGAAAAAGAATGGACATGAAGTTAACATTACGATAATTCCATTAATGGTTGAACTTCATTAAGGGATTTAGATTACAGTTTGAAGTGCTCTGCCAACCATTAGACTTTTTTTAAAAAAAAAAAAACTTTTTTTCAAAGCAAAAGAGGGAAGAATCATAAAGAAGCTCATTAGGTTTTAAAAAAATGAGAGCTAAGGCATAATGATCAGTGCAGACTTTTTTTTCTTACAAAAAGAATTTGAGACAATAGAGCAAAAGGGAAAGTGGGAGGATGTATATGAGTTTAGTCTTGGCAAACATATGATGAAAGTCCTCCACTAGTGTTATTATTAATAGAACAGGTGGCCTTCTTTGTAGGTGTTAGATATCATTAAACTATTTAATGCAAATGGAAGACTAGCTAAAATAATACGAAGATAAAATTAAAAGACAAATTAAAAATGGCTGAACTCTAATGGGATTTTGGCAATCACTGAGGTCTCATATGATCTCCCATAATTTTGCAGGATTTCATAGCACATGTTATTTATTTATTTATTTATGTATTTATGTATTTAACTTTGCACTTACATGGGCATTACTTAGAGGTGGCATGGAGGCTCTGTTTCCACACAGATAATGGACCTATGCAAAGTTTTGTCGCAACAAACTGATTCGACAAAACTTTGGCAGTCTGAGTTGTCAGATCAGATCAGTTGGTCCAATCAATTTGGATAATGGAAAAGTTCACTATGCGTGGTTAGAAAAGTGATATTCTGAATCAAATTGGAACAGAATTGCTTCTACCGGTACTAGCAGAAATCAGAAAAGGGAGTTCTTTTTCTATAGCAAAGGATTTTAGGCTCTGCACCAAGTAGTTCAGGCATCCTGAGAATTCTGAGAATTTGCGGAAGGGATCAAGAAAAAGAAGGTCCACTAGCATGATAGATTTTACCCATAGTATTGACTCCATATAATCTTGATGATATACAGATCATCCTCAACTTATGACCACAATTGGGACTGGAACTTTAGTCATTAAGCAATGCAATTGTTAAGTCACTCAGCCTGATTTTATGAGCCTTTTTGCTCATTAAGTGAATCTGGTGGTGATCACCTTGACTTTGCTTGTCAAAAGGTGGTCACGAAATTCTAGGATGCAGCAACTGTTATAAATACACACCAGTTGCCAAGCACCCAAATTCTGATAACTTATCATGGGGACATTGACGATTGTAAGTGTGAGGACTGGTTGTAAGTCACTTTTCTCAGTGCTATCATAACTTTGTACAGTCATTCATCTATCATAAGTTGACAACTATCTGTAATGACTTGTCAAGTTGATTTCAATGATAATTAAATATGGCAATAGATGCAGTCTTGAACTAGGAAATAAGTTATACTGGATTGCATAGAGCAGACAAATTAAGCTGTTATTTAATCAAGATCCAATCTGTAATATTTTCAGTGTTACTCATCCTTCCATAATTACATTTTATTTTATTTTGTTAGTAGATGTACCAAATGCTAATCAATGTGGCAAATATAAATACAAATTAAATAAAAATAATACTCTAAAAGAAAAGTACCAACTAAATTCAGATTTAAAAAACAGCCTTTCTGAAACCAAATCAGATGAACCTCAGCAATGGAAGCTCACATCTTTCTTAATTTACCCAATGATGTTGAAATAAGTGCACCCATCTTTCCCTAAATTAAAACCACAATTGAGTCTTTTCTGTGTCAACTTCCTGCTGATTTGCTGAAGGAAAGATCATTGGAGATCATTTAATCTGAAGAGGAAAATCCTCTTAGTTATTTTCCAAAAGATTTGCTGAATGGGCTAAGTGGAGCTATTCATGGTGGAAGAAATGGAGAGGAGGGAAAGAAAATGTAATAGTCATACTTTTTCCCAAGCAAAGATTGGACAGAGAAAATTTTTTTAAATAAAAACTCTAATATCTAAGAAGTTTTTTTAAGGCTCTTCTCAGGCATCCTGGTAATTTCAACAGAGTACTATATAAAGAGACAAGAATCTTGCAATATATATATATATATTATAATAATTTTCCTTTTTTGGGGATGCATCAGCCAGCAATACTAGATAATAGAGTAAAACCTCTGCTGTAATTAAATTATCTCATGTTTTCAACATCATGAATTCTGTCCTCACCTTGTTCCTTCTTCTAGTTTTCTTAAAAATGTCACCGAATCTGGTTTTTGCCTTAGTTCCCCTAGCAAGTATAGACATTTTATATTTTTTTCTTTCAAATACTTCTTCACATCAGCCTCTTTCAGAGAATATAAAGCCTCAGGCCTTTTCCAGCTGTTTGAGGCCCTCCAAAATAAGAACATGTGAAAGCAAAATAAGACACACGTGCATACAAACTTAAGTGAAACAGAGTTTAAATCTTTTCTTTTTTTTTAAACTACCTGCAGATATTGAAGTGTGTGGACTCCTTCAGCTCTGGCTTAGGCCAAATGGCCCTTCCCATGACTGGCCCCATATAGAATTCAGAGGTTCCATAGAGAATATCTACCCTAGTCCCAAGATGAAGCAGGTCTTCCTGGCCTAAATCAGCTTTCATTAATCTGGTGCCTTTCAGATACTTTGAGTTTCCAATCTCTGTTGCTGGCTGGGGTTTATGAGAATTAAAAACTCATACAATTGGGGGGGAGGTGTCCGAGGTTGAGAAAAGCTGACCTGACCATCATGGTCTACCTCATTTCCCTCTGTTTTTGCAATATATGCTTTGGCTCTGATCAGTATATCTTTGCTTGCTTTCTTACACCTAAGAATGCAATATACCTAATTATATTGCCTCTGTTCTCTATAATTTATGTTTCCTCAAGAGCCCATTTCTCATTTTGTGTGATATTCTCCCTTCTGTCTCTCACACCCTGTTGTGTATGGTCTCATTAGGTTATCGGTATAATTTGGATTGGAGGCTCCTTAGAGTAGAAACCTTGTGTTTTGCCTAATAGATAATACCTCATCATGCTGTTAGATTGTCTTCTGGGACTGTATTAAACAGGAGTGGCAGATTATTAAGGAAAAGCATCTGGCAGTTTGTGACACCTGGGGTCTGTTTTGCTGCAGCATCAACAAAGTACAATAAAGTATTATTCATCCGATATACATTTTAACATAGGACTAGTTGTGCCATCAACATTTGAAGTGTTAGTCAGACAACTATACCACTGGTGAATACCGGTGGGGGGAGACACTCTAAGGGCAATATGGGCTAATATTGGCCTCTCTGATTTTGTAGTAAAGAACACTTTCTTTGAGTAGCAGAATTACTTCCTTGCATTTTACCAGCATGAAATGTAAAGTCTCTACATAGGTGTGACATCAACACCTATGTAAGTATAGAACTCCATCAAGCTATTGTTAGGGTGGAATTTAGGTAAGTTCTGCCTTATTTGGATATGCTCAGAGAGACCTGGAGCTCTTTTCCAAGTCCAAAGTTTGGACAGTTTGTTGCCAAGGAAGAACAACTGTGTGACTGCTGGAAATATAACTCAAAGCCTGTGTAACCGTATCTCCCCATGCATTCTTTCAGCACTTCAGAGAGGTCATGTGAACCTCTCTGTAGTAGTGGAGTCTCAGCATAGGAAATGTAGGTTCCACTTGCATATATCTACCATCCAGATTAATGTTACGCAGAAAACATTCTTCAGGGGTTTTTTTTTCTAACAGTTGTCATTAACTTGGTGAAAGATAATAACGTCCTTTCAAAATTTCTTTCAAGACAGGACGATTCTGGTGAAATTTTTATGGAACAATGAGCAATGTTTTTGTCTTACTTACATTCAAGGTGATGGAAGAATATGTGTGTTTGCTCTTGTGTTATCATTTTGCCAGCAGTTTGTAGCCTCCCTTGTTTCCCACACTTAAATCCCAAGGAAACTGATAATGATAACTCCTCTATTAAGTTTTTTCACAATGGGTAGTGTGGTCAGCCAGGGAGTTTTAGACTGCTGGAAATACAGAAAAACAATAAAACTAGCAGGTTGCAATCTCTAATAGTAAGTTGGAAACAATGTCAAGGGAAGTTTGAAAGACATTCTCAGCAGCCTGAGAATAAGGTACAAAATTAGATGTTTCTTTAGCAGGAGAAAAAAAAAAACTTGGAGAAACTGCAAAGTACATTCCAGCATAGCATTAATACAAATACTTGATTTATTGCTCAGAAGTTTGCATTTATTTTTTCCTACTTCCTTCATCCAAACAGATGATGCCAACTGATTTGGGGGCAATGCTTTACATACGAAAAATGAGAAACTTTATACTTACAATGATGTTGCTATGAATTTTTGCAACTATTTTTTTTCATCCAATGTAATAATTCTTCATTTACTTGTGTTATAATTTCAAAAAATATAGAACCAAAAAATGCCAACATATAGTGAGGCAATATGTTATTAAGTTAGGCATTCTAAGCTGAAAACTTTTTGGCAACTGTCTATGGAGATTCTCAGCCATCCAGGTCATGGTTGTCCTAAAAGTGCCTCCTGAAAAAGCACCTCTGAGTCTTTTCACAACTGGTGGCTGCAGGGAATGTGGTGGTGACATAACAACATCACATGAGAGCACAAGATGGCTGTTTCTACTCTAGATTTTTAAAAAAAAACTTTTTTGAGACGTGTAGGCAGGTTTTTGAAAGTAAAAAAAGTTATGCTGTTTCTATTAGAGGTTTGATGCACTTATTCTGTTTTGTCTTCTCTTCTTTTCTTTTTTTTAAAAAAATCCACACACACATGTTGGATATTTGCAATGGGATTTTTAACCAAATATTGGCAGTATAACCTTTAAGGTTTCTGGGCCTGAAAAAAAAGGACCACATATTATCCACAGGTTGCAAGCTGTCAATCCCTCTCTAGCACCCCACATTTCAGGGGTCCATGGCTTGACCTCTACCCTCCCAGAAACACAAGGAGAAGGACTACTGCCTCTCACTCCCAACCCCAAAAGCCAGTCCAGAAGGATACCATGGTCGTAGCATCAAAATCCGCTGAGAGGTCCAGGAGGCCAAAATGGATGTATCACTTCCATATCAAGCTCTCCAAAGGTCATTGACAAAGGCGACCAATGCCATTTCAGTGTCATTTCAGGCCTAAACCCAGACTGAAGAGGGTCCAGACAGTCCACTTAATTCAGGGCTGTAGCTGGGTGCCAACCACTTTCTCTACAACTTTCCCTAAACAGAGAAAATTGAAGAATGGGTGAAAGTTGCCTAATACAAGAGGATGGTCTTTTGAGAAGGTGTACACCATCACTTCCTTTAGGGCAGGCTGTACCACCCTCTCCCACAAAAAGACATTAATCACCACTTGGACCCAACCACATGCCATTTCCCAGGAAGGGCATAAGGGCAGAGGTAGCCACGCTCACAGTCCCAAGGGCCCTGTCCACTTCCTCGAGAGCAACTGGCTCAAACTCTTCCCAGATAACAAGGTTCAGGCATGTCTCTGTCACCTCCAAAGGATCTGCCCAGCCAAAATCCAACTCTGAGCAAAGCGGAGTGACTTTATCTGACAGATACCAAGAGTATTCTTCACAATGAACCTGCAAGGGCTACCCTTTTTTTAAAAAAACTAGTTAGCTATCTGCTGATGCAATGAGAGCAGAGATGTAATTATGCTTCACTGTCCTTATCATCACCAGATAAGATCTAATATAGGCTCTTACCTCTGCTTGATCAGTCTCACTCTTTGTCTTCCTCCAGTAGGCATCTCTGTAGGCGTCTCTTACATTGCTTCATCTCTCTCAGTCATTCAGTAAACCATGGACTTTATGAGATCCACACACAGAGAAAGTTCATTTGGTCCACGGCCCCTGCCACCAGCTCATTCTAAGCTGCATCAAGAACCTTAGCCAAATCCTATAACAGAGTTTTGGGGAAAACTCCAAGCTCCCTCTGAAACCACCCTGGGTCTCTCAGGTATTTGGAATGGGTCGATTGAATAAAAGATGTCGGACATTTTCAACCACAGTATGTGGCCATCTGGAGAGTATCTGATTGGGAGAGAAGAGGAAGGGGAAGAGGAAGAAGACAGAAAATTATGTTTGATAATTAGCAGAAGATCCCGCTGTGGAAGCATTTGCCTTTCTGAATGGCAAGGGGGAAAACACAATCCCACTGATTATATTCATGTGTTACCTGCTGCTATGACCCAGCTTACAGAATCTGGAGCAAAAGTAAAGGAAGGACTATTAAGAGATTCATCCAGATCTGGCCATGAACTTCTATACTAGGTGTTTCTCAGACATCTGATGAATATTTGAAGCCACAGCTTCATACTCAGTTGAATAGAGATATAACAGGAAGCCAGGGTCAGTTAGGAACAATTCTCCATATTATTATCCGGAATTTTTGATTTCCTATAGATCCAGAACTCTCCTTTTTTTTAAAATACCTTTTGGTTGCAGCACTATAGTTCTTTAATCTCTCACTTCATTTTTGGCTGCAGGCAATGCTGCTCCCCACTTTCCTGAAAAGTATACATGGTTTATTTTCCTTTGGATGACATAACTTTGGGAAACAGTGATATCTATGCAACATTTGTTTTCTTTATAAACACAGAAGCATCTGCCTCCTATGGCTAAATTTGAAGGCCGGGGCTCTCTCTCCTGGTCTTTCTGAATGTAAACTGAGAGCTGCAAAAAAAACAACAACCCCTGCATTTACCTCTTTCCTTTTATTAAAGGATTTCATATTCCAAAGGCTGGAGGAAACAGAATTCAGGCTGCAGAGAGACATTTCTGCCCTGTTAAAATACATTTGAAGCATACAGTATTCCAGTTTCCTTGGACCAATTTAATAATAATCGCTAGTAATATTAGAGAAAAATATCCATTGAAAAACAGTACATCTCAGATTTCCTGGTAATAGGTTTCTTTATATAGTGCTATTTTGTTGGGCAGAACTGTACTCTGCACATTGACTGTACCAGCACTGATATAAAGTTACATGACACTGGGAGAGGAAAATCATACTGTTGAATATTTTTGGTTTTTAAAATGTTTGAGGATATATTTGAAGGATGGCAAGGATTTTGGCTAAGGTAGCTATCTCACAAAGTTTATATGTATATATAAATTTAAATATTCCCACTGATTTAGACCTGCCTGGTTTCAGAAGTTTTCCCAAGACACATATAATTTCTTTTTCCATGCATCTGAAAATGAAAACAAGCAGGTATATGAAGAAATTCAATTATCAGATTATCATAATCATAGCCAGTTTGGTCTATTAGTTAAAGTACCAGACTAGAAAGCAGGAGTCTGTGAGTTCAAGTCCTGCTTTAGCCATGAAAGCCAGCTGGATGACTTTGGGCCTGTGATGCTCTCTTAGTCCAACCTACCTCAGAAAGTTGTTGTGGGGAAACTAGGAGGAAGGTGGTTTGGATATATTCACCACCTTGTGTTATTTGTTAAAATAATAAAGGCAGGATACAAATAATAAATAATATGTAAAAGGGCTGCCTAGGAGAAATAGTGAAAAACTGAATTTGACAGAATTCGCTTGCTTTTTGATAGATCTTCAAATAAATACAAACTTGTTCTTTACAGATTTCGAAGAAGCTTCCAGATCTTTTTCAGAGGTCTCCCACCAAGGTATGGCCAGGCCTGCTTGTCTTCAATATAGAATGACTTTCTAAGCCTAAACAACAGATTATTTGGGAGTACGTTTGCTTGTAGCTGCTTTGATTTGCGGTAGATGGCAGTGAATGAACACAAAAGGCCTACTATTGCTATGGGTTGAAAAATAAAAGAGCCAGTTTGAAATATGGAATGCATTTGGTGTAGAATAAGCATACTCGGGTCTGACAGGATAAAAGGATGAATAGATAGGCTAATAAAACATATGAAATTACCAAACTAGACAGCAATGACCATATGAGCAAATAAACTAAGTATGTTTTCGTGACATTGATTACAGTCATGAGAAACAATATTCAGGAAGTTAGTTCTCTCTCTTATTATTAAAGTAATGGGTAAACAGAGATCAGGTTGGAGTTAGAAACAAAATGGTAGCTTGAACTCTGCAAGATTTACCTATGAGTAAACGTTTATACATATTTACTCAAAAGAATGTCCTGTTTTCAACAAAGCTTGCTTTCATACAAGAGTAGAATAAAATCATAGCCTTGGACTGATTTCTGAGAATATAGTGACAAATAGTGATTTAATTAAGCATAAAATAGCCACTTTAGGTAGAGCTAGTCCTAGTTTTCTGATATCTCTCCAACAAGCATACATTAGATTGTGAGTATTATAAATCAAGATTGGATAACATCTTAATGAAACATAAATCACTTCCACAAGTCTCAGCCAACCAGTTCAAACCAAACAGGATTATCATTCATGAAACACAGAATATTTGCTGAAAAGACCTATTGCCTTTTCCAATTGACCAACATATAAGGGTAAAGAAGTTTAGTTGGTACTTTACCCTCTGAGCCAGCTTACATTCAAGAGTAATTGGAGTTCCCTCACTCCAATGTTACAGAAAATGGAAATACATTGCTCATGTATCTCTTACTCACATTTTAGATCACATTTTGTATATGCATCTGGAAGCATGCAAAACAAGAACAATCCTGAACTGTTGCTATGAGCAATTCTAAAACTACCCAACTACCTTCCCTCCACTGCATTTAACAGCCCTTTTGAGAAGTGACAAGAAATACACTTATACATGTCGTTATGCAGTAGACCCACATACTGCTATAGTAGTTGAAAAAGGAGACAAGGAGCTTCTCTCTAAATGACCAGTATTCTAAAATATTAAAATTCTGTGAGAAAAGAGTTGCCTTGAGTAAAGAAGGTGAGAGATGGAGTTAATCGCTAGCCATATAGGTCTGCATCTGTTTCCAACCTGGCACAAAGTCTACATGCCTGTATTGCATCAAAGCCAGTTTCTTGCAAAGCTTTTCTCCATCTACAGGGTGCTATCATACACAGGTTTCCTTGAAAAGATTCCAGCTCAGTTCCATTTTCAACTATTGCTTCTATTTTCTTTGTTTGTCTACACTAAGCTTTAACTCATTTTATAGAAAACCAGCCTCTTGCAAACATTAAAATCACGGTGGGATATATCTACAGGAGGCATTATTTTCTACCAGCTTTGATAGTCTGCTAGACAAATAACTTAGATATCTGATAACACATTTTTTTCAGTTAGTGCTCATCCCTAGAACCAACAAATGTAATTGCTAATAAGTGTTTTTGGCCCAGGCTCCTATACTATTGTTTATCACACCATAAAAATAATTGAATCAAGCAAATCTTTTCTTAGAGGACAGATAAAGGTAAATTTTCCTTAGCACTTTTCTGACCATCCTATCCCTAAATCTCTCAAAAGATCTCACTTGCATTATTTAATGTTGCTAGAGGGGAAGATAGAACTTTTGCCAACCCTGCTATCCCAAATCCCGACATCACAGGGATAGGAAGCTTTGCTGTCAATAATTAATTTGAAAGACCCATGGAAGATTATTTCAATAGATCAGTGGTTCTCAACCTGTGGTCTGCGAACCGCTGGGGGGCCATGATGTCATCACAGGGGGGTCCATAAAGGCTTGAAGAAATGTTATAATTTAAATCTTAACTCTTGGTGGTCTGTGGCCATGGTCTATGACCACAAAAGGTATTTAAAGAATCTGTGGTGAAGAAAAAATTGAGAATCACTGAATAGATTATCACTGTGCTGGGATTACTATATGCACAAAAATGGAAAGATTTGGCATTACCCACCATGGAAAAATGCTTGGTTATATGGTGAAACTTGGCGAAACTTGCTGAGATGGACAAACTGACTTTTTTGATTGGAGAGAAGGATAATATCTACATTTATTGGTGACTGGAAAACCCTTTATGGACTTTTTTGTAAAAAAAATAAAAAAAGAACTTGTGATTTATGATTTTGAGAATTAGACAACAGATTATAGAAAAGGGAAAGGACATGATGTAACTTTAGAGAGAGAGGTTTGATTAGAATGTTGTTTATATATTCATTCGTTTACTTTCTTTTCTTTTTTCTATATCCTTTGTGTCATCTTTAACTTTCCTGTCTTTTTTATTTTTCACATTTACTTTACTATATTTTTTCTTTGTGTTTCATTATGTACCGTATATAAAATCTTTTAATAGAAATTATTTTTAAAAAAGAATCTGAAAGACTTGCTTTTCAGCTCTGAAAATTTGAATGGACCACGATCTGAAAATATTTGAATGTTATGAACCTTGAAAATTTGAAAGTTTGAAATTCTTGAAGCAAGCAGGGAAAGAAACATGATTGTTGAAGTGGAGGAAGGAGGAAGACAGGGAGAATGTATTTCAACATTGAATTAATGAAGTGTTTTCTACAACTATTTTCAAGTAGCTGTTAAAGAAATCAGCCACTTATGGTGGAGACTAGCTTTTTACAGTAGTAACTGATATTGCGATGGATATCATACCAGCAGTGGAATAAAGCAGGGGGAATTGTTCTCCTTCTTCATTCTCCTTATGGCTTACTTTTACAAATATATAAGAACAAGTGGGTTTTAAGACATTTGGGATTTAGACAGTGAATGAACACTTTGTATTATACCCATGACTGAATATGGGAATTAATATTCTGAAGTTATATAATCATTTGGGGCCAATGAAATCCCTGGAACAGTCTTCAGTGGCAAACTGTCATAGACTACATTGAAGTGATCCATGATAGAAGTTTTAACTTAACCAATGAGATTATCAGTTTCATATGATGATGCTCATATAAAGCTGACTTAAATTGAAGCAGACTTTTTTCAGCGGGTTCCTGCCAAATTCAATCTAAGTATCTAGCTGACTGTGCAACCAACCATAATACCAATTTAGTTTATACAATCTCCTCTGTTCAAGCTAATATAACTATTCTATGTCTGTCTCTCTGTCTGTCTTTATCTATCTATCATCTATCTGATTCAGTGAAATATTATTGTTGTTTTAAATTAGGAAAAAACCCTTTAAGTAATTACAGCGTAACTGTACAGTTATTTTCTCAAGAAATAGGGATGTATTTTTTTATTAGTATTTCTTGGAAATCTAAATGTTTTGTCATACAGAACTAATTCAGAAATAATATAAAAATAATAAAGATAAATATGAAAAATGTAGTCCAACCTAGCAGCTGGTGTTTGCTACATAAACAATATTAAAAGAGAAATAAATGTAATACAGAATAAGCATAGCTGGGCAACACTGAAATTAAAACTGCTGTCCATACTATTGGGACTACAATAAACTACTAAAAGATTAGAAAGCTAGAAAAATCTTAAGAGAATAGATCAAATGAAATGCAGACCCTGACTTTCTTAGGTTGTTTCAAAGATTTTTGAAATATTTTTTGTTTCATGGTTATATATCCTAGAAGATGTACCCAATAGGGATCCCATTACCACTGAAGAGATTCCATCTTTGCATGGGGAAACAATATAGTTCTAGTTAATGTTAAGAGTCAATAAATATGTATTAATCATCATCATCATCATCATCATAATTTTAGCCATTGTCTATCCATTGTAGGATGAAGGTCTCTTCTGCATGTTTCCAATCCATGCAGTACTGAGCTTTCTTTTGCCAATTGGGCCCATAGTACTTGCTGATGTCATCAATCCATCTTGTTTAAGTCTCTTTCAGGGACTCTTTTTATCAAGTGGGATCCATTCTATGACGGCCTTGGTCCACCTGCCATCAGTTCTTCTTGCTATGTGACCAGCCCATCTCCATTTCAATTTCTTTACTCTCTTGATAATATCATATACTTTCGTCTGTTCTCTAATCCATATTCAGGGATTTCTATCTTGCCTTGTAATGCCAAGAATGTACAAAGCATATAAAGGTTATCACTGATTCATCACAGCCTTTTTAATTTGAAACTAATGAGATGTGTGTGGTTACCGTAACTTTTGCAAAAGTTCTATTAGCCACATGGACTGAAAAGTCTGGAATTTACAGTCCAAGTGCATTTTAAAAAAGGCTGGGAAATACTTGCTGATCATTTGTGTCATGGTTCATCTGGTCTGAACATGTGACCACATGTTTTTTTTTTAGCAGGATTGTGCCAAAATTTAACCAATTATCAACTATGTAGCTCAGCAGAAGGTAGTTTCGTTGTCTCCGTGAGCTTATTTTTATCTTTTAAATTTTATCTTGACAAATTTTGGGTGTACAGTTCATCCGAATAGTGCCAAAAGGCACAAACGCTAATTTTTTTTTCTCTTCTTAGGATCAGATTTTAAACAGGGCAGATAGATTTGGCAGATGCAAAAACAACCAGAAATGTAATAACTTTAGAACAGCTAGGTCAGTTTATATTGGCTGAAAACTGAGTTCCCTGCTTCCAGATAGGCTTTAATGATAATATTTTAGTTATATCTATGAGAACAGAAGATTCTACAGATCCTAGGCATACTTTGTAGATATAAACAATAATAGACGCAGAGTTTTCTTGCCTTGTAGAAACACACCATTTATATTTTTCTGCTTAATGAGCAAGAGAAGGATTCCAACATGTAATTATACAAAATATATACCATGCTGATTAGGGATTCTTGTTCTTTAATGTTCAAAAGAAGCTTTTAAGTTCATGTTATATCTTCTCTCTTCCTTTCTAATGAGATATGCCTTATCTGGCTCAGGGCATGAAAAAGATACAATTAGCTTGGGGGAAAAAAATGCTATAGTGTCATCAGTAAGGAAACGTCTTCCACAAGTATAAGATGAAATCTCAATTTTCCTGAAGCTCTCCCTTGGTTAGGTGGTGGAATTCACAGTCAAAACAAAAATTAATTAATTGAAAGTTCCCAAGCAGAGTTCTGCTAAATCACAGTAGAGTCTGGCAATTTTTCTTATAGGATCAGGATAGAAAAAAAGTAGCTTTTGGGCTAACCTGCTTCCAGAACTGCAAATGTTTCTATAGAACTGGGCTAGTTTCCATAACAGAGAAGGCTCCATTAATAGTGGAAATAGCTTCTAATCAATTGACATAACAAGGAAACATGGCAAGTCAAGTAGAGGAACTCTAAAACATGTCCTAAGGGTAGTTTGGGTTTTTTTATGTAGAGGATAGGGGCATTGCTGTGTTGAAAACAAGGACCAAGCTAGCAGTAGTCTAGGGAAAAAACAGGTAGTATTTCTCAAAGAGGTCTTTCAAAGTTAGTGGCACCAACATGGCCTTTAATCAGAGAATCATGCTGATAGATATTGACATAAAGCCACTCCCCCCCCCCAAATTTCAGGATCATAAAATGTTCAGGAAAAAGAAAACAAAGTTTAGTGACTTTAAAATTCAAAAACTTCAAGGATGCTACTAGAAAGATATATGAATGGGTTTTATGTGATTTTATCAAAACAGTTAGAAGTCAAAAGTATAGAATGCATCATTTTATATATGATGACATTAAAATCAATCACAACACAGCTTAGAAGATATTTTTTACTGTTTCTCATTTTTAAGCCATGGATTTATTGTATCTCTGTGTATACATATATTCTCTACTTCCTGCCAAATTAGATTAGTCATCTGCTTGAAAAAAAGGATAAGGACACTTTTCTTGGTAAGACAACTATAAATTTTAAGAAGTTAATTAGTTCCAGTTATCTTAATCAGCTTGGTAAGAGATGACGTCTGATTTCATAATTTCCATGTGGTTTTGTTTTTTTTAAAAGATTCTTTTTAACTATTTTGCCTTGCTGAATTATTTTAATAAAGCTCTTTTCATTATGCAATAATGCAGATTAGCTATGGTTTTTGATTCTTGGTTGGTTTCTAGGGCTGTATACAAATTTCATTGTATTTTATACAATTATTACTGTATACAATGCAATATTGTATTGTATATTATTGTATACATAATATATACATATTTCAAAAATAGATTAGCTATTTCTGTGAACTACAGCATTCAAAATTATTCTGGGGGTAAGAATTCCTTTGGAACAAAACAGAAAGTATTTCACAGGGTTCCAAATATATGGTGGAAGGGTAGAAGTTAAATTCCTGTTAGAAGCAGCTTGAACAGCAGAAGATGAGTGTACAATATTTACATATTTCTGCACATTATCAATATTATATTATATGTTGTTAAATATTCATTTAAGACTGATATGACTCCATCTGTAAAGACAGTTGTGAGCTAGATCTGATGTGGAGTAGGCCTTCTTGTGAGAATTGTTTCAGTAAAACCTTCTATACATTACTTATGACCATATTTGCTTTTACAAAGAGCTTATAATAGTGGGTTCAAGTGGGACTTTAATGTGATTTCAGCAAAAGAACAAAACAGCAACAAATTGGTGGTTTTACTTACTTAATTGAATTTTAATCAAGTTTTGTTTCTCTAATCAATTTTGTTCCCTTTTGAATTGTGCAGGCTTGACGTACAACTCTGGGAGAAAAATATGACTAATAATGGCAGAAATCCAGTGATAACCACCAGGACAATCTTCTGTTCATCTGCTGCCATTTCACTCTCAATTTCACCCAACTGTGTCAGGCTAAAATGCTTCCTCATGCCCACAATAATGTGCATTCCTCCAGTCCTTGAGTCAGCAGAAAAATATGACATCACAATTGTGCTGCTCTGATGGCCGAGCTCTAATGTGCGTCAGTATGAGGCTCGAAAGTAGTCTGTTTGTACAGCTTTACTGCTGTACAGTTTAAGAGAAGTAGTTGGTACATTGACTTGCTTTTGTTCCCCTACCCCATGTAATGTCAGTTAAAACAGAATTAAAAACAAAGTTAATATTAAAATAGTACATATTAAAAGGCCTGAGGCACCACCCTCTTGTTACCAGCCACTCCCAGGGTCACATATCATTCTTCAACCTCCATTGCAATTGGCAGAGGCAGGTCTTACCACTCTTTTAGAAGACCAGGAGGGTGAGGGCCTACCTCACCTCTGGGGGTAAGATGTCCCAAAGAGCAAGGACGATGATAGGGAAGACTCTCTTCCTGGATTCCACTGGTCAATATTCTTTAACTGATGGTATCTGCAACATACCCTTCCTGCCTAGCTGTTTCTACTTCCCTGTTAAAATCAACAGGCAAGCTTAGTTTTTATAGGCACACAATCTGTTTCTTTGAAGGCCACCAAGCAGGTGCTTAATAATAGGGTGTATTCTTTCAGAAGACTGGTATGCTAGTACATATAAGGAGCCAATGTAGTGATTCCATGTTTGGAAAGAGTGGGTCAGGTAGTACATGAACAGATGTCTTTCTAAAAGTCAGTTGTCCAGTTTCTCCTCCAATCGAAGACAAAATAGTTATGAAGAACAGAAACCAGTGACGGGAGAGAGGAGGGCATGCCTGTAGTAGCCGCAACAGTTAATAGAAACTTAGAAGAAGCAGTCATTGACACCAAGAACATGAATGAAGCATTGTAAGTCATTCACGTCCCGAGATTTGGCTAAAGGATGATAGAAAACTTTACTTTAAAACTGAACAATTAAGGAGAATTTTACATTGTTTCTGCAGTAGACTGTGGATGAGGCAAATGGTGCATCATGGTGACATGATCTCTACAAATGGCTAGTGTAGTATCTTCATGGCACTGTTAGTTGAAAGTGCAGATGAGGCATAAGTTACTCTTAAATAATTTATGCCTTATCTGCACTTTCAGCTAGTGATGACATGATGGCACCACAGTAGCCATTTTTAGAGGTGAGAGGGAAGAAGAGAGAAGAAGGAAGATCACAGTTGAGTATGTGGTTTCACTTTTATTCTCTTTGATCTCCACAAATACACATAGAGGTGTTTTTGATGTTTCAGAGCTCTTAAATCCATTGACTCTTCACAAAGAGAAGAGGCTCCCTATTGCACAGAAACCTCAAATTGTGGACAGCAGCAAGAATAATATCAGGGTAAGCAAAATTAGTGTGTTCATTCTTTTCCCCACAGAATGAGAGTGAGCACCTGTAAAATTGCATGTGGCCCCCAAGATCTCCATTTGTGTCTTCTTCAGCATTCCCAGTTTTGTCAACAATTGTGATGGGAGTGTGTGTGTGTGTGTGTGTGTGTGTGTGTGTGTGTGTGTGTGTGAAGGAAGAGAATGGAAGCACATTATCTCCCAGAAACTTCTCAGTAGCATTCCAGTCTTGGTCTCCAAGCCCAAAGAATCATTGGAGAGTCCATTGTGGCCGTCCAAAGAGCCAGGACACTGAATTGGAATCCAATTGCTCAAATGTTGCCCTATATACTGTAACATAGAGCAAATTATTTCTCTTTTTGCATGAGGAAAATCAGTGAGAATGAAAGCTAAATTCTAAATTGATTCATCTGGGTATATAAAAGGACTTATTTCTTGATAGATATGCATATAACTTCAGTGTTAATGCAACTAATTCCACTTATGCTCAAATTAGATTGAAGTTTTTTTAAAAAAATAAAAATACTTCCAAATAAACTATAAAGTAGTAAGATAGTAGTATGTTATTGATTAACCATTAAGTCATATCCAAGTACAAAATATAAAATACAACAATAAACTGGGTATGGATATAAATCTTCTGGACAAGATTATCTTGGGGAAAATATCCTAAGATTGATATTTTAAATAGCCATTAGAAACAGGAATTAAAAACTTCAGGATCAAAACCTACTTCACAGAAAGCTCATATTTATCCAAAAGAAAGCCAGACATATTTCCTGATACATGGAAATATGGCAGGCCCGCAAGCGAGGAGGACAATGTAAACAAGAATAAGGTGGACTGTTCAGTAAACAGAAATGACAGGCCTATTTTGCATGATTTTGTATTGAAGGGTTCTTGTTTTCCCATCCTCCTTTCACATGACAATATTTTAAATCTTCATATCTTAGTTTTTTTCGCAAGATATAGGAGGAGTACATTTTACTAGATACGTGGATTTGATCCTGTCTTGTTTTAGACCACTAGAAGTTAAACAAGTTGAGCAATGTGTCCAAAACACAATGGGCACATTTCTTATATTTGAACAAGCAAGATAAATGGAAACATCTGCTTTTTATTACTACTGTACTGCTGCTATTTAATTAAAGTGCATTCTCCTCTCTAAACTGAGAGCAAACCTCACTCCATACTAGCACTGATGATGTTACCTCGCTTGGATAATGAAACCTCTGTAACAGTGGTTCTCAACCTTTTTAATGCCGCGACCCCCAACTGGTCATAAGTCGAGGACTAAACCTGCCGTAAGTCGAGGACTAAACCGGTCATAAGTCGAGGATTACCCAACCGGGAGCACTGCGCATGCGTGGTTCCGCCCCCTGCACCCGCCGAGGCGTAGCTGGCAAGAGACAGAGACGGAGCAGGCCGACCACCAGCTGGCCCAGCCCAAGGGAGGTAAGGCACCCGCCGGAAAAGGGGGAAAAAATGGCGGACAGCCTTGCTTGGCGACCCCCGTGAAATGGTCGATCGACCCCAAATGGGGTCGTGACCCATAGGTTGAGAACCGCTGCTCTGTAAGAATGCAAGAACGCCAGGGACCCCTCATTTCAACCCTGAGCTACAAATATTCTCTTTTATCGGTATTCTCCTCTCTGCTTTGTATGTCTTTTGGTATGCTTTATTTTCATTCAGCTGAGTAGGGATCTTACTCAGACATCCTATGTACCCTTGAAACATTTTACATGGGACTGTGGGTACAATGCTTAGTTGCTCTCCCTTTGGAAATATAATTCAGGTTTTTCCCATGTATAATTTTGAGATCTTTCTTCGAAAAGCCAATCATTCTTTTGCATCTGACAACATAAGGAGAAAAATATAGGGCACATTCTCTTCATTTTCTCTCATACCAATCAAACGTGCAAGCCTGCCCACTAACATGGAACAAGAAGGAATGTTTGTGTGTGTGGGTATTTCTGAGTCAACATGCATAAGATTTCTTGGAAACATGTTAACTTAACTATACCAATATTTCCTGGCAGTGAGTTTGGCTGTATATTTACATGAATTGCTAAGTTGATGTCTGTTTTATTTTTCTAAAGAAACATACCAGCTAAATATAGTCAGGTTGTGGATAGCGGGAAGAGAAGGGAGATTATTATTTTGCTTTCTCTCCAGAATCCAAATGCAAGCTTGGAGCATGGAAACTGCATCTCAGTACAGGCTTAAGGAAAAGCTAGAGGAAAGGCTTAACTAGATGGCAAGTCTTTTAAGAGGACAAAGAAAAATCTGATCCACAGGAATTAACATCAACAGGAATTAATGTAAGAAGAAGCCCTGATTTTTCAGCTTAGTACACATTAGGACATTAAAGGAGTGAAACTAATTTTTGTCATTAACCTTAAAAATTCGGTGCTTTGAGAAGACTCCCAGCTGCTCCTTGCAATCTGTCTCTCAAGGAGAGCAAAGCAAACTTGCTGTTTGTCTGCATTTAGGTTGCCTTTTTCAAACCTTCTCAATACTTTCTCCATTGGGAATGGTTGACCAGTTGTCAAATAACTCTTTAGCTTTGCAATTAGAAAAAAAAGACAAAAGACAGTCAGTTTACTCCTGCCTGGAACCCCCCTCTGGACTTATTGCATAAAACAGAAAAAAATGATCCTTATGATTTATATTTTTGATAAATATACAGGATAGTTTATGTAAATAAGAGAGTCATTATGTAACTTTAAAAAAACAGGTAAATTTAAAATTGTACTTTTAACTGCTATAAAGAAGATTGGAAGCAACTTCGTTTCTTTTTTCTTTTTTCTATTTCTCTTTTACTTTTTCTTTCTATTTTGCATTTTAGCTTCCTGTTTTATTTAGTTTTTTTCTTCCTTCCTTCCTTTACATTAATTTGTATTCATTTTCACTGCATTTTTTATTTTTTTAAAAATATTTTTTTAAATACACACTGTTTAGCTTTGCCTTTTTATTTATTCCTCTCCCAAAAATTTTGCCTTTATGTACCACTAATTTAGAATTACACTTGAAGCCATCACCCCTATCAATTGCTCCCTCCACGTGATTACAGTGATCCAAATTACAGACTTGTTATTGCCTCTATGGAGCT
Source organism: Protobothrops mucrosquamatus (assembly GCF_001527695.2). Taxonomy (NCBI): domain Eukaryota; kingdom Metazoa; phylum Chordata; class Lepidosauria; order Squamata; family Viperidae; genus Protobothrops; species Protobothrops mucrosquamatus. Next base: position 507,314 of record NW_015386569.1, on the reverse strand, counting down.
GCATCCCTGCAATCTTCATTCAGAAATCTGATCATTTCTGATCACAATTCACAATGGCTTCTTTCATACTAATGGGGTAAGTTTCTAGGTTTGCAATATAGACTGCATCATAAGGAAACCAAACAGGCTGCATATATAAAACCCTAAGAGAAAACAAAATTAAAATTAATGGAGTTTAGCATATTGTACAAATATATATGATGTATTATTACTTGATATGTTTAGGCTATTGTTTATTATTGCTGGAAATGTGATCTGGGAATTTTCCAATACATTCAGTGCAACCTTGAGTGATTACTACTATCCTCCACTGGAAATGATATTCAACAGAATTTGGCTTAGTTATTTTTTTTTCCTTTCCTGTTGTAATGCAAAATGTTTTGAAAGAAAGAAAGAAAGAAAGAAAGAAAGAAAGAAAGAAAGAAAGAAAGAAAGAAAGAAAGAAAGAAAGAAAGAAAGAAAGAAAGTTTCAAGCCCAAATTGGACACAGGAAGACAGCTGTAGACTGAACAGGAAGTGCTGCCCAAGGCTAAATAAAACAGCTGTTGCAATTCTTCTGAATAGAAAGTGCTTCTGCAATTCCACTCAGTCCAAGATCAGAAAGCAGATGTTAGTGATTATTACACATAAAAACAGCGGCACAGGATGAGTCAACTGAGGAAAAAGCAATCGGACCAATAGATTTACAACTTTCTGCTGCAAACCAGCAACTATTAAGAAGACTGTAACAAGTGTTAATGTTTATTTTTCATTCTTCCTGTACAGTTCACACTAAAGAATCATCACTCATTGCTTCTCTCTGTTCGGCTGCAAGCTGATAACCTAAGGATTCAAGCACAACAAAACTAAGATGAAAAGAGCTCTATCATTTATCAAAACCACTTTGTAATACCTCCTCCTCATCTTCCTTATGTGAACTGCTTGACCAGGGTCAACTGGGCAATTTTATGATGTAACATCAAGAAAACATTACATTTCTCCTTTTTATTTAATTTATCAGAAAATATGACCTTGCTAAATCTTTGTTATTAACTCATATCTCTACAGTGAAAATTAAACAGAATGAAACTGAATGCTGGAACTTCTACTGTTCCGTTCTGATCAGTTCTAAAGTGAAAAAAATGCCAACACCACCCCCAAAGTTAAATTACTCTGATTCTTATGACAGAGAGCCTTCTGATTCCATTGAAACCTAGGCTCTGCTCCTAAAGCACATGGAAAAGCTTCTGACAATTTGTTTTTAAATCTTTCAGAATAATATTGAGCTGTTTTGGTGTCCATGATGATGAATGAATCAATATCTTTGGAGACCTAAGATGGTCTATTTCATCCGTATCTATAGTATTGTCCAGCTAATACCATCTCCCCACACCCACAATTTCCATAATTTGTGCCGTTGCTCTTCCAGCAATGGCAGGGAAAGAGAAGGAGTTCCTTTTGCTCTAATTCTGGCACATCTCTGTGGTTGCACAGAAGGTGCAATAACTCTTGCAAATATGGCTACAGCACTGATCAATGAGAAAAAGAGAAAGAAACAGGTCTTTCCCCCCACCCCTTCCTACACTGTGGATGGAGAAAGAAGAAAGGCTTAGAGAAGTATATGTGAATGGGTGGAAGCAGCTTCAGTGACACTCCATCATTTTTTTGAACCTGGAGTAAAATTGGGGAATAGTAGCTTGTTCCATATGTTGCAGACCCAATTGGCTTTATTTTCCAGACTGTGAATTTATAATGATCAGCTTTTTTAGTCGTATGAAAAGGGATTTGCAAAAGATGTCAACATGGAAATCAGACATATACTCTGCCATAGATACAATGAAGGCTATGAAGTCAGGGCGGAGACATCTGCATTGGCAATCACTGTCCTGCTTCTGTGGCATCTGTTACAAATTCCTGCTGAGTTGCATTGCCTTCATTTGAGAGTGTGCCAGTTGTTATAAGCATGCTAACTGTATGGTTGGTATGACTGGTATGATTGATATGCTGTTATTCCCTTTCAACATATCCCCAACAAGAAGAAAACATCTACCATTCAGGACATTGCAGGAGGAATGAAGCAGTCCTGGAGCTATTGTTCAGTTCTTGGACTCTGCTTGGGTTTGTCTAGGCTGCTTTGCCAGATTCTCCTCCCTGCCTTATTTGGACAACTCAGAAGTTCAGAATAATGTGAAACAAGGAAACTTATAGGAAGATGATTTTCAAGAGTGAAAAGTATTTTTACCAAAAAAAAAAAAAAGAAAAGAAAATTCAAGAAGTCAGGGCCAAATGGATTCTTCTCTAGCCCGTGTAATTAGAGGTTGAACTGGATGAAAATATGAGGGTTAGGACATCATTTAGAGGACACTAATGTTGGAAAAATTCAATTGGTTTGCTTCAAGGCAGACCACAGTAAAACTTTTGAAATATTTCTCCTGGTCTTCTTTTAAAGCAGAAATATTACGGATAAGAAAATCCTTCAAGCTACGTAGTCTCCAAGCTGTGCGGGAAGGGCTGATAAAAAATGTTGCACTGAATCAGTGCAGAAAGTATCTACTCCGGCTTAAAAACCAACAAACAACAATCGTAAAACTGAAATTGTTTAAAAGTTAAGCTCTAACTAAAGATCAAAGAGCCCTCCAACCCCATGACACTTGCTTTCCTGGCCTGGCAAGCTTATTGGCATGACTTAGTGGCAAGGTTAGCTTCTCCTCAGAATGAGGTATTATGCACTGTTTGTGCTGTATATATATATACTTTTAAATCTGAGAAATGTATTATTGCTACTCTTTATATGATCTATTGTGAAGTAAAGAAAGATGCATATATTTTTAGATGCAATAATGCAATAGAAAGCACCCCACCAACATGTAATGAAGAAGACAACTCATTTATGAAAGTTTAGACAGAGAAAAACGAGGAGCATGGAAAGAGGCTTTGCTTTCAATCTTGGGGAGAAGAGTTGATCTGAAAAAATGAAAGGAAGGGATTGAAAAACCGCAGACGGACAGCTAGAGGTAGTCCTCGACTTACAACAGTTTGTTTAATGACCATTTGAAGTTACAATGAAAAAAGTGACTTATGACCATTTTTCACACTTATGGCCATTGCTGCATCCCCATGGTCACGTGATTTACATTTGGATGCTTGACAGCTGGTTGCATGTCCCAGGGTCAGGTGATCACCTTTTCCGAGCTTCTGGCAAGCAAAGGCAACGTGGAAGCCAGATTCACTTAACAATCGTGTTACTGATTTAATATCTTCAGTGATTCACTTAACAAATGTGGCCAGAAAAGTCGTAAAACGGAGCAAATATCAACTAATTTCTCACTTAACAACATAAATTTTGGGCTCAATTGTGGTCCTAAGTTGGGGACTACCTGTTCAGAGACCAAATATTCTAGGCATTTCAGCCAAATGTACGAGGCATTCATAAAGCAAGAGAATAAAAAGAGGTAGATATAGAGAAAAGTAGAGAATGACACAGAAAGAACAAGCCAGGTCAAAAAAGCATGGTAAAATAAATCTGAATCCATCTCTTTCTCCCTGAGCAAACCTATCTAGATTTTAGCAGACAACAGAATTGCATTTGCATAAGTACAAACTGAAAGCAGCCTTTGATGAAACTAATGAGACCGATCATTCCACTCACTCCTCCTACAGCTTTGCTAAGAGAGCTGTTTTTACTCAGATGAGTTTGTGAAATTCTTTTACTTGCTTCAGTCAATCACCTTTGCTAATACACAATAAGAATGTGGGGGTTTCTTTTCTGAACGCTGTTCAATTAAAGGGAAAGCTATGCTTAAGCTGTACTTTAACATTGGTACAGCTAAGAGTGATTTAAGCCAGTCTCATTCATGGGCTAGACCCACAAAAAGAAGGCAATGTCATCAGGACTCAATAGAAAAAAAAGAGGTTGCCAGTCCATGTTTGGGCTATGATTAGATGCAAGTAAGAAAAGGCCCAAAGATTCATAAGGTTGTAAATAGCTATTGCTATTAGTTGCCTGACCTGACATGAACTTGTCCACTGTCTTTTTAAGACCATCTAAAATGGCTGTCATTGTTACAAATGCAGGCAACACATTTCAGTGTATGAAAAAAAAAAAATCCTGATGATCCTGAGTTTTCCTATATGTCCAGGGTGTCAAACTCGATCGCGTCATGTGACGTATCATGATGTATCGTGACTTTTTTGCCTTTGTGGAGCCAGGGTGGGCGTGGCCTGCACGTGAGACATCTGGCCCACGGGGCCGTCAGTTTGACACCCCTGCTATGTAGTTTCAATGAATGACCTCAAATTCTAACTTTTTTTTTGAGAGAGAGAGAGAGAACTGCTTTCTATCCATGTTACACACTCTCTTTCTTCTAAAGTTCTCTGCAGTTTTTCTAGCTTGATAATATGCCTTTTAAGTACAGTGACAGAAAGACAACTGGAATACCCAATGCTGCAAGTATGACCTGCAGTTCTAGAGTCTTCTTAATATTCCAGACATGGAATATGCCTTTTCATTTTACACTGAATTGACATTTTCATAGAAGTGTCCTCCAGTCACTATCAATTCAGAACTGTTAATGTATATATCATATTTGGATGTTTGTTTGTTTGTTCCAACATTTTGTGCCCTTTACACATCTTTGGATAAATGCTTTTAGCAAATCCACACATCCACACATTAACCTTAATACATTTTTTTTAAATGACATGTCTTCATGACATTTCATCTCATTGTTTCATCTTCATCTCACAGATGAGGCAACTCAAAATAACTTTTTATAGCTGTAAAATTTTAGATGCCTTCACAGTTTAGGAAAACTAAGAAAAGAGCTTTATGAAGACATTCTGGATCTGCAATCAGATTTTATAAAATTCTTTAACTTCCTTTCTAGCATTTTCCCATAAGGTTTTTTTAAATCAGATTCTGAGGATTATTTTCAGGGTTATATACACTTAACAGACACCCCACACACACACTTAACATACATGCATAATTCAAGAACTATGGGGAATAAACTAGGTATTAAAGCATGCTTCTTTTGATTTCTTCCTATAAACATGTGAAATAGTCATTAGAAAGCAGATGTTAGCAATTAGGAAGAAAAAGAAGGGTACAGGAAAAAAAGGGTACAGATTGGATTTGGCTTTTCATTGAAGAAAGATGACTCAAAATGTCAACAATTTGTAAATACTCCTGGAGGGTATGCAGTTACATCTATTATATTTTGTACAGAAATTGAGCATGATTATACATATATATTTATGAATCCATGCGAAAACAAATTTCAGTCTTCAAAAATGCTTTAAAATTAACAGAGGCGTGAATAAGAGCCATGGTGGCACAGTGGTTAGAATGCAGTACTGCAGGCTAATTCTGCTGACTGCCAGCTGCCAGAAGTTCAGCAATTTGATTCTCACCGGCTCGAGGTTGACTCAGCCTTTCATCCTTCCGAGGTTGGTAAAATGAGGACCCAGCTTGTTGGGGGCAATAGGCTGACTCTGTAAACCGCTTAGAGAGGCCTGTAAAGCACTATGAAGTGGTATATAAGTCTAAGTGCTATTGCTATTGCTAATATACAGTATCAATATTCTAATGATATAATCACATCAAGTCATAAAATTTTGCTTCAGCCAACATGGGGAGAATCACAGTGAATATTTGGAATTTGGAGAAAAGGCCGAAGAAGAGAGTTTGGAGTACTAGGATCTTGATTCTTTATCCTCAGAACTATGTTGATTCATATAGTAACCTACCTAAAGTTGCTATAATCCAAAGGAGGGACTGCCATGAAGCTAAACGTGCACTTCATTACCTTAAAACTGAATCTATTTTCTGTACTTTGGGCTGAGGGCCAAAATCAGGCAACCAGCAATGTGTGAAGAATTCATCAAGCTATAGCCTGTTCCAATTATATCTCTCCTTGAATAATTGGAAAATGAGGTTTTTATTAAGTGTTGCCTGGCACCATGGGATGTGTGAGAAAGACAGTGAGAGATTGGGGAATAATGCTTGGCTACTCTATAATAACAGGCAGGGGAGGTATGACAGAAGGCTACATCTTGGCCATTGCAGGGAAAAGAGGGTGATGGGTGTCCTGACTTTCTTTTAGAAGTCTGTATAACCAAGAAAATCTAGGTGACAATGAAGGTGAGCCCTCCAGCCTAAAGATCCTGGTGTTTTAATGCCAAGTCACTTTCTAGGATTCTCTAAAGCTGAATGCAGAGAGTTATATCAGCCAGGCTATTCTGTGATGTGGCATGTTAGGGACAGAGGGCAAGAAGATGATGTAGCTGTAATCTGTAAGGGACGCTTATTTACCAAAAGCTCCATTAGACCGTTTTTGGTGTTTGCAAATTTAATTTGGGTAAGTGGGACAAAATCTAGGGATCCTTTTGGTGTAATGTCTGGATTACATTAGATTTCTTGTCTTGAAGGATTCCAGAATCTGTGATGAGATTGCCAGTCAAAAAAGGCTCCGAATCTGATGTCTACCATGACAGTCACAGACTGGTTCCAATCTAGTTCCACATGAAACTAGATTTGGCAAAAGCAATCCTATTCTTTTGTTATGGAGTGTAGTGAAGAGGAATCACTCTGTGCCTTGATGGCATTCCCACAAACCTGGCTGGTGATCCTTTTCAGTACTGTGCAACATCTCCTCCACTGAAAGTTGGAGTCCTTGATACTCTCTGAGCTTGGCTTTTTTGCTTGCAGATGTTTCATTACCCTACTAGATAACTTCATCATTGCTAATGCATGTGGGGTTTATGCACTATTTATATACAGTTGGATGTGAGGGCAATCTGGCTGCGACTGTTTATATATGGTAGTTTGCCCTACCAGGATTGGTGGCAATGTGGTTTTCTCCTTGGTAGTTCCTTGATTAGAATATTGTTTTCTATTTGATGTTAATCCCTGCTTATCTGGGCATAGGCTGCTGGAAAAAGGATCAGATTTTCCCACCACTTGGATTCTAAGTTCATTATTTGCAGAATCCTACTATGAACCTGCCTGGTAATTTAGATCAGCAGGAAAGGCCCTTCTGAAGATGCTCCTATGGTTAAAAAAACTCAACTATTGGATACATGGAACAAGATCTTCTTCTATATACTGTAGCTCATGCTATATGTTCCTTAAAGAAATATGTTTGGTTCCTGTTCTCCCAGTATTTAATTGCTAAGCATTTAAATTATTAATTATAATTTTGGTTTGCTTTTAATTGCATTAATGTTATTATATTTTATGCTCTGTGTTTTTCTTGTTGCATGCTTCTTGAGAATTGGAAGAAACATTGATAAGTTACCAAAAAAAAGGTACAATGATCTTGTGAGACTCAAATTTGTTTGCTTACTTAGCATTTCCTTCATATGTTGAACATCCTCTAAGAAGTTCCTTTCTCACATTTAAAAATATGTAATCAGAAAAGGGTTTCCTCTCTAGCAAGGAACAGAGTTTTTATGAAAGGTTAGTCAAACAGGTAAAGCATGTGTTTGCCATCTTTCCTCCAGATATGAGAACCAGATGCTTAAATTCATCAGCCACCATGCTTAATATAACACTCTTTTTTTTAATTAAACCCAGTTTTATAAAAGCTCACTACCACGGTTAGTGACTTCCAAAAAGGTCACATATTCTTCATTGCAACTATCATTATATATTTAGAGTAAATTAGACTGCCACATAGACTGGTTCTGATTATTACTGCAAAAGAGCAAAAGGGGACCTTATTCTTCTCCCCAGCCTTTGATAAATTAAACGAACTATAAATGGGTGATTCCTGCAACCTACAAAAGGGCAAGTCCATCTGTGATTCATTTTGCATTGCTTTAAAGAAGATTTATTTGATTAAATTGGGCAGAATGTAGACGGAATATAGATCCTCCTCTTTCTTTTTTTAGTTCTATTGCTCAGGAGTGGGAGAAGAAGAACAAAACCTAGCCTAGCACAGACATTTCAAGAATGAAAAATTGTCAGCATGTTATTATTATATGAGCAAAGTTTGCTGCATTCGTGGTGAGATAGAGGATTGTTGCCTAGCCAATTGGAAGAACATTGCTCAAGAATGGATTTAATATTCAATAGGCCATATGCCACTACCAAGCCTTTCATGGGAAAGAATGGCCCAAACATGTAGGGATAGGTTACTAATTAATCAACCTAAATTGGTAGAGGATCAAAAAGAACATTTGCAAAATCTTACCATTTTATTTCAGATTAAAATCTTTAGAGGAGGTCTCACGTCTGAAAAAAATCATGATAGGTTCGCTGAAAATAAGAATTAAATTGCTTCCTCCCCACACTTTATTTTGTAATAATAATTTTTAAAAATTATAGCTACATGTAGTAAACACCTACTGGATTTTTACAGTGAGATGTATAGCCAAATAACATCAACAACTCCAAGGTAATATATACTACAGATTAAATAACCATTTATAATTCATACATTGATTTTTTTCAGAAGCTCAGAATGTGGAAAACCCATACATTCGTTTTCAATGCAGTTTGATGGAAACATTCCCTTTGGTCAGAATGTCCGTGTTTATGTTACAAATAGGTGAGAGAGGCTGACTGGATATGGATTACGACTGAGCAGCTGATACCCAGGATAGGTAGAAGAATAGATTGATGCAAGTGATGATCAGGTAGAAAGACTTAATGTATATAACTGGAGGAAGAGGAGGAGGCTGGATAAATGCATGGTGTATGAATAAAGAGGCAGGCATCCATGCATGGTACATGTAATAAATGAAACAATGGCTGGGGAAAAATGGACAATATTAACCAGTAGGTAGGTCCAGCATTTGCACTGGCTAGGAAACAGAGATGAAGAGAGAACACATGCATAATAGCTGGATGGGTAAAAAGACCAAGGGAGGGTAATGGATTGGTTGAAAAGGGTACCTGTTTCATTTGCATCACTCACAAATAAAGTTATATCCATGTATAGGTATAATATACATTTTCAATTAAAGGAGGAAAGATAGAAGACTCCATTCAATGCTACCTTTCATGTCATGGACAAAGTCTTTTTTAAAAGTTTGAAAATCCACTTCCATAAAAAATCAGGGCCAAATTCCTTTCATATCCCAGATTTCTCACACAGCGCTACTAATATCCAAGAAATTCTGTTCATAGAAGTTAAAAGTAAGCAGAATAGAACATAGTCTGAATTTCTAATGCAAACTAAAAGCTGCTATGATTTTCTAAGCACTTAAAGGATTGCAGTACTTATGCTATTTTTGTGTGAAAAATATCAAAAAATTACTGGTTGCAGTGGCAACAATGGCAATCAGCTAAATAGAATACAGTGCTAGAACTATCGGAAAAGATTGCTTGGGTCTCCCTGGCAATGTTGCCGTTCCTTCCATTAGCTATTACCTTGTGGATGGGCACAGTTTGATTCTCTGCTTGCCAGCCTTCAGGCACAAATCCATCCATTGCAATCTGAAGAAACTGTGTGAGGGAAACAGCCTCCTTCCTCTCCCTCTCTCTGCCATTGCTTATGAAGAGTTATCTATGTAGTGATAAGTGGAGTTAGGTGGAAATTCCCCTATCTTCATCTTTCCTGACAAGCAGAAAGAATGGGGAAGTTCAAAAGCGAATGAAAATCAATAGGATTAAAGTATTGAAATTCTTCTATTTTGCCATAGGCTGTCACTATAACTCCACACACTTTATAGCTGGAGATTTTCTTTTTTAGCAAGGAAACAGATTAAATTAAAGGAAATAGCTAGAGTAGACCAGGTTTACCCTTGTTTTTTGGTTTTGTTTTTTTAAAATTTCTAAAATATAATCTCCCTGAAGATTTGTCTAGGGATCTAACGCCTATACACATGTCTTTAAGAAGGGAATGAAGTACTGGTCTTGCTAACATGCAAGCTGAGTTTATGGAGGTTTATGGTAGAATGGGATGATCAGAAAAAGAGAGAATGAGAGGCAAAGAATTTAATAACAATTTTAATGTTGCGGTGTTTTGTATATGCAGGCCACTTGTGTCCCTGTACAACTTTGTTTAAAAGTACACAAGTGTGAAATCTGACTTCACTGACTATTGCTTGGCCTAATTGATACTATGCCAAGCTCTTCTGATGACGATTAGTATACCTCAACAATGAAATATTTCCATTACTGCAGGGTCATGAGTTGGGGCAATGGCCTTGCAATTCATACATGAAAGTTTGATTCAGGATTTGAAAAGATAAAGTGGATTGATATTTTTCATTTAAGGAAATAAAAAGAGTCAGTTAAAATACTGTCCCAAGAGATGTTCCAGTACTTTGATTCTCCATTTTTACTTTCCTATTAATTGAATCATTGGACAAAATTGGACAAAATTACACTGACCTTCTGACCCAGAGTCTTTAAAATGTCCTGCATTTTAGGCTTGTAAGCTCATAGCACATAATTATACAGATTCAAGAATCAACAAGTACTACAAGAGGGTCTGCTCTTCTTTGAGAGCTATATACAACAAAATTTCATTTTAATGTATGCCGATTAGTGTACATTCAAAGTAACAATAAAGTTATTATTCTATTCTATTCTATTCTATTCTATTCTATTCTATTCTATTCTATTCTATTCTATTCTCCATAGTTCATGCACATCATAGGCGCACATTATGAACATCAGATAGAACATGTATGAAAAACCTTGTCATTCAGAAAGATGTGTAGCCAATATTTTGTACTGATCAAAAACTACAGCCTGTCCTGTCTGGGATGATTACAGAATAGTTTTTAAACAGCAAATGCTGTAGCTATTGCTAAAACAAGTATTTAAGTCAAAACATAATGAAGGGGAAAGGACACAGGAGAAAGGACACACTGCCAGTGAAAAGAAGAAAATAAAGGGCCCACTTGAAGGTCAGTGAGATGGGAAAAGTCAGCACTCTTGAAACTGAAATTACAAATGTTTGTTAAGGGCTGGAGCAAGTTCAATCAAATATCTGGATCTTATCATCCAGTTTTTGGTATCACCCAATGAACATTTGGCTTAGGTGGTACTAAATGCCCAAAGGATTGCAACTGCCCTTCAATATTTTTTCAGCATAGAGGGGCTTAAAAGAAACTTGTCGCAATTAAGACTTTCTCAGCCAGATCTTGTGTGTTGGGTTCCTATAACAAAGTTACTCTTTTAGAATCAGTTCAGTTTTACAATCTTTCTTCCAAGTTTCCTACTTCATCTTACATGTAGTTTTCCACATTGCAAGCTGATTGAATTTGTACTGAGTCCAGGCAAGAAAGATAAATCTTTGGTTAAAGTTAAATTTCTATCTGCAAAGTTTAGCACCCCTCAATTTGGAATGTAAAATTTCATAATTTCAAAGGCTGGTGTTGGAGAAGAAATTGTTCCAGTATGACTTAGGTTCTATAAGTACAATGATTTATGATCATACTAAATTGGAGTTTAGTCAAAGGATCCTAGATACAGATCGTCAAAATGATCAGAGCAGAATAACAAGCTCAGGCTGGTTAGGTGCCCAGATTTACAGCAAAAGCTAACTAGGTCCATAAATCAATGTATTATGCCAAATATTGCAGAATGATTTTTATTAGCACATATACTTTTTTGAACAATCTCCTTTCAAAGATATATAAAGTTACCATATTGATATAAGCAGCTCAGAGTGGCTCTGGAACAGCAGCCTATATAGAAAGCGCTATTTAAAGATTAGTTTAGTGTATTATCTCCCACAAACTATCAAGGCCAATCTATATTTTTGTTATTTATTTACCTTGTTCTGATTAAACTGAATCATTTTGAAAGTCACCAAGTTTCTTTGTGGGCTTGTAATGCTCAGCTGGAATCCTCCAACAAGGGTTACTAATAAAATTTTAATGTTTGCACTTATATTATTATTGATATTGTCTTGGTTTGGTTTTTACATCAGTGATCAAACAAAAATTTAATTTTAGGATTGACTTTAAATCACAAATGTCTTTATGTCTACTCAGCAAAACTGATTCCGTTAAGGCCTATTATGTGGCTCGTGTATCACTTCATAATAGCTTCCCTTAACATAGCTGTATGCATATTTATTAGATTGGAATTGTATCCATCACCCATAATGAAGAGGACTGTATTCTGGACAAAGCTGAAACCTGTTAAGTCTGAAAGCAAATCAACTTTGGAGATGAGAAAGTAGCTTACTATAGAACGAAACCTTTTCAGTTCAGTCATAAGTTTCATAAAAAGAAAAAAAAACATAAGAAGTCCTGGAGAATCCATGTCAGTTCCATCTAGATGAAACAATAGCTTATTTTTATTCTATAAGGATACTAAAGATACCTTATCAGCTACAACAGAGGTCACCAACCTTTGTTGGTCGGCTGACCGGAGGAAAAAGGAGGGGGAAGTATTTTACATGCATGTGTGTGCGCATGGGGCCGCGAGCACGTGCGCACCACAAATGGGGCGGGGCTAGCACCCATGTGATACTCACTAGCCCTGTCCCATTCTTGCATGGCGTAGCGCCTTGTTTCTTTGCCCTGCGGCACAGCGGCGGCCCGTTTTTGCACCCCACAATGCGGCAGCAGCCACTTTGCACCCTGTGGCGCAGTAGCAGCCCATTTTTGTGACCCAAGGCACGACAACCTCCCATTTTCACACCTCAAGGCGTAGCGGCGGTCCGTTTTTACACCCCACAGCTGCGGCGCTAGCACAAGTGAGGGGGGGTGCGTGCACACTGGCCAGCCTGTCCCATGGCCCTGTGACCAGCAGGCCACAGCCCACTACCGGGCCACGGCCCATAGGTAGGGGACCCCTGTGCTACAAGGTATTCTGTTTTACCCAAAGGATATCATGGAAGCACAAATTCCTAATCTTTAGATTTATTCCACCCTGGCCTTTGTTTGAATTGCTCTGAGTTCACCCTCTACCCCAGGGGTATCAAACTGCCGCCCATGGGCGGACACGTCATGTAGAAGCCACACCCACCCCATTGCTGGCAATGGCAAAACAGTCCTGATACGTTGCATGATGTCACATGACGTCTCGAGTTTGACATGTCTGCTCTAACTCCTTGATCATCCTTTCAATGTTGGTGATTTTTTTTTAAAGGTGAGGTTTCAGTCTTGAAAAAAGAAAAGCTAGCAGCAGTAATCACACTATAAAAACCTTCCTCAACTGCTACCTATGTCATTATTGTTAAGGTTGGCTGCACAGTCAGCCAGATAGTTAGTATGGATTTGGCATTATTATTCATCTGTTGACTCCTTCACAAGGACCTGTGATAAGCAGATGTTGTTTGATGGTGTTCTCACAGGATGTAAGCTGTAAGGGGTATCATGTGGCAGGTACCTTTCTGTTTGAATTTTAAAGTCCAAGGGCCATTTAGCTTCATTTTCTATTATTTTGCAAGTTCTTGACTGAGGCAAGTGGTATTTCTTGGAGATATTACAATGCATCGTTGTTGCTACTATGTCATGCCATTGTTTATAGTTAGTCTGTGCAATATTCTTGCAGCAACTGACTAGATAGTTCACTGTTTCTTCAGCTTCTTTGTAGAGACGGTATTTGCAATCTGTTGTTGTCTTCTTAATTCTGGCTTTGTATGCATTTGTTCTTAAGGCTTGGTCTTGTGCAGCCAGAATTAGCTCCCTCTGTCTCTGTTTCAACTTTCCTGCTCTTAGACATTACCAGGTCTTGCTGCCGGCTACTTTACCTGCTATGTTTTATGTATTGGCCATGCCATAGTTTGCCTTGCTATATCTGTTTTGTATTCTTTATTTGGTCTTTCTTGTAGGCCAGTTTGGTCTCTTCAGGACTCAGCAAGCCTTTGTGGTACACTAGATTCAGTGCATCTTCCAGTTCTAGTCCTGTATTAGGCTGTTCTATTATAATGCTAGCTTCCACTGAATATGTATATCAGTTAATGTGAAAGGACTCTATTTTAGCATTAAGAGTAAAACTTGATTATAAAAATAATTTTTGGAATTTAAAAGTTCAGTTTGGACGGGAGAGAAGGAATGCATCTTTACTTATTTTTCCCCATTCCTGCAATACCTGTGGACAAGTCAAAGTGATCTTCTGCCATGCTTCTCAGTTCAACAAGATCCAGAACAATTTTTGTCAAACTCTCCAGAACCCCAATGATTTCTCAAAATTTTTTGAAATGCATTTTGTTCTATAAGGCTATTCCAAGGGGAATGTGCATAACCAAATCCTTCTAAAGTATTGTTGGATGTACTTTCAATTTGTAAAAAATGAGGACCAGGACCAATTATTCCAGTTGGCAACCTAATAACTAACACAGGTGAGAAACCCTTTCTGTGGCCAGGAGCTGTGATTCAAAAAAGAGAGAAAATAATTTGCAATATCTTTGGATCGCCAAAGGATTCACTCAACCAAATCCTTGGATATCTAGAGGAAAAATTATTGTCCTATTTATTATATTCTGTATTTTGCTGTTATTATACTACCCTTTTCACTAAAAATATGGCAAAGAATCATGCAATTTTAGCTGTTCATCATTGATTTTTTGCAGCAGGTTCTTGGACAGCAGAACAAAGCAATAGAAGTAATAGTTTGGGCCAAATGCAGCATTCAAGTTGTCCTTTCCCAGCCTAGGAAGAACAAACAAGAATTATGCATAATGTCTGGCTATTATAATTCATAGCAACAAGTAAACCAAAACTGAGAGCTTTGGAATATTTGCAACTGTTTTGTTATGTTTTATTCCTCCATAATTTGCTTGGTGTATCATTTTCCCCATCCTTCCTTCATATGATGGCTTTTCCTTTAAGATGGCAAATCATGTACTTTGAAAGCACATAATTCAATTTGAAATCCATGGCACATCCCATTCGAAAAGATCTTAGATAGCAAGAAGAACTCTGCTTTACAATTGGAAAAACGATATTGACTGAATTAAAATAGGTCAGCCTTCCTCAGTTTAGAATTAAGAGTCTGAATTCTAAGCTGCTTCCGGGATGCCTTTCAGATAAACTTGACTGCAAAACGCAGATTTTTTTATTTTTTAAAAAAAATCCTGCCTTATTATTATTATAAATAACTGAAGGTAGTGAACAGATCTAACACTCCTTCCTCATCCTGTTTTCTCCAACAATCCTGTGAAGTGAATTGGCCTGAAAGAGCTGTCACCAGAATCACCCAGTGGGCTTTTGTGCCTAAGGCAGGACTAGAATTCAGAGTTTCCTGGTTTCTTGTCTGATGCCTTAACTGGCTCTCCTGAGGACAATGGAATTCTCTTTCTATCCCAACACATCTGGAAGGACCAGATTGAAAAAGACTTGGATAAGACCCATTCATATATGTTTATGGGAATCATGCTTATTTCATTTGGAATGCTTACTAAACAAGAAGCTGATATACTTGATATATTTCCATTTGTTGTAATCCATCTCTTGATTACCACTGTCATAAGGGACAGAAAAATCTGATGGTGCTGCAACTAAAGGCATTATAAGGATGTGTAATAGTCACATATTGAGACTTTGGGAATCCAAACATTGGAAGGAATTGTTCAAAAAGATAAAGTTCAACCTGCTGTTGGTGATATTGAGGGAGCTGAACAATGGGTATTGTTATGAAAGGAGTTCATCCACTGTGACATTCATTAATCCATGTGCTTGCTCATCCTCAATTCTTTTTTTTTTTGAAACTTGCCTGTGTTTAAGCAAGAGCTTAATTTTTCTTCCAATCTGATTTAATGTAAGGAGCGGATCATAAAACAGATCATTTACTTTCCCAAATATTTTCCCCTCACACTTACTGTACAAGAGGTGGGGATAGAAATCCACATATGTAGACTCTGAGAATCTTCTCCGCACTTTGAACTGTTAAAAGTACTTTTGGCAATTTTGAGGCTTTCACTTCCTCCCTCCCTTTCCAACATGCACATAAATATGGAAAGCATAGAAAATATGAATAATGAAGTCATAAATCAAAAGACTGTCATTACAACATGATTATTGTAAGTAGGAATGTATGTGTTTCCCAAATATTTTTTTTAAATGACGGTAAAAGCTGAATCCTTCATACTTCTTTACATTTCAAAAAGGTATTCTGTTTAGCTGGGATTCCTGCCAGTCTCATTTGAATCATTACTTTTCAGACAAAACAAAGCAAAACAGCCCTTGCAAATTAGTTCTAGATTGATTCTAGCTACACACCCAAGTTCTTCTATTAAAGCTGATAGACTACAAGTAAGTTTTTGGTGAGAAGCTGCTGTTAATCCTCTCCACTTATTGAATGAAATTCTGATGTTGGATCAAAGAGCATGACCTGAGGAACAATGTTTGAAGTGTTCACCCAAACCTGTTCCCAGACAGTTTTAATAAATCCACTGTGCATGAATCAGAAACAGCCTTGCCTTGAGTTCTCTTCAGAATAAGGGAGACAGTTTTTAAAATTATGACAGTGGATAAGAATAAATCTAACCTCTAAGAAATTTTGCATACTGAAGCTGAAGTAGACTCTAGTGCTTCTGCCAACAAATGCAGATATTGGTATCTATTTCCCATTTAGTTCTAAAACATTCATTGTTATCCAAAGTCTCCAAAACGTAAACACTAGAGACTAAATGTTTAATTTGGATTTGAAGCAATGCATGGATTTCCAAGCTCTGTCAAGCAATCTAGTGGAATGTTGGTTAAAAGCAGTAGAAGCCACTATTGGCCACATTCCCATAGGGATGCCTTCCAGATGTGTGGACTTCAACACCCATTGCTGAGAATTCTGGCAAGCAAAGTTCATAATCTCAAACACATCAAAAGTTGGAGAAAGCTGTAGTAGATACAGGAAAGAATTAAGAAAGAAGACTAAGGTTTCAACCCTACAAATACAAATAATTGAAACTGTACAAAATGTGGCACAGCTACAATGGAAAATAGACACAAACAATTTTTGTTCTATTATTTCATCATATCTTTTCAACGAAAATCAAGTTGAGAATATTTTATTTTGCAGATTTACTGCTTAAAGCCACATCTCACATTTTGAACAATTCATTCATAAACATCTGTATGGCAAGGAGCCAGCAATGTTCTTCATCTGTCCATATTCATAGAAATATCCAACTTGGAAAGGTTTTCCCCTCCCACTGGTATACTGCGAGCCAGAACAAATGCGATCATCTTTTAAACTATCCTTTCATGTGGTATTTTGGCATATTGGTTCCTGAAGTGTCCTTAATTGTTATTGTAATAATAACACAGGAGTATTTTGGCTTGAATCAACATTCTCAAGCTTACATGCCTGTGAGTCCCATTACTAACAGGATAACTGAAATTCCTCAGCAATCTCATATTTGCAACAATTTATTCTAAATCATATTACTCCAGGGAGAACTGTGCACAAGAGTTTAGAATAATTATTATCTTGCTGGAAATGTGCAAAGGATGTCATTCCAAAATGGTTATTAGAATGAAATCTTGGGCTACTAGGTACTATGTTGTAAAACTCCTAAGAGTTTTTAATTTTGAAAGAATTATTGGCCACAGCAATAGCTTGGTGCTATACTGCAGTAGCAAAGAAGATATTTTTTTTAGTGTTTAATATGTAATGAATCCTTAAATGGCTTCTTGGATACTTTTTCATATTTCAAGAGACATTGGAAATCAACATTATAATAGAGATTTCCACGAAGTTCTGCCTTTCAAAGGGAATTAGAAAATGAACAGGTGCTTATAGGAAATGATGGGGGCAATGCACTTGACTTCAATCACTGTGTCATACTCATCTATGGACATTTGGAACAGGGGGGTGGGACTCTCTTTTTATCACAGTGGCTTAGGAAATTCTTCCATGTAGTTTGAAAATGACATGTGAAAGGCACCCCATAATGCAGTCTCAGTGCTTTGATTAACCAATTACCTCTAATTCAGGCTAATATGTACGTATTGCAATTTCTTCTTCATCTTTTTTAAGAGAGATTTTATATCCTTCCCATTTAAATCAGTTCACTCTGATCCATTAATGTGTTCTGCATGTATCTGCCCCCAAAATCATATCCTTTGTTTTCTAGCAAGATCCCACGCTCTCCGAGTGCGCAGGATGGTCCGGGCTTAACTAAACAGGCAGCTGTTCACTATTTATTTTTATCCTCTTTGTTAGATGGATAGCCATGTTCTCCATATATTACATACCATCCATCCTCTGCAGTTAATCAGTCAGAGCTCTTCAGAATGGCTGTTCATTCATCCTGACTACTCAGTGCTGTGTGGCTTTCATCAGACATATGTGATCCTTGTAATTAGATACTATTCTGGATAGTAATCTTAACTTGTTGTTTCTAAGCTTCACTTTCAGTTTTCAATTTTATATGTGCAACATTTGTAGGCCATTTCATGGCAGGTTTGTCTAGTTCAGAAAGCCACTAGTTCAATTATAAAAATTGTACAGATCTCTATATAAGATAATGACTGCAGGAAGCAGTCACTGCCAGCTTTTCATATACATATTTAGAGCAGAGTCACTTTAATAATTAGATTTCATTGTCCTTTTATTCATATATCCAATTATGCAACATGTATTTATTTTAGTAAACATATACACCTTCACCTTCTAGTGCTAATGTAAAAGAGTTAACAATTCAAATTCAAATTTCAGAGTCAATTACAGTCAGTCAATAACAAGTTCCACTGGTCCCAATGAGTCTATTTCAAGTGAATCTGGATACAGCACTAGGAGAAGTGGCAAAACTTCCCAATTTTTTAAAAGACCCAAGCAAGGTTCGATTGGCAGCTCTTTGTAGAATCACCAACTGAAATCCATTATCACATTTCATAATCACTTATTGTTTTGCATCGCATGGATTCCCACACACACACAAATATAAAACGCATATGAATACACAGAAGACTGAATTTCCTTCAGAAGATGGAAGTCCATCTGTAACTGGTTTGGATCAGTGATGGCCAAATGTTAGCCTGTTGGCCAGATATGGTTTCCACTCTCATTTTTTTCTCATGCTTTCTCTGTATTTTACAACAGACTGGATGTGCAAGGCATTATTTCTCACATGGCAGACATCTCTCACAGCAGGAAATGAGAAGTATCCCAAGATCTCAGCGTGGTAGAGGCATACTGAGCCAAGACCTAATATATACAGTACTTGCTCATTTTATCTTAATGAAAACTATAGATATCTCCAACACACATTGGCTGCTTTGAAATTCAAGCTTCAAGGATTTCTAATATTTCAAATGTAAGGTGAACATTATGACTTCACAATTCTTCTGCCCAAAATTAAAATCTGGGTCTTAGAACCACCCAGAAACGTCCATTCCCCAACTTGATGAAGGTACATGTCAGCCATTCTCTTCGCTGGCAGTTTTTTTCAAAACAAAATAAAAACTTCAGAGATAGCAAGGAATAGGAAAGATGATAGTTGGGGCCCTAACCAACACCTGGTGTCCCACTATGAAGTATGCAAATGTAGTAAATATGGACTATATGCTAAATCTTTGCACCTATCACTCTAATTTGAACTGATTCCCACATAGTGCATTTCTGCAAAAAGAGGTAATCTCGTATGAACTCTCCCAAATCAGAACAGGAGAAGAGTGCATCAAGTAAACGGACTCTCTTCTTTGCACAAGCCTATCTAGTCCCAATCAATAACGATTTAATTAGTTTTCAAAAATACCCACAAGGGATGAGCGTGTGAATGACTCCAAAGCAGGTTGATCACTGAACTCTTGCTTAAGATCAAATCCAAAAAACACTTTGCAAACATTACTAAAATGACTGAATCAAAGGTCCTGCTCAAAGCAGCAAAATGAGAGATTTCAGTTGGTAGAAATTTAAATAAGACACAAATGTGAACAATACCTAGAATTATCACAACTAATATAAATCGGCAGAACTCACAGTTTCCTGGTCTGTAGGCCAGCACCTTAATCACTATACCAAATTGGCTCGCCTTGGATTATTTTCTCAGACAATTCCCCCTAGTTTCCACTGCTCCTACTAGGCTGTATTTTGTGCCAATTCCTCTTCCAATACAGCTTTCCCCCCCTCGGCTTTCAGTTTCTTTTTGGTGGCCAACATCTACTCAAGGTGCAGAAGCTATTTAAAATGAAAGAAGGGTTGGTACTGATGTTTAATACTTAAATTTCTATCAGATGCTGCATGAATGGGCATTGTACCTTTCAGAATTACAACAGGGCAAATTTACAGCAGTTCAAGTGCTCTCAAGAAGTTCAATCCCACAAAAAACACCTTCTGATTTATGATCCTTACACTTGGGATGATTTTTTTTTAAATTTCTAGTAGCATGTGGTACTATAATTTTTGAATCAGTTTAACTGTAGAGCAGCATACCATCATCATAATGTCTGGTGATCATTTGTAGCGTTTTTGGATTGTAAGAGTACAGATTAATGCCTACTGTTTGTTTCCGTAAGTCACAGTGATCCTGTAATTGTTTGTGTGTATGTGTGTGTTTATGTATGTGGAGAAAGTGGAATAGAAGTACGTATGAGCATATATAAAAAATGAATTAAAGAGAAAAAAATATGGAAGCTATATCTTTCCTCTTTCTTCTATTTTTTGGGCTACATTTTATGCAAATCATATAATATTGATCAGAACACTTATAAGGCGATTTATCTAAAATAGGTCAGAAATTGCCTTTCGGGTTTTTTTTAATCGAACAGATATTTTCTTTTTCTTTTTCAAACACTCTTAATGGTCTAATTTCTAGATGAGAACTTTAATAAAGCATACGAGGTTATCCTGAGCACATTTAAAAATAATGATCAACATTAACAATGATAATTATTTTAATAGGTGTGCCTTCTGCAATACATATCACTGAATTTTTGGCTTATTTCTGAATTATAGATTGTAACACAAATTATATCTATTTCCATGTCATATGTGTCTTTGTTTTATTGATTAATAGGATTTGTAGTACCAGTTAATTATGAAATGCAATTGCATTATAAAACTATCAGGACTTAAATGTATTGTAAATATTCAATAGAATGTACTAAAGTGGGCTAAAATGAGCAAGTCACTATCCAGTTTATGACATCTAAATACTGTATTGGAAACCTGAGATGAATGACCATATCCATGTAGTATACAAAAAAATGCAGAAGATAAAACAAATTATGATGGTCTATTATGAAGAAATGAGAGTGGATTTGGACAAAAGTAATTTGAGATCAAATTCATCCTAACCATGTAATTTGGAAGAACTGACTATGACCTGAATACTTGTATACTCTGCAAAATGGAATACTATCTTTCCAAATGTCTTCAGAAGAAAATGAGTAAACAACTGCAAAAATCTTTGGTCATTAAAAAGAAATGCCAAGATTATGTCTACTATTCTATAATGGGTGGGGAATGTTATGACTGATTTATCATTAGCTCCATGTGTTACCAATCTTTCTTTCTTTTCAGTGTGGTAATTCTATAGTTGAAATTAGACAGTTATTTGGGGTAACTTGTTATTTCTTTGTCGTTTTAGTGATTCTTTTGTCGTGGCACAGTGTGTTACTGTATTATTGTTCTGTCGTGTCGTTATGTTGTAAGTGTAATCCCTTGTCACCAAAAAGGTTCAGTCATTGGATACCAAAACAAAAAATTATGATATTAAAAAAGTCCTTAGAATACGTCATTAAGTCCGAAAGACGACTCTAGATGTGAATGGGATGTTTATTTGCATGCTCTCTCGCTACATATGCACAATACATTTCTTTATTATCACTTTCCCACAAACTAAATGGATGGGAACAGTGGTTTTTCATTAAACTTGAATAATTTTGTTCTTATTTTTGATGTTACTGGCAACAGTTTTTACCTGCTAGTTGTTGAGGTAATTGGTGTCAAAGTTGTCCCTAAGTTCCCAGAATTTAGTATCTGCCATGAGAAATACCTGTCCTTCCTTCCTTCCTTCCTTCCTTCCTTCCTTCCTTCCTTCCTTCCTTCCTTCCTTCCTTCCTTCCTTCCTTCCTTCCTTCCTTCGAGTCGTGATAGTTAGAATGGAGTATTACAGGCTAACTCACTGCTCACTGCCAGGAGTTCGATTCTGACTGGCTCAAGGTTGACTCAACCTTCCATCCTTCCGAGGTTGGTAAAATGAGGACCCAGATTGTTGGGGGCAATATGCTACTCTGTAAACTGCTTAGAGAGGGCTGAAAAGCAGATGGAGGTCAGGTATATAAGTGGTATATAAGCAGATGGAGGTCAGGATCAGGATCCAATCTCAGTTAGTGCATTGATTGTGTCCTCTATTCAGCAGGAGGAACTTGCAATAGTGATTCATGCCTTCATGAATACTTGATTAAAGTATTTCAATACATCATACTTGGGTTGCCACTGAAGATCATCTGGCAGCTCTAGCTAGTCCAGAATAGGATGCCCAGTCATTGCTCAGAGCTTGCATTGGCTTCCTATTAGCTTCTAGGTGAAATGTGAAGTGCTGGTTATTGCCATTAAAGTTCTATATAGCTTGGCACTCAAGTATTTGCAGAACCACTTTATCCAAACAAAATTCATTTATTCCAGGGGTGTCAAACTGCCGGCCCGCAGGCCGGACGCATCATCCGGAAGTTGCGCCCACCTCATTGCTGGCAATGGCAAAACCGTCCCGATACGTTGCGTGACATCACGTGACGTCGCAAGTTTGATATGTCTGATCTACTCAACCAAACTATCTAAGGAACAAATGCTGGTGACTTCCCAAGCTTGGTGTTGCTTGTCAGCTATGGGACCTTATACTAGAGAATTGCCTCCCCTTAGAAATCAGGCTGGCCCCTTCATTACTAGCATTCCAGAAATTATTAAAAACCAATTTTTAAGGACTTTGGGAAAGTGATGAGATGCTGATGACTGACTGATGCAATTTGTTATGGTTTATGGAGTTTGTTTACAGTGAATGCTTTAATTATAATTGCTTGTTTGAGCTCTTAATTACTGCAAATCACTGAGAGTCCATTGATTGCAGTGACAAATAAATGAATTAACACAGAACTCACCTGCTGTCCTGTCTCTTTGAAACCTGTGGAGCTATTCATCCTTTTAGAAATTGAAGAATTAGGAACTGGGGAATCAGTAGAAGTCCCCCCCCCCCCGATCAGTAATCTATTTCATATATTCAGATAGCCAAAACATTTTTGGAGACAATAGATGTTTATAGTTGTGTTCTGCCAGAACACGATTCAACCAATTGGATAAGTTTTCTATCAAATTAGTTTGCCAAGAAAAAGAAAACAGAATATTTAGAATTATCTTAAAACCACTTCTACACATACAGATAATTAGTTGGGCTAAGAATAACAATGATGGTCTGTAGATGGAAGTTAACTCCATCCTCAGTTTGATGAAGTGCCCAGCCAGATGGTCAGTAGGTGACTTTTGGCAAATTACATGTTATCAATCTAAAGATTGGTTTACCCATGAAATAGCATATACACAGTGAAACCATCAGAAGCATATCTGGGGAAAAAAGGAACAGTAACTTTTGATATCTTCAATGCATATTTCTTTCCCTCCTCTCTATTGTTTTCACAATCTGTTTAATGGCAAATTTCTTGGGAGATTTTTCTTTTTGAATACAGAATATCAAATTAGATGTAAAAAGAGAGAGAAAATAGACTTTCTCTGCATACATTGCTGGTTGTGTATTTTTATTCTGTGAAAGACACACAGCTTGTTTTGAAAAGCAGGTTGGCTCAATATTGTAAAAATAAATTAAAGCTCAGTTCTCAGGTACACACTGTTACTTGTATGTAGTACATATGTTACCAAGTTTCAGAACTGACAGAAGACTTCAAAGCAAGAGAAGGAGTTTGAAGCTGACATAAAATCCCCTTGAGCTTCATTTTAGCTCATAAAATAAATGTCCAATTGTGAGATGCACCTCTCTTTCTGTTTGCCTCCCAACTTTTCCAGAAACAGAAGAAGGACAAATAGAAGGGCTACTCTTAAAAGAGTCTAAGAGTCTTTCCCAAATTTATATTGAGCCTTGGTGGTACAGTGGTTAGAATGCAGTATTGCAAGTCGATCCTGACAGCTCAAGGCTGACTTAGCCTTCCATCCTTCCAAGTTGGTAAAATGAGTATCCAGGTTGTTGGATGCTGACATTATAAACTATGAAGAGAGTGCGGTAAAGCACTATGGGGTGGTATATAAATCTAAGTGCTATTGTTATTGCTATCATATATTACTAAAACTCTCCTGCCTGTTTGGTTAATTGTAAACTTTATTTGGGTGAAACAGTATAGGGCAGTGGTGGCGAACCTATGGCACGCGTGCCAGAGGCGGCACTCAGAGCCCTCTCTGTGGGCACTTCTCTGAACTTCTGGTGGCAGGCTGCGGAGCCCCAGAATGCGCTGGTCGAGAGGCCGGCAGGCTGTGGCTGCTGACGGACACTGTCGGCCTCCATGCGCTCACTGGCCTCTGTGTGTGGGGGCCGATGGTGTCAGGCAGCAGCTGCCCCGGTCCCTGCCTTGCCTTGCCCTGAGTTAATGGCACCCCCACCCTGCCTCACCTCACCCCACAGGACGAACCTCCTACCCACCACCCACCTGCCAGAGACCCCCTGGATCTCCCCCCAACCCTGCCCAGCCCCCACAGGCATCCTTCCCCATGAGCAACATCGAGGTGACCACACCCACCTTGGCCACACCCACCCAGTCGGCCATGACCACCGCAGCCACGCCCACCCAGTGGGCCACGACCACCTGGCACCCGGCAATAAATAAGTGGGTTTTGGGTTGCAGTTTGGGCACTCGGTCTCTAAAAGGTTCGCCATCACTGGTATAGGGCAACAATTTTTGAATCAACATATCTCAAATGGGCTAACTTAAAGAATGCATTCAAAATCTGGGACCCGTTACTTTTGTGGGTTTAAAATTTGGCAAAATTGTGGTTGCTTCAAAATTGCCACACTCAACTTTGGTCACATGATCATTTTTTTCCAATGCTTCCTGCCAGTTTTACACAAGGAAAGTCTATGGAGAAGCCAGAAGTAATTCAAATTGTCTCCCACTCCTAATGCCTTTTTGCCAGCCTGTGATCATTCTGTTCTCTGTTCAGGTAAGGAAATATTTCTGAAATAATGACTCAGCGGAATGACATGTTATCTACTGAATTTCTACGAGAAGCGATACTAGAAAAAATGCAATATGTTCAACAAATTAAATCATCCAATAATATAAATAACACGGTCCTGTTAAGAAAATATTATTACTTAAAGAAGAAATTAGCAACAATTTTCACTCACTGAGGCAAGATCTAAGAGAAAACAACCCTCTACCCTTATAATCAATTGACTATTATTATGAGGATGGTTTATCTCCAAACCTTCAGATCTTCTAACATTGTACCAACTATGTTGTTACTGGTTTCCCTCTTCTTTTTCTTTCCACCTTTTCCACCATTTTAGACTTCTTAAGAAAACTAGGTCATTATATAGTATGGGCATAAACCGATCTTGTAAAGCCTCTGCTTCAACTAAATGCTTCATATCAGAGCCAACATTTTCAAGTAATTTCTCAAGCTTGAAGGCACAGCATCAGTATTAGTTGGTGTTTACAATGTTTCTTTCTGGGTAAATCTGAACATGATTCTCTACTTATTCCTCTTCCTCTTTTGGATGAAGAATACTCATCAGAAAGTACAGTAGTGGAGAACTAATTTATTTATTTATTTATTTATTTTATTTGATTTATATCCCGCCCTTCTCCCAACGGGACTCAGGGCGGCTCACAACATATTAAAAAACATAAACACATTTACAACCCCACCCAAGTAAAACCAATTAAAACCGAATATTTAAAGCTGTGCTATTTAAAATTACTCTTAAGATAAACCCGATTTAAAATCCTCCCTAGG
>NW_015386569.1:461860-480755 GCF_001527695.2 Protobothrops mucrosquamatus | reverse complement strand
TGCCTCCCACTCCTAACTCACCGAGACGCCGCAGCATGATACCGTGGTCTACGGTATCAAAAGCCGCTGAGAGGTCCAAAAGAACAAGGACAGAGGAGTAACCTCTGTCCCGGGCCCTCCAGAGATCATTAACCAACGCGACCAATGCCGTTTCCGTGCTGTGCCCCGGCCTGAAGCCCGACTGGTATGGGTCTAGATAATGGAATAGGTGAATGACCTACAACAGATCTAACGTTTATCCAATGTTAAAACATACTTCTTCTCGAGAGCCCCACATTTTTCTCCTCAATTGTAAAGAAATCTTTTTTAATTGGTTGAAAATTTCCCACTTGTAAAATTCTATAAATTAACTTATCTTAATATCAAACTTAATATCTTCAGAATTATTGTTGGCTTTTTCTCCCTCTACCATTTTATACTGGCCAATCTCAAAGCAATGTACCCTGACTGGAATGAAATCAGTTCTAAATTATACATCTGAAGTGCACAAAGTTGAAGAAAACTAGAGAATCATAATTCTGAATTATCAGTTTAATATCAAACTTAATATCTTCAGAATTATTGTTGGCTTTTTCTCCCTCTACCATTTTATACTGGCCAATCTCAAAGCAATGTACCCTGACTGGAATGAAATCAGTTCTAAATTATACATCTGAAGTACACAAAGTTGAAGAAAACTAGAGAATCATAATTCTGAATTATCAGTTTCATGGTCAATGTGCCCCTCTCCCTTATGTATTTTAACAGTTGCTTCCAATAAAAGCAGGTCCAGAAATGATATAATCAAACTTCCTTACCATATATTGTTAATTTATATACCTGCCTATAATTATCTTCTTACACTGGGTGAAGGTTTTCATTCACATCCTGTTTAAGGATTCCCACTGATGACTACAATCCTAGAACAGGTATAAAAACTGCTAATGATCTGCCACATATGGTGATGACTCCAACTATACTATTCATTTATTCATATGGCAATTGGCCAACTTAATAGACTAGATCACATTTAAGATCAGAAAAGCAAATGTCAAAATGGGACATTTTGCATTTATCTTTGGTCACCTGTACAATTACATTTTAATTGACAATGCCCTTTCAGGACTTAGAGAAATATTTGCGCAAGAGAGCTTTGATGTACAAACAGAAAGATACGGTTTAAAATAGAATCTATTAATGGTTTCATAGTTGGACTATTCAATATTTTCCTACTCATTCTCTCTGGGTTCTATGCTTAGGGAAATCACAACTCAAGCCCCACTGAGAGCAATGCTCAAACCAACCTATATATTTCAGATAATCTCAATAGATAAAGTAGATAATCAGAAAGGGACATGGGGATGTTAACAGCAATCTCTTTCTAGGAAAACAATCTTCAGCTACAATCATGGCACTCTCATTCATGTGTTACCTTTTCCCTCAGTGAAGTTCTGGAGATCTCAGAGAAGATGAAACCTCTTCAAAGGATGAAGAGGGGTTTTGCTTTCACCTCCTCAATCCAGATGAGTTAGTTCGGTACAGTAAATCAGGTTACAGCTGTTGGCCGAAGGCTCACAGTCTCTGAAAATGAGGATAGAAAATGGAAAATGAACCCTTTATAGACTTCTTTTGAGTTTAGAAAGACTTTTGGATTAGATGTAAACTTAGGTTTATTATGTCAATTAAACTCTATGAAACGTTCTTTGGACTCTCATCAAAATAAATAAATAATCCAATGTTTTAGCACTGAGGAAAGATTAAAGGCTTAAACTGGGTTTGGCTTTTTTTTTTTTTAGTGCAAAAGTAGACAGCGTAAAACATGGAATTCTGTAATAATGGTCAGATCTGTACCCAAACTTCTAATGGAGATGGGAAAGAAATTTTGCATGGAGGCTCTTTAGTATTTAGAAAAAGCTTGGAGATAGACACGTATATCTTGGCTTATGACCATCATTGAGACCAGAATTTCCATGGTTAATTAAGCAGGGGGTTAACTGAGTCATGTCCAATTTTATGACCTGTTTTGCTAACTGTTGTTAGCCATCTAGACTCATGAATTTGAGATGAAGTACATTGAATGAAGTACCAATTATGGCATTTATTTTGAACACCTAACTTTAAAGACATGAATATAAACCCACTGAGCTATTCAGTTTAAGGGTAACTGTATGTAATGAGCAGAAAAGTGGTAAAAAAATACCGGAGCAAGAAAAATTAAAGACATGAAACAACAAAAAATAAAAAGAAACCAATATTGTTAACATCTTTCTATCCTTATACCAGTAAATCAAGCTTGCTGCTTCCAGTACATCTAGACATGTCTATTCATACCAGGTAAATCACATGTAATTTGGTCCAAAAATGCATCCAACAGTTTGGTGTATTCCAAGCCATTCCCACAAATCAATTAACGTTCCTTGACCCATAACCGGTTCCTGTCCCATTTTATTCTCATCCAGCCCCAAATCTAAGCTGTAAAGCTGTAAAGCTAAGAATGTACGCAAACCACAAGATCTATCCTATGCTATCTGAATTATTTGAACATTCCTCTTTCTCAATAATTACTAGTCAGGCACAGTGATCTAGTTTTCTACTTGAATTCCATTCAGTTATTGAAGAATTGCACTGAAGCTGAAATATCAATACACTTTTGAATTATAATGAACAGAATCTCAAAAGTTATAGCGATGATCATTTCACAGACCTAAATATGTTCACACTATAAGTTTTAGAGAAAATATTTGATCTGTACAAATAATTCCTACAACTCTATATTCCCCCCCCCTCCGAATATAAGCAACCAAATTCTTTTTGTATTTGTGGGTACTCAGATCCTTGAGTCAAAGAATGCTTTCTTCCTGATTGTATGAAATAATAAAATTATCTTAGTAACTGAAGACCCAGAAGTACGGCATGCATTAGAGATAGTTCCATTGTAACTGAATATGTCAGAGCAAACTTTTTAAGAAAGGAAAAGGATCTAGAAGTGAGCATTTTTCATTGAAATGATCCCCAACGAAGTACTATGATTCTGAAGTATTTTTCTTATTTTTATGCAAGATACTACCTTGCACAAAACATTACCTCTGAATCATTATCATTATCTTTCATTTTAGTTCGTTCTAAGTCTCCTAAGTTTTATTTCTCTTTATTTCTATCTCCTTTCTTTCCAAAAGAACTATAAAAAAGGAACAATTGTTTTAGAAAAAAATAACTATACATATATGCATTAGCAACATGTGTCACAAAGGCTTCTATTGAGGCAACAAGAAGTCATACTCATGAAGTCTTTGGCATAGATTATTCCATTGACAGCTGGTAAAGCTAATACTGCCTCTTCTCTTTTTCAATAGTGTAGCTGTAGCTAGATTTAGACACCAAAATTCATGTCTTTATTGCCCCTTGTGTGATCAGTTAGTTATAGGTGAAAGGGCAGCTGTGTACATCACCATACTTCCACTTTTCTGATTGTGTTCATTTTTACATTACCTGTAAATATATGATCTCCGTTTCTAAACCAAGATAGAGCTTATACCCTCATCAATGTTTATAATGAGAACAACAGAAACAATTATTTTATTCCTGTAGTCATTATATTTCATGTTTAAAATATGAAATTGCCTATGATCAGAATTTTAATTTTTAACAATCAGGAGGAAGAAAATATACAAGTCGTGAATGTTTAAACCTGAACTGGCACAGCTGAACACAAAGGAAGATTCCCACTTCCCACAAGACTACAAAGCCCAAAAGTTTTAACACTTGAATTAATGTCTCTCTCCCCCATACCAGAATCCCTGGGACCAGTCCAAAAACACACCCATGCAATTCAATTTAGAACTCTTAGAAGAGGAAAAAAACTCCCTATTTTTATTTAACATTTTCCCCTCAGATTAATAATTAGTAACCAATTATAATTCAAGATGATGGGAATTCAAGCTAAGCAAAAGCCAGGAGCAGCAATGTGAGCTTTTTAAGGGGACAGTCATCACCTAACATCATCTTTTTGTTACAGACATGATCAGTCCAGGCTAATTAAGAAAAAAATTCACCATGCAGTTATGCAATCCAGACTTCCATTGCTGGAACTCCCAGCACACGTGCAATCAATCATGCCATCTTCCAGCTTCACAGTTCACAGTTACTACTATTATGTCTTCAGCGTTATAATTACATACATAAATACATACATACATACATTCATACATACATCTATAGAGAGAGGAAGAAACATCTCAATTTGTTTCTGCCATTTTTGTTCTTAGCTGCCAGAAAACAAAACAGTGAAAACTAAAATACATTTTTATTTGAATCCATGATATTTAAAAATGTGGGAAATAGAAATGGCTAAAGAACCAAGCAGCAAACAGCCTTGAAGCATTCTTTAAATAAATAGTGTCTTATTCAAATTTGATCTCTCATTTTTGTTCAATCAGCAAAATAATACCTAATACATTTCTTCCATCTATACAAATGCCTTTAAAAAAAGAAGCATTGAATAGCATTGAATAGGGATGTTTAAAAAGCTATATCCCTCATTAGTGTGATAAATTTACATATATATATATATATGTTTTCTGAGGTTTTCGCGGGTGTTTGTATGTAGGTCTTTAGTTATTCAGGTTTTCTCCCGCGTAGAATTAAAAGTACCTTGGCGACGTTTCGACGAAGTCACATTCGTCATCTTCAGGCTGGTGTCTTCAGCTTCGTGCTTCTAAGAGTGGTGTGTGATCGCAGCTGCGATCACACACCACTCTTAGAAGCACGAAGCTGAAGACACCAGCCTGAAGATGACGAATGTGACTTCNACTAAAGACCTACATATATATATATATATATATATATATATATATATATATATATATATATATATATATATATATATATATATATATATATATATATATATATATATATATATATATATATATATATATATATATATATATATATATATATATATATATATATATATATATATATATATATATATATATATATATATATGCATATAGGCGACTCCCAACATTTATTGTATACTGAAGATATCATCTGAGTGGCCTGTGTTTCAAAGCTTTGAACCAACTCTTTTTAAAGCTACCTTTGGAAATAATTATTTATATCTCACCCCCTCAAGACAGCTTACAGCAGCATAAACATGAAGTATGAAACCACAAGGCAAGAGCTGAGCAACATTTCAACCAGGAAGAGTATAATGTTATCAGCCACTTAACAGCCAAAATCACTGCCAAAAGGCAAATCTTTGTAAACCAGCCATTGGCTATTGAAAAAGGAACAATTCTTCTCAAAGGAATTCCATGGTGGATTGTAGAGCAGGGGCCCCCAACCTCCGGTCCATGGACCGGTACCGGTCCACGGCATGCCAGCAACCGGTCCGCACAAATAAGCAAAGCCCCATCCATGAGATACAGGCAGCACACAAAACCACACACTCTGCACCCTTCAATCCGCAGAAAAACCTCTCCCATGTAACTGGTCCCTGGTGCCCAAAAGGTTGGGGACCTCTGTTATAGAGGACTGTATCGTATCTTACGGACAAGCATAAGTTAGATATTGATAGAAAGTTGAAGCTGAGTTCATCCAATCAGTCATATACAGTGTGTGTGTGTGTATATATATATATATATATATATATGGTATGTATACATATATACTTTTTAAAAAGAGATTAAAAACTAATACAAAAAAAGAAAAAGATAAAAGAGAAAGATAAAAGAGCAAAAAAAGAGGGGAAAGTAAAAGATAAAAAGAAAAAAAGAATGAAAATACAAAGACGTGGCTTCCAATCTTCTTTACAGCAGTTTTTAGTACATTTATAAATTTATCTCTTACTCTATGGTTACAACATAGATCTTTTCTTTCTATAAACTAGCTTGTATAATCATCAAAACCATAAATCATAAGTTCATTTTTTTCTGTTTCAGGTAAAAAAAATCGTAAGTTTTTTTTCTAGGCAGCAATAAATATAAATATAAATAAATATTCAACCAGTCCTAATGAGAGGCACTCCCATAATCCACAAAAAACCAAGTTCACTTTTACATGCAAGTCCTTTTTGTGCAACATTTGAATAAGTAGATTTCTAAATTAACAGAACCATGCAGCAAGGAGATCATCCAGTTCATTCTCCACTTTATGGAGTACAAAAAATTAACCTACCTCATAGTTGGCCACCTAGTCTGTTTTAATATCTCAAGAACAGCAACGAAGTGCCGCCTAGCATGTTTCTGGGTGTCAGCCCAACAAGGTAGACCAGACTAAGAAACTAAACGCCATATAGGCCAGGACTACTGCATTCTAACCACTGTGCTGCCACTGCTCAAGGTTGAATCTTGCAAATCTGAATGTGCTTCCCGCTTCCTGACTTTCTCTTCATGTGATTTCATTTTGCATAGAAAAGCAGTGAGAAGCTGGGTCTTTGAGGAGTGGCTCAGATCTCCTAGAGGAGCAGAAAGGGAAAAATGGGGAGAATGTAATGCATGGGGAAAGTTAGTTATGTCTCTGACTGAGTGGTTTGTGTGTACCTACTGCTGTTGCCATATAATGACTCACAAGGTTGTCTCTTCTCCAAATGGGAAAATACGTAAATATTAAACACTTTTCTTCCACATTTCATTTCCTTTCTCTCTCTGACCTTCCTCTTCCCCCATGTCTTTTTGCCCATCTTATTTGAATAGTTATTATTCAATTGTCTTGTCTTTGGAGTCAAAATGTTGTCCAGGTTTTTTTTTTTTTTTCTTCTAAAAACTGCCTTGAAAACTTGCTCAGTTAAATCTTTGCATTTGCTTAAAAGACTTTGGCTGATAGGACACTACTTATGGTAGAAATAGCAGGACTAAAAGCTAAAGAGGAAGTTAAAAAAAAAAGAATTTCAGAAGAAGGAAATAGCAAATTTCTGCACTGCTGCCAAGAAAATTAAATTGTTGCGTACATGCAGCTAAGGAAGCTTTAGTAATGCTGCTTTAATGAATTCTTAATTCATTGCAGCAAAAACAATGAAGAGCTCGCTTGATTACTTATTTGATTTATATAGCTACCCACTCAACATACAACATTATTCTACCGCTATCTGATTAGACTTAAATGATCCAAACAGCACTCTGTTAAATCTCTTCTTGACATTTTTGCTCCCTCAGCTCTATTCCTAGTACTTTATATGATGTCAGTATTATAACCCTAATTATAAAATGATTTTACTAACTCTCAACAAAGTAGGCCTCTTATGAAGATGATAGATAGACAGACAGACAGACAGATAGAAAGAACATTAAGTTAAAGAGTGGGATAGTCTTCAACCCAATTATTTTATTAGTATCCTAGTTCTAATTATAATGACTTGAGTGCTGTCTGTGAAGAGTTAAGGCCAAGTATTGCATCCTTCAGTCCTTCATTTCAGCTACTCTCAACCCAGCATTTTTGGTTGGCCCAGCAGCTCCTTTCCTCGTCTGTTTATTCCATTTCCAACAAATGCTCCTCTATAGCTGAAAACAAATGACAGTATGGCCTTATACCATCTTAAAAATAAAATAAAACAGCCAACCTCATTGTGCACTTTGGCATCAGTGGATCTACAAACACAAATGACAGAGAAGTCCAGAGAGAGTCTACCTTTTTTTAAAAAGTTTTTTTAAAATAAATTTTTATTTTTACTTTTAAAATGTTAGCTTTGAGATACCTCCACAGAAGACACGTGGAATATTGTTCCCAAGGCCCACTTTTCTCCTAACTCTTGATGATAGATCTGATTATAATTGGTATCTCTGTGCCAAAGGAAGGAAGTGAATTTAGGTCCCTGTCAACTTGAACACCTAAACACTTCCCTCACCCCTCAAAAAAAATAAAAAAAAATAAATTGTGCCCTTTTCCAGCAAATGTGAGGACTGGCAACCGGCACCTCCGCTTGAAGCACAATGCCTGAAAAGTGAATTCTGCAGTTAGCAGCCTGTTTCAGACTTCGGGACATGGATGCAACTCGCTGAGAGGCCTGGATGTCCCAAGAACAATCCAGCAGGCCACTTCCCCATCTCTTGTTCAGCTTCTGAACTTCTGAACGGCTCCAGGGCTCTTCCCCACCGACCAACCCTCTCGATTTTTCTTGTTCCCGACCTCGGGGGATTGAATCGACGGCGGATTATTTCAGACATTTTGGGAAGGCGGAACAAACACCGGAAACTAACCCCAGAACGGCCTCAAGACATCGCTGCCCAACTTCAAGGGTGATCGTCGTCCCCACGCTACCCCCTTCCCCTACGGAAAATAATAATAAGCAAGGAAGACTTTCTGGTTGCTTTCCCTAAATCCCATGCATTGAATCCCATGCATTGAATCCAACATTCAATGTTGCTGGCGGTCTCCTTTTTGCTAAACAGTTCCCCCGGAAGACCGGTTGAGCCTGCGGAGAACAAACGAACAATCTTATCTTGGCGGCTCCAGACTTCGCCTCCTCATCTTAGCTGAATTTAGGAATATTCCCCGTCCGTAGGTTCCGAAAGGATTCGACTGTTCCTACCCCCCACCTTCCCATCACCCACCCCCCACCCCCAGCTTCTCCGCTTTCCATACCTTAGGCTAGCTAGACAATCTGGTGCGAGCTCCAGATGGTTGGGTACTCCTCCTCCAAGAAGTCCAGTCCGCGTGGGGTTGAGAAGTCATCAAACTAAAATGAAGTCCAAATTGGGGTTCCGCCAGATTAGGCTCCTATCTAAATGTTGAGAATGGAGCGGCGCCTTGGTTTCCGGAGAGAAGCTGGACGCGTCGGGCACCGGATGGGATTCAGTCTTCACACCAACGGACGAGCGTTTAAGACCGACAACCCAGGAAGCAGCTGCTGTTACTGTCCCCTCCGTTCAGAAGAACCAGAAGTGTGGCTGTTCTCACACACACGCTGGCAATTCCGCCAGCAGTTGTTGTTGTTGTTGTTTTTTTCTCCAGGAGGGTGGCGACCCTCAAAGGCTCTAGGTATAAAAGAGGCTTGCGCTTGAATTTGGGGAACGGAGAAGGAAGACTGTATTAACTGGAAATGTTACAATAGGATTGGGGCGATTTGCTTCTGGGAAACTATACTGAAATGAACGCCGTTTCAGGATTCGGATCTCTTCCGAAAATCAGGACAAATTAGGCTGTGCCGAATCCTAAACCTTCTTTCTTCGAACGGTTGTTCCCCAGACTTAACTTTCTCCACGTTAGCTTGACTTGGTCGGGTGGGGGAAAAAGTTCCCGTGTAAGCAAGGTTTCTGTGCGTTTTGTGTTTGGTTTGGTTTGTTGTGTAACCTGGGACGCATTAAAAAAAAAAAAAAAGGAATTTCTTTCCACACTTCCAGAAAAGTTGGGGTTGTCGTATTCAGCCTCTTTGAGTGATTCCTCCCAAACTGCCAGTTTGGCCACAACAGCCCACACACGCCGGCAATGGTTGACCTTCCCACCTGACAAAAGTAGGTTGGGGGGACTTTCCCAGCCAATACAACCTTAGTTACAAAGCAGCGCCAAGTGCCATCTATATCCTGCCACCAGTCCATTCTTTCTGAAGTGGGTTCCCCATCTCCACCCCCTACCCCGGGATTCGGATTCTCCTCTCCTTTCGCTTCTGCTTGAATGACCTCGGGGGTTAGGAAGCCATATAAATATAGTGATTACTAGCGAGAGAATGCGTTTCTGGAGTTGGGCTTAAATTTACGGTCCAAGAAATGGACAGACTGGAAGACACCCAGCTTTTCCCGTCCCGATCCCCAACTCTTTTCCTTTCTCACCCGTTTTTCTTTAGAAATACAGTAAATCCCTCCATTCAAAACCGAAGGGAGAGGTCAGGATGGACCGGGGGGGGGGGGGGACTCAGAGGGACGCTTTGGGTTTGCTATCAACTGATGCCTCAAGCAACCTTCCACCCAAACCCTCATGTCTTTTGTCTTTCCCCCTTGGAAATCCTTTTGGCCCCTAGTCGAAGTTTCTCATTTCCGAGGTCTGGAAGGGCTGCTTCGCAAGCCTCCCTGCGGCAGAAAGTCCCCCGTCCTGGGCAGAGGAGAGGAAGGGAAGCCGGCGATGTCTTTCAGTGCCTCGGACTGGCGGCCTTGAGTCGCTGTTAAGGCGAGCGAAGCGCTTGCAGCCTTTGAACGAGGCACCGGTTTAAAAGCCAGCTATTAATTAGTTTCTCAAATGGCTCTTTCCTTTTGCTAATATTGAATCTCTGCTTCAGAAGCAGGGTTCATTTATATCATTTCATCTGCATATGTCGGGAATTCCTTCCTTCCCTCAGTCTGTCTCCTCCCAAAAATTCGCGTGGGAGGTGATTGGAAATGGAGAGGAAGAAGGCATTAAAAATGCCAGGTACTGGGAAGCTGAGCAGGCCCACTTGAAAACTCTGAAGAAAGGTTTCCTTTAAGCCTCCCACCCACTTCTCACTAATTTTTGCATCCCTATCGTGTCTCTCTCTCTGACTTTTTTGTCCATTGATAAAATGGGTCAACAGAGCCTCTAGGGATCCCACAACGCTGAAACATCTTTGAGGATAATGTTACAACAGATTAATTTTCAGCCTCAAGGGAAAAATATTAATCTGTCCCATCATTTAAAATATGAATCAACTTTCACATGCGCATTCTGTATCTAACCTGCCAATTCCATGCCCCCCCCCCGCTGTTCATGCACACTGGAGACAGGTGGGGAAACAGCAGCTTTCTGGAAGGCCGGAGGCTCCCCAAAATCAGTGCAAAGGTTGAGAACAATCTATGAAACATCAGTTCACTAAATTGATGGGTCAAACTGGCATAGCTTAAACTGAGTTGAAAGACACACTGCATTCACACATGTCATGACAAATGATAGCTTACTTTGATGGCCTAGTTCACAAAATATGCAAAGGCAATGGCTGGGAGCTGAACAATCAACTATCTAGCCTGTTTTTGCTCAGTTTAGGGCAGGGGTCTTCAAACTTGGCCCTTTTATGACTTGTGGACTTCAACTCCCAGAATTCTTCAGCCAACAAACTGACATTCCCCATTTGGTGGCTTGTACAGTCAAATCCCTCCTGCTCCATGAGGGAGGGAGGGAGGATGGATGGATGGATGGAAGGAAGGAAGGAAGGAAGGAAGGAAGGAAGGAAGGAAGGAAGGAAGGAAGGAAGGCAAAATTATTCTAGACTGGTATCTCCTTGGAAGATCCCATCAAAATGGCTCCTCTTCCTAGTCAATTTGGGAACAGAGCACCAGAATGGATTTAGGACAAGTTTGCCATGGATATAATCAGATTGTATAGCTACTGCTAAATCAGCCAGGATGAGAAATATTCCTGCATAGAAACCCACAGGACCTGTCAGTCCTGAGCCAAAGGGCTCATGATTGCTTGATATTCCTATGACCAGAAAAAGCTACAAGTGATACCTCAAGTAGAAGAACTTTTGTGGGATCTTTATGGAACCTGCAGAACCTTTTCTGGTATCTTTATGGAATAAACAATAGGAAGGGAGGAGGCTTCAATTCTGCAATGGAAAGAACCCTGCTTGGTTCAGAAGAGTCAGTATACAGTGTCCTAGACCATCAGAGCTGGACACAGATAAAGAGGGGATTCTAAGTATTTGGGGTCCATGACTGCAACAAATATTACAAATATAGTAACATGGTAATATTGTTGTGCTACAGAACCTACCAACACAGTAAGGGGGTGGGAGGAGAGAGAGACAGAGAAAAAAAATGTAATAAAGCTTTGTTAAGATTCCAAGGATGTCTTTCCAGGTGCACCACCCAGCTAAACTTGGAAGATTTCAGAAGCTGAGCAGAAATGGTTCTGATTAATATTTGGATAGGAGACTGCTTCAGAATGTTATGGCTATTTCCTAGATTGGTGCATGAATACACTTACTGGGAATGAAAGTTGACTGTTTTCTTTAAATAGTTAGCAATCCATACTTTAAACCTTGCATGCATAAAAATGTATATGTTTTCCTAATACTGTACATACTTGGCATAAGGGGAGTTAGAAAGTTGTTTTGTCTTATCTTTACTAGATTATGGATTTCTGATGCAGGTTTCTTGAGAGAAAAGGGAAATATGTGGTTCAATATATATATGTAGCAGTGTTTCTGTGTGAACTTAATTTCCAAAATTCCCCAGCCAACATGGCTGGCTAGGGAACTCTGGGAGTTGAAGTTCACACATCTTAAAATTGCCAAGGTTGAAAAACATTGCTATAAAGACTCAAATCTCTGAGCAGGAGAATGGGTGATCCCCTCTGGTTCGTAATCATTAGTAAAAAGACATTGAGTCAGTCCATAATCATAATCCAGTAAAGATAAGACAAAGCAACTTTCTAACTCCCCTTATGCCAAGTCTATAATACTTACTCCAAAGAAAGAATGAAATGCCCAAAGAAAGACATTCAACCACAAGGACTAGAAACTTTTAAATAAGTTTCCAAATGCTTAATTAGATCAATTTACTAAAGGGAATGTTTAAAAGAGAATTGGCTCATTTTGATTTGAAAGTAATGTCAATGTTCACAATTCTAATTGCAACAATTTCATGCATTTGCCCAGAAAGTTAGCTGATAATGCTCCTGGGAGGAAAAAGAAGGGTATGTGTGTGTGTGTGTTGAGCTTCCTTGCAAAAGAAAAACTGAAGTGAAAGGGTGGAAAAGCTGGGTCTGCAAAGTGGGTGACATGAGAAAAGCAGTCAGGCCGTGGGAATGCAAAATCAAAGGCAAACCCAGATTAGAATCATACCAGAAATTTAAAACAAGAGACAAACCAAAGAAGTAGCTGACCAAAGTCTAGGAATAAAATCCTGACTGAAAATTCACGAGAACTTAAAATTTCATATCTGCACCTCATGCTTGAGGAAGTGAGCAGGAAACATTGCCAAATGCACACCCATCATAGTCACAATCTTTGGAAGAGCTTCTCTGGATTCTATCTGAGTTCAGACTGGGAACACAATTTCCTACAAAATATTAGAGCAGGATGCAGATCCCAGCTCCAGTATACAGGGAGAGAAGGACTAAGCATCCACAACTTGTGGAATAGAATAGAAACAGTATATCCCAGAATGCAACAGTATATCCCAGAAAAGTCACCATTCATAGTTGCAGACAAGAAACCAGTTTCATTGGTAGGATAAGAGCATCCTAATCATGATATAAACCTTTTGGATTGAGAAAGAAATGGGGGGGGGGAGAAACCCAACGTGTTTGCTTGTGTCGTTTCCAATCCAAGCAACGCCTTAAATTTTAAATCAAAATGTGGAAGAAAGATTGTTGTAGTAACAGGAAACATTTACAAATCATAACATTGATATCTGGTCAGTACTAAAATCCCATTTTTTTTTCAAAAACAAAATAATACGTTTGATTGCAGTAAAATTAGGGAATCTGAGGCGCCCTCTAATCTGAAACACAAAGATGAGGAAGGAAAGGAACAAACACAAAGGAAGCAGTTTTCTATGGTTTTAGTATTCAAAATATTGAGTACAATTTCATGCCAGCCAGGATTTTGGAAATTCTCACAGTGACGTGTTTTGTGTCTGACAGATTGCTTATGCATCCAACCCAATTTCCTAATGAACTTAATTTAGAAATATCTTTTTACTGAAAATGAGTCACAATCACACGTTAAGATGAAGCATTAAACGCCTGCAGATTCCTAAGTTTAACAAGAAATCTAAAACTGATTCAGAATGTTGGATGCCAGGTTTATGTCGCAGTTCAGATACAAGAACAGCTCAGAAGTGAAGAACATATTATATTTAGAAGTGTCTTCATTTTCAGAGAAGAAAGTACAGGAAATCGTCGATATATATAGTGAAAAATAATTGTATTTGTAGCGGTTTTCAGTGGGATGTAAGATTTATATTCGAGATTTTAAAAGTTGTCCACTAGGCGGAGCTGCATGCCTAGGATTTTATTTTTTTTAAAAAAAATACAAGACGTATGGGTCAGAAAAGACTTTCTGAAAAGTGTCTTTATTGAACAATTGATTTTTAAAGTAAAAATGTTGAATAATAAGTCCACGTTCTGGACACAGTGCAAGCCAAGTTCATTTGCCAAAACAATATGGACACTACTTTTAAAGTCGTTCATAATATAACAACATAGGTTTGGATGATACTGTATTGTTTTTCCTGTTGATGACTTTTTATTAAACAATACTACTTTTTCCAGTCTCTTAAAATTTGTGTTGTAGATATTGTACATTTTAAAAGATACAAATATGTTATTTCCACTCTTAATATATACATGCGTTTGTGAAAAAGAGAGGAATAATATATTAATAGCAGCAACTTCTATTACTATTTTTTTTTTAAACTACATTTTGGTACATTCTGAATTTAATCTTACTGAGAAAACCACAAAAAAGTTCAGAGAGATTCAAACACATCTAATAAATGAAGCAGATGAGGTCTAGCTACAGTTCACAGAGTTGTAATCCTAGGAAGGGTTTAAAAATTGCTAATTAAATTCTTAAAAGAGTTTTCAGTTTAGCCAATTGGACTTTTGTCCTTATGGGCTCTCTGCTTGGCTTGATATGTTGTTTTATGGGGTGGCAGAGAGAATGGAAAAACATTAAGGCCAATAATACGATTCTAATTAAAATAATTCGATTCTTAACGCCTTCCAAATGCAGACATCTGGGGGGTGGGGAGGGTTGTTATATATTTTGTGGCAGTTTTACTGAGATTGCTTTGAAAAGGGGAGGAAGTAATTATCTGGATAGTTTAATCAGAGGATCATCTTATTTCACTTATTTCACATGAAGATCAGTGGGCCTTACTTCGAAATAAATGTGCTTATACTAATGCATAGCCAGCTTCAGGAACAAAGATATTTTTAGCTCATGAGCCTGACTTTTGAAATCTAAACCTCTTCTCCAAGGAGGAAATCCACAAACATCCGGAAATGACCTCCCTCCTTCCCCCTCCCCATTTCTGCTTTTGTTTGCCATTCTTGTTTGTTTGTTTTTAATTTACAGCCAGGCTCTTGAGGGTCATTTCTACTCAGGTCATGTTGCCAAGACCATCCTGGAATCATCCAGGAGTCCTTTGTGGTGCACGGCCCCGTTCCCTGATGCCTAATTCCCCCTGTCAGGTTGAAGAGCTTTCTGGAGGGAATATGCCCTGACCTGCAGACCTCAACAGAGCCGGACTGGAGTGTCAGAAATTATATACAAAGGAAGCAAGCCACCGGAGTCTTTCCCACAACACACACACACACTTACTTTACAGTGCTACAGACAACCAGGCACATTCCCAGGTTGTTCCACCCATCCAAAGAATCTGTCTTCTGCTTCCAAGCATCCAGCACCACTTTGCTGGCCTGCTCCGGATCCTAAATAGGTCCAGAGAGAGGAACACTGTGATGGGGACCCAGAACACCCAGCTCAAACCAGCATCCTGGTGGTCTCTTAGCAGGGGAAGAGGAGGGACTCCGAATTAGGGAGAAGGAAAAATGTGCCCACTTGGTCGACTCCGAAGTGATTCATGGTCACAGCCAGATTGACATCTTGGCAATCCCCGGATACACAGGCTAGATACACAACCCTATTCACGTTTATCCTGAACTTCACTCTAGTTCTCCAACGGGTTCTCTGGGACCAGGGCTCCCGCTTATCCTTGAGGTATCCCCGCGAAAGAGACATTCCTTAGATTACCGGGGTGGGGGTGGTGGTAGTGGTGGTGGTGGAAACGGCTAGTACGAACATCCCCCACCCAGTAAACGCCGCCAAGGAGCCGTCGGTTCAGGAATCCTTGTCGCATCCGAAGCAAGTTTAGCTAGGCAGGCCGCTCTTCTTTCCGACCGAAGGGGAAGCCGCTCCGGAGATCAGATCTCGAGGAGGGCGCAGGCCGATCTGGCCCTTCTTCCCTACCACTGCCAGGNAAAAACGAAGCCCCTCCGCAGCGCCATCCCGGCAAGGCAGGCAGCTTTCTGCGCCGCCCGTCCAAAGACGGCGGCGGGACAGGGGAAGGCTCAGCCGCGCTCCGGTTCTCCTTCGGCTTGAAAGAGAGCCGGGACGACCTTGGCGGTTGAGATCTGGTTGGAGGCGATGCCGAGACCCATTCGGAGGGGCTCCCCCCCCCTTCAAAGCTAGGCCGAGAAAAGGAGCTAAAGGGCCCAGCCGGCTTCTCACTCCGGAGTCGCTCTTCCGAAGCTGTCCAGCCTCAAAAGGTTGGAGATATTCTCCAGCGTACCAGAAACCCACTAAAGGCCTGGGAACTCACTGCTATAACGCGGCAAGTGGGTTCAAATCTCCAGATTGGAGATATTTTAGATCGTGAGATTTCTTTCTTTGGCAGAAGTTAAAATGGGAGACACTCTAGAAGCAAGTTGGCGTGCCTGTACTGCTTCCACTCTCCACCACCACCCCCATTTGGGAACTTTTAAGATTTGGCCCCTGAACCCTCCTTTTTTCGAACCGGTTTTCCACCCTTCTTCCAATCCCACTGCGGAATCTGTTGGCCTATGGCTGTATCTCGTAAAGAGGGCTTAGATCTGTTGGTAGGCGAATCTGTCCAAGCTTGTCAAATCCGCTGATTTCGGGAGAATTCTCCTCCTGTGTCCAGCAAGGATGAAATAAATTATTATTACCATAGTAATGGTATTCTGTATTTACAGAGAGATAAAAGTGCATTGGCAGAAGTGAGTTGATTTCGCACGTTTAGGAGTTGGAAGAAAAATGGCGGTTCCTTAAATTCTTTGCTAATGAATCCAAAGTAGTTGGATAAACTGAAATCTTCAGTTCCAGATTAAAGGCATGGTTAGTATATTCGCCTAGAGATACAAAATGCCCTTTCCAAGGCCACTCACTATTCTATGCTTTTCTAAGGCTTTAGCCAAAATATTTAGTCGTGTGAAATGAGGGTGGGGGGAGAGATGGACTGTTTTACAGTCAGATTAATCTCTTACAGGAAAACTAAAAGACGCTTAGAATCGCCCAGTAAAAGCAAGTTTAGCTGCAAAGTTATAGGAACCTTATTCTTTCTACTCCTTCTCTGAATTAAATATTCCTCTAAAAGAACGTAAAACACACACCAGGATATACATCAGTATATGAGGAAGAATGAGAGGAGAAGGTAAACGATACCAGCAGGCTAAAGAACTCCAATAATATCCTATCTTCATGGATGCACACAGTTGCTGAAAGCGTTTCTAACGTGCTCTCCCCTTTCGCCTACATACGGTCAATCGAGAAATATTTGGCTTTTATGTAATGATTATATATGATGATAATAATTGTTTTAATTACAACAGCGTTTATTTATGAAATTGATACATTCAATACGTTTGTATTTTATATGTTATTTTATATGTCAAATAAAAGGAAATATAAAAGTAGTGTACGTGGACTATGGATAAGAGTACATTTCGTATTAGACACTCACAAAATGCCCAGTCTGAAGGGAACTCCCAAGCGTTTATATCCGAAATACTAGCTATCTTTCCCACTTGAGAGATCCTGGTCATCTTAGATTCATTCCCCAGTAAAACCCTTGTCCTTGTTTTGTTTGGGGTGAAAAAGGCAGATACGTCTCCAATTATATGAACGTGTCGATCGATTTAAACAATAATAACTCAAATTATTTACTTCTAGGTAAAGGAGTGGGAAGAAGACAGGACGAAAAAAAACAAAAAACACAGGAGAAAATTAGGGCGTTCTGAAAGAGGATTTGTCATTCTTTAATATATGCTTCTCCACGCACAATTCCTCGCCTTTCAGAAAATAAATCACACCGCCCAATAGATTTAAAAGACGCAGATTTCTTTTTTCTTTTTTTTTCTTTTTTTTTAAATCATTAATGATAAACGTGAAAAATACCTGCTGGTACCTCACTTTAGGAGAGTGTAATTGGTAAAAATAGTAGGTTGATGAATAGATAATAGATCCTTAACTACCAATAAACACTAAGCAGCGGCCCGCAGTCTAAGGATGTGATCATAATTATTCGACCGCGGCAGCCAATGGGAGCAGGAGAACTCGGGCCTAAAAAAAATCGTCCCCGAGCGCCAGGGCAACCTCGAAAACCCGGACGAAGCCGGATTCCCGGATGAGGCGCCCGTCTTCTCCGCCACAAGCTCAGCTTTGGGTCCTCCTGCCCCCCCCCAACGATCTCTGTTCGAAGAGTCTCCCCGAAGTTGCCGCCTGCCGGAGCCGGGGAAAGCGTGGCGCTCGCCGAGTTGTTTCGGGACGACAAAACGCCAGGGGGGGGGGTCCCGAAACCAGTTCCGGAAAAGTCCCCGAAGGAGAACCTTCGAAGGAGAAAGTGATCCCCCCCCCCACCTTCCCCTCCGGGACTACAGATCGACGGGGGAGGCTTCTAAGGTGTAAAGGGGGGGGGCGGGGGCGTGTGGAGGCGCTGGTTTCTCAACCTTGACAATTTTAAGGCGTGTGGACTTCAACTCCCAGAATTCCACAGCCAGCATTGCTGGCTGTGGAATTCTGGGAGTTGAAGTCCACATGCCTTAAAATTGTCAAGGTTGAGAAACACTGCACGAGGGGAACGGCCGCGTCTTCGCCACCACCCCCCCCGCCGACTCAGCCCCGGAGCCTCCCCTTTGCCAGAAAGGTTGGAGATGGGTTTTTCCCCCCCAAAAAAACTCAGCTCCCCCTTCCCACCTTAAGCGCGGCGTTAGAGGACTCGGGCATGCCGGCTCGGCGTTTGTTTTTTGTTTTAAAGCCCGACGAGTGACTCCCTTCTTCCCCCCTTCCCCGCCCCAGCTCCTCCCCGTCCCTCTTCAAAGCTGGGAAACCGCCCCCCCCCCGTTCCTACCTGACCCCTGGCGGGCTTCGATTCAACTCGCGGGACCAGCCGCCGCCGCCGCCGCCCCCGCCGTCTCTTCCTGCCTCCTCGGGTGATTTTGCGCCTCTCTCTCTCTCTCTCTCTCTCTCTCTCCTCTCCCTCGCCCGGCCAGGCGGAGGAGT
>NW_015386569.1:447595-459056 GCF_001527695.2 Protobothrops mucrosquamatus | reverse complement strand
GAAGGTAGATAAAAAGAGCGAGCGAGAGCGAGAGAAATTCGGAGGTCAAGTGATTAAGATTTTTGAAAGCTGAAATTCGGGGCGGGGGGGGGGAAGAGGAGCAATCAATCTGAGAGATCTTCACCTGCTGCCTATGCCTGTAAGGCATCCGTCCTGCTATACGTGCGCTCGCTTCTGCTCTCGCTCTCTCTCTCTCTCTGTGTGTGTGTGTGTGTATGTGTATGTGAGGGAGTGCAGTTGCAGTCCTAACGCACTCCAATG
This sequence comes from Protobothrops mucrosquamatus, assembly GCF_001527695.2. NCBI lineage: Eukaryota > Metazoa > Chordata > Lepidosauria > Squamata > Viperidae > Protobothrops > Protobothrops mucrosquamatus. The sequence goes on along the minus strand of NW_015386569.1, from coordinate 458,795 downwards.
GCTTGAAAAAAATATTTGGCTTCAGTTATTTTACAAAGGTTCCCTTCTCCCCCTTCCCAACAAACAAAGAAATAAATAAAGGCCATCCGCGCCAAATTCACTATGGGGTACATATTTGGGGTGTGGAGAAGAAAAGTCGAATCCACACTGGCGCTACTGTCGGGTTGGAGCGGTTCCCCAGAAGGAAGACAAGGTAGCAAGCGGCTGGTTATTATGCGACTGAGCCCCGGGTGGAAAATTAAGGGTTTCGCTCACTCCGTAATCCGCGCTCCGTTGTGCCCGGGTAGTTGAAAAGCGCCAGCAGAAAAGAAAGGCTTTGACTGGCTGTGGCGCTGGTCAGACTGGGGCATCGGCCTTTCCCGGAGAAAAAGAAGGAAATACTAAGGCGGGGAAACCAAGAGAACAAAATAGAGGGGCGATTGGGGTGTACATTTTCCAGCCCTTACTAAAAAATGTTTTGGTTGGTTTTTTTTTGGTGATGGGCGAATGCAGCGCTGAATATGTGTGTGTGCGTGCGTGTGCCTGTCACGGAGACAGAAACAAACCCGCGTTTTTGCTTGGGGACAGGACAAAGGTCTAAGGAATTCAGGGCGGCTTATTTTTAAGGCACCATCCCCCGCCTCGCCGTTTGCTTGCGTTCTGTAGAAGAGGAGAAGGTATAGGAGGACTCTGAATTTCGTAAAACCAACTTTGTCCAGAGTGGGAACTCCGGGGACTCCCATTTTTCGAAACGGACAGTGGCGAGGGCAGTAATTCTACCCGCTTCTCTTAGTGGGGAACCGACAAAGAGAGTTTTCAAAATAAACAAAAGCGCCCGGCAAGGAGAGGAGGAGGAGAAAGGAAGAAGGAAGAGGGCTCGGATTCGTGACACCCAGGGAATAAAGTGGGAGTTTACAGTGGATCCGGGTGGGGGAATCTATTCAGGAAACTGGGTCTCCTGAAAGATTCTTTTTGCACCTTTCCCGCAGTAAGTGGAGAAGGCTGGCCCGTAGAAGAAATAATTTGTTTGGTTACTGTTGATTCCTCTTAATGCCAATTAGACGCTTTCGAAGCACCCTTTTACACCCCATCTTGCCTGCTACGAAAGAATACCAATTTAATATACCCTCAGTTTCACCTCCCTCCCCAATTTCCTTTCTGAAGGCAGGTACCAGAAAAGAGAGGGCAGCTGATTCCAATCCGCCTCCGAGGGGAGAACCGAAGCTCTAGCGAAGAAAACAGATCTCGTGTCAGAAAAGGGGCCAAAATAAAGGAAGGGCGGAGTTTTATTGGCCACCTCGAGAAAGAGAAGCACAAAACAGTGTTGAGCTGGGCTTGGTTGGTTCTTGCTCTTTTTGTGCCTTCACTTTTTCTTCTCCCCCCCCCCCCNGGGGGCAAATTTCAAGGCAGAGGAATAAAACGGGGAGTTCGTTGTTAGGGCTTCTTCGTCTTTGAGGGCTTTTAAAAGTATTACGGGAGGCCTCCTCTACAGTTATCCCGTGTCAGTTGTGACAATTGAAGTACAAAGGGTGTGCTCTTTTGATTGGTTACTGTGGTCTTAGTTAGAGTGTGTGGACTTGTTTTGGGGTGGTTTCTGTTTTAAATAAAATCTGCACATTTAACAATGCGTTTCAAACTCCTAGATCACGTGTCCACAAGAGGGGGGGGGAATCCTATGTTTTTTCCCCTTCCAGGTTTGTTTTTTTTTTTAAATTGGAACTAAGCATTTCCTGTTTTTGATTTACATCTGTCTTGATTCAATATCCAACGAGGCTAAAATAACTGAATTTGAACAACGGGCCGGATCGTGAGCACTTTTGCTTAGGAGCTCCAGATCCTATGGAGACGCAGTTATTTCCGAGCAAAAGGATAGGCCAGAGGATTTAGCGGCTAGATCTAGTGGCCTTGGACCTTAAATCTCACGGATTTCCACTCGGTTTTTTTTTTATATATATAAAAAAAATCCGTGTCCGTTCTGCAGCGAACCCGGAATCTTCTTAAACCCGTCTTCACGGCTTTGTGGGTTGAAAGCTTGGCGTTTTTCCTGGCGACTTGAATTTTGGGGCAGGTTGGAAGTTCCGCTGTTGAGAAGCGCGTACGTTCTCCGATCCAAAGGACTTATCAGTGGGCTTTCGGGGGTGTGTGAGTGTGTGTGTGTGTGTGTGTGTGAGAGAGAGAGAGAGAGAGAGAGAGACCCCTGTGGAGTAGATACACCAAAAAGCTGGTGCACCGGGCAAAGCAATGGGGCAGAATGGCGTTGTTTGACAATCGCCCAGATGAGGCCGTAAGAGATGCTTGGAAAAGTGTGCTTAGGATAATGATCTATTGTATTAACCTTGGGAGAGTGGGGCGGGGCGGGGGGGGGAGAGTTGGCGAGGAGGAGGAGGAAGAGGGGAAAGCAGATCAAATTAATCGCTCAGGCTGCATTTTAGCTTGCTCAGCTGCCTTCTGGGCGCCTCGCATCTTGGAAAAACCCAGACGGTTGGTTTTAAGGTGGGGGTTTGAGGAAGAGGGGTTTTTTTTTTCCCCTTCTTCTTTTTTTTTTTTTTAGCCTGGTTAATGTAGTTCAGCTCGGTTGTTGCGCCTTCTTTTAACTTTGGGAGCCTTGTTTTCTCCCCCCCCCCCCAAGCCTCTTGGAAAGAAACGCGCGTCCTCCTTCCTCGGCGTGGTTCTCCTGCTTAAAGGAGAACGAGAGAAAAAGCAGGAGGGGGAAGAAGGAAGGAGGAGAGAAAAAAAAATAATAATAATAGGCCCAGCTTAGTTCAAAGTTCCCAGTAAACAGTAACGTTCTTGGGTCGGATTAAGTTGTAACACTTTTTCCCTCCTCCCTCCCTCCCTCCCTCCTCTCTCCCTCTCCCTCTCTCTCTCTCTCTCCCTCTCCTTGCCTTTCTTGGGGCGGAGCGGAGCGGAGGAGAGCAAGGACGAGGTCCAACCTTTTGTTTTCAACGTGCCTCCCCCTTAACAAAACCCCAGTCGACGGAGCGACACTTTGATGGGGCTGGCCCGAACAAGGGGGGCCGCTGACAAGTTGATTTCCACGGGCCAAGCGGCCTTTAAGGTGGTCTTTGTCCCGCTTGATTCCGAAGCTGGTCGGGGTCTATTGTGGCGGTGTCAGGCCCCCCGGCCCCCGACAAAATGAACTCCCCTTTGGAGACCGGCTTGGAGAAATGAACCGCCGTCCCCTTCAATTAGCAGGCTGAAAAGCAAATTAAACTCGCCCCTTGTCCCCCCCCCCCCGCGCCCGCTCGCTGGCTGGCTATTTAAAGAAGGGAGAGAGAAAAATAAAATAAAAAATAAAATAAAAATGCAGCCGAGATGTGAGGAAAGGCGGCCTCTGGCAGCGAAGGGCTTCAGAAAGGGCAGCGGAGCGGGTTAAAGGGGCTGATTAAAATGGTCCCGTTTTCGGATTTATTTATTTTATTTTTTCCTCCCTGCTTCCACCCCCCTTCCCCCCGTCTCCCTCCTCACCCTCCCGCGGAAAGTCTTTATCGGGCATTTCCAGGCTGAATCGGAACAGAAAAGGTGCTGCTTTTTTCCTACTCCTTCTTTTAAACACCGCGTTTGCCTTTGGCCGCCACGGGGGAAGTCGGTTCCAGTCTCTCTGAAGATAATTTCCAGACCAATGGGATCTGTTAAGTAAATGGCCGGCAGCCCCAGCGGGTCGGGTTTGACGCGGATTTCAGCCACCGCTCGCCACAAACTCGCGGGGACTTCTTCCTCCCTTCTTTTGAAAGCAGGGGTCCCCAACCTTGGCAACTTTAAGACCTGTGGACTTCAACTCCCAGAATTCCCCAGCCAGCTGGCTGGGGAATTCTGGGAGTTGAAGTCCACAGGTCTTAAAGTTGCCAAAGTTGGGGACCCCTGTTTTCTTAAAGTGCCTAATCTTTCCCGTTTTTAACTTTCCCGTTTTTAACTAGAGCTTCTCTAGGAGAACTGAAGTCCTTTCCTTCCTTCCTTCCTTTGATAAGACAGAGGCGCTCGGATACAAAAGAAGCCTCTATTTGAAGTTGGCAGAATTCGAACCTCCTCCTTAATTAACTGAGCTCGTTCACCACTCTCCCTCCCCCTTTGATTGTTTTTAATTACGGCAGAATAATCCCCTCCTCCACCTTTAAAGGGATTTTTTCCTCCCCCCTCCTAAATGAACCTGGAACCTAGCTGAGTTTGGGCTAAAATGTTGGTAGGCCTGTCTGTTAATCGGTTTCTTAAGGTCCCGACAGTAAGAGCCGCTTTTCAGTGGAAAGATCAAAGGAAAGACGGCAGAAAGTGGGTGGAGGCGGATTAAAAAATAAATAAAGCCTGGTTTAGTTATTATTGTGTTTAAGCTGAGGTGATTAATAGTAAGAACTTGAACCCTGCAATTCCTAAGTACTGTCTCCATCGTTTTCTTACGGTAAAATGTACTTGTAATGTGCACCACAGAGACGAGGTGGAAACTCAGCAACTGGGTACAGGTGCGATAACATACATAAACATATCTGAAGGCAGACTGGGGTGGCTAAATATTCCCTTCTTTGCAAGAACACAACACCTTCACTCTATTATGTGTATTACCCACAATATGTAGATACGACTGCCACCATTCGGTAAATTACACAGGGGGTAGCCCCTCACCCTAACCCTGTCGGATTTGTTTAAATGCATACATGTGTATATACCCTACACGGCATGCATATGACAGGTATGTATCATGGATTGATGCAGATGGGCAAACATACGGAGCAATGCATACAGGAACATGTGCGGGTGGATGTGTACATAGATCCAAATGTCTGGATAATAACCATATATCCCAATTCTTCCAAGGAGAGTTCCTTGAAGATGGAAGCTCATGGTCAGTGAGGCTCTGTTTTAAGCAAAATGGGCTAGAGTGGAAAGGCAGAACTACCAAATGCAGCAAGGGTCAGTAAATCTGTTTAAAATCAAATCACCAGGGTTTTTACCCGGTCCAGGTAAATGGGCATAAGACTTCTGACCGTGGTCCATTGGGATATGAGGAGGTGGAGCCCACAGAGGGCATTTTTCCTACCAGACTATAAATAGAGCTATTCTGGGGTAACTAGGAAGTCGCTCTACAGCACAGAGAGAGGGACCCTGTTCACACAAGGTTAAGCAAACCGAATCACATTAGATTTTAATTTGCTGTGCGAACCAGCTCCTTAGGTTAAGCCATAGGATAATTTGGCTTAACAGGTTATGTTAATAGAATTATTATGCTTTCTTAACTAGCACTTAACACGTGTTGTGATCAAAGTGTGCCCTAATTCAAAACAAGCGTTTGTAGCTCGAATGCAGTCAGGAGCTCCAGTTTCCCGCTTGCATTCAAAATCGGATCCTCCAATGTGAGCCAAGCAGAGTATTGTAAAGAGTGTTGAACACTTACCTTCATGATCCTAAACGATATTCCTGGGAGAGGAGCCCTATTGATTTTCTGATGGAATCTAATGTTCAAAACGAGTTCCAGTCAAGGGTGAAAAAGCTGCAGTCCTAAATTGACATCAATGGGGGCATATTTCCAAGGACTGTGCCTAAAGTGGGGGATTAATCTTAAAGCCCAATTACTGTGGCTTAACTGAGTTCCAGGGAGGCAGGAGGTCAGTGTTCCTGTGAAGTCAATGAGATTGCCTTTGATCCTGGCATTGTCTTCCGAAGCCACGGGAAGTCCATTAATTTCTATGGCATTTATTTCCTAGTAAGCGTGCATAGGATCTTAAAGCGCATGAAATGCCATATTGTCAGGCTCCCGAGACCCAGCGAAGCTCTGGGCGGAGCGAGTAAGAGAGAAAGAACAAGAGTTTTTTTTTTTTGTTTTTGTTTTACGGTTCTGGCACTTACTTTAGAGGAAGGCCCATTTACACTCAGTGGAGAAATGGTCTATAGATACACATGGCTAGTCCGGTGCCGTTTTTTGCAGGGAAAAGACTGGTGTTCTAAGGGGTTTAATCTTAAAAACCTCCAATTCCAGCCTGCCCTAGTGCATAGCTGCTCTTAATTAACCCGTCTTTGCATTAGCTGCTGAATTATTGTAGGCTTGGCACCAGAATTCCGTGTAAACAGCCAGGTGTAAGTTTGCAACTCTAGTGTAAGTTATGAAGCCGGGAATACCCTCATGTATCTATGTGCGTGCGGGTGGGTGGGTGGGGGGCGCCTGCGATCCTGGCTCCTGCTATCAAAGGTAGGCAGGAGAAGGCTCTGGGGATTTCTGCTAGTTCTCTGGGCTTTTGCGGGAGGCTTAATTGTAGCAAGAAGAAAAGAGTCACTACGCGCTCACTCATACATTTATACTGCTGGGAAGGGAAAGTGCGAGGTGACACCCCCCCCAATGCCCTTTGGCTATAGGAGGGCTGTGGACGAAGGTCGATTTTGGAATTAAAACCGAACTTAGCGTCTGTAAGATGGTGGGGGGGGGGCTAAAGAAGGCTGTGAGGATTGGGGACAATTTCGGAGTGAGCGGTTTCTTTTTGGAGTTCCTCGTGGCTTCTTGGTTCGCTTTAAGCCCAGGTTGCCCCCCACCCCCACCCCAGTCCCATCTCCTGGAATCCGGGAAGAAGCGCCTGGGCGCAGAGTTTCCGCAGCATTTCCAGGGCAGAAAAAGGACCCTTTTTAATTTTATTTTTTTTTCCCCCTAATTAGGAGGAATTAGTCTAACTCGCAGGGGAATGCCTGCCCGAGCTTAATAGCCGCCTCTGTTTTCTCCACCTCTCTTCCTTGTTTGCTGCCCCCCCCCCCAGGTAAAAGTTTGGTTTCAGAACCGACGGACAAAGTTCAAGCGGCAGAAGTTGGAAGAGGAAGGCTCGGATTCCCAACAGAAGAAGAAAGGAACGCATCACATTAACCGGTGGAGGATCGCCACCAAGCAGGCCAGCCCAGAGGAGATCGACGTCACGTCGGACGATTAAAAGCACCCCTTTAAAACAAGTAGAAAAAGCAGCAGCAGCAGCAAAAAAATAAAATTAAAAAAAAAAAGTGGAGAGAAACTCGATGCTGGCGCTTAACAGACTTTTCCAGGAACGCCGCGCGCGCGCGTGTTCAAGGCTCGGGACAAGCCCAGGACAGTGAGTGTCGTGGCCGGGCGAGAGAGACAGATTCTGGCTTGTTCACACGGGCCCCGTCTGGCTTTAGACAGAGGCAGCGGCCAAGAAGGGGCGAGAGTCACTCCGAGCGTTGATCGGCGCTGATCCTGCACCGGTACTCAAAAGAGAGCGAGGGGAGGGAGGGAGAGAAAGAGAGAGAGAGAAAGAGAGAGAGAGAGAGAGAGAGAAAGAGAGAGAGAGAGAGAGAAAGAGAGAGAAAGAGAGAGAGAGAGAGAGAGAGAGAGAGAGAAAGAGAGAGAGAGAGAGACCGGAGGGTGGGGGAAAGGGAGAGACTGTCAATCAAAGCCAAATCACCGAGACCAGACGATTGACCCAATATTCAGTTTCTTGCCATTCAAAATGAAATCAACTTCGAAATTTCAAAGGGGAAACAAACGCACCCCCCACACACACACAGCCGCGTAGGGACACCTTGCACTTCACCAGGGATTTATTCTTATTAAGCATAATTCTTGATTTTTTTTCTCCCAGTCTCTGGGAGAGAAAAAACCCACCTAGCCAAAATCGACACATCTGAAACTTGAACTGCATGCCTTTTTTTCTTTCCTTTTTCTTTTGGGTTGGTTGGTTGGTTAAAAGACCTTTGGGGAAGGGGGGGATGAAGGAGGTCGTGCAAGGAGGTTTAAAGAAATGGTTGCTAAAGGCAGGCAGGCAGGCAGATATGAAGTCCCCCCCCCCTCCTCCCGAGACAGGTTCAGTGTGTTTTTGAAGTTTATTTTATGAGAAGCCTGGGCAGTTTGTAAATCTTTTTATGATAACTTCTGGTGTCAATGTGGTTGTGAAAACTAAATGAAGTAGGGGTAACAAATTCTATTTCTCCCCCAATAAGTTTTGCTTCCCCCCCCCAAATGGATACCCTCTGAAGAAATGGATAAAGGCCGTGAAAGGTGGAAAGGAAAGGGACCTTTATAATTTTGCTGCAAGACAGAAAGAAATTTAAAGAAAATAATTCTCGTTCTAAAATTCCAGTTATTTTTTCTCTCTTCTTCTTCTTCCCGTCAATGGGCTGTGCTAAAACACGATTGTGGAGGGATCTGAAAAAATTTCAGCCTTTCGGAGACTTCCCAATGAGGAAGACTGCAGTTCCCATAATACCCAGCATCTGGGATGATGGGAATAGTAGTCCAGCATAGCTGGAAGGCACCAGTGTAGAAACGGCATTTCAACCCTGACCCATTTTACACAGGGGAGGATTTCAAGCACTGAAACAAATAATGTCAATTGTTCCAAGATTATACAGCTATGAAAATGAACTCTCCAACATGGTGCCTTTTAAAGTGGTGGTTTTCAACTCCCAGAATTCCCGACTGGGACGACCTTTGGAATTCTGGGAACTGAATTTGACACTTGAAGTGTACCAGGCTGGGAAAGGCTGACTAAAATGACAAATGTTTCCTTATTGTCTTATTTACCAGAATGTAAATATTTTTGTGTTGTGTGTTTCATTTGTTAGAATTCTAACACACTATATACTTCCAAGAAGTATCTCAATGTCAATATTTTGTCAATAAAGATTTATCAATACGGCTTAACAATTTTAAGCATTTTTTAAAAACCTTCTCCTTTCCCTGCCCCCATCCCTTTCTGGTGCTTAATAGCCTTTACATTTTTATGATCCATGTTGATTGGAATCAGCTATCCTGAAAGTAACTTCCTAGTAACAGGGGGCAACAATATTTATGATATCAAATTACATTGACAATAAGATGATTTTTCAAACAATGGAGCAGGTTTCCATTTTGAAAAACGCAGTGTTCATTTGGAAGAGTTTTGTCTATGTACATTATTCAAGTCCACGTAGAAAAGAGGTTTGCCAGAGTATACAAACTTGAACTCCTGGAAGTGTAGCTTTGTGTGCGTGATGCTGGAGATAAAGATTGTGTCCATAAAAATGTATCTCAGAACTACATCACTACAACTTAGAATTTGGGGGCTGTCAACATTTTAGTACTGGTATATATCGAAGTAATATAATTGGACTGCTGATTGGTCCACTGAAATCTGGGTATTACTGAGCATTAATTTGGATTTAACTCTCATCTGAACCCTTGAATCTATTCAATCTTGAAAATGGTTTGAAAAGGCCCAGTGTAACTAAATCCTTCCCTCCTTTTCTTTCTGTTCTTGTGAAGCTTCATTTTAACAGAGACTTGGAAGTAAAGCCCCTTTGGTGCTAGCCTAATTTACTTCCAAGTAAGACTGCAACCCAAATTACAATTTACCTGGCAGTTTTACTGAACTCAGTGGACTGTCTTCAAAACATACATGCGTAGGATTGTTCCATAGGGCTGCCTTGAGAATCAGTGCATCAAAAACAGTGTAGTTCATATAATAATTATGCTTTACTTGTTATTGTGGGACAGAGGATTCAAACTACAGTCTCAAAAATGCAGTCATATCGGTTTCATCGGTTTCCTTTCAGTCGTATTATTTCTTTTTATTTTGGTATTATTGTGTACATCTTCTAAAGGACATTTTTTCTAAGGGAAGGGAGGGATGCCAATAAGAATTTTTCTAAGGGAAGAGAGACACGCCAGCATTAATAGCGAAGGGCAAAAAGTTTCTTATAATCCTGGAGGAAGCTAGTTGGCTTTCTGGGATACCCCAGTTTTTTTTTTTTTTAAATTTAATTCATGGTTCATTTGCTCTTTAGTCTGATAGGCTGCATTAATCAGTTTTCCTGCCATTGACAGCACAAACCTCGGGTCTGCTGTGTTCCAGCTACAAAGACTTTTTTGTGGAAGTGCAAATCAGTTTAGGCAATTATCATACCAGGAATATGAAGGGGAAAGAGGAGCCATTGCCCAGTGGTCTCCTTTAATCTCTTAATCCGTGGATCCAGGGGGGCTAGTTGGACATAATTTAGGACAATCTGACTACCCTTTACACTGCGATAAGGTGAAGTTACAATGCGAAAATACCAGCTTTGTTCAATAACCTGCCTTGAAAAATTCAAATTAGAGATTCCGTGCATGTGGTGACTAATACAGGGCTTTCTGAAATTCAGTTTAAGAGATCTGATTATAGATACACACACACACACACACAGAAACATACCCACAAACAAAACTTCTGCTCTCTCTCTCTCTCTCTCGCTCTCTCTCTCTCTCTCTCTCTCTCTCTCTCTCTCTCTCTCTCTATCTATCTATCTATCTATCTATCTATCTATCTATCTATCTATCTATCTATCATCTGTCTGTCTATATCTCCTGTTTCTCCTTTCAATCTTAATAAGTGATTATTCACTCAGAACTGTTGAGAAGTTAAGAGAGAGAAAAAACCACTTCCTACTTCAGAACTCAAAGGCCGAATCCTATAGTAAATATCCCCCCTCCCTCCCTCCCTCTCTCTCTGTTTGGAAAATAGAGAATTTAGGCCAAAGGTTCCTAGTGACATTTTAAAATTTTCTCTCGATCCTTTTAAAAACATATAACGGAAATCCACATTTCTTCTCCACAGACTCCGGGTTTTCTCACTCAAAATTCTTTCTCCTGTTTTGATATTTTTAAAGGATGTGTGTGTGTGTGTGTGTGTGTGTGTGTGCGTGTATGTGTGAGAGAGAGAGTGTATGGGTGTACGGGTGTGTGTATATACACACACGCACCCCGCCCGCATAACACAAACTCTCTTTTCTGAAACCCCAAAAGAAGGGTAGAAAAAGAAAGGAGGAGACAGAAGGGGGGAATTAAGCGCCCTATGTAGCGTAACAGCAATAAAATCTTCAGAGAATGCTATTAGCTTTGGGGGAGAGAAAAAAAAAAAAACCTCTAAAAGCTTTATTACAAACCAAGCTTTGAAAATAGGGGGGGATTAGGGGTCTGAAAGAGTCCCACAATGGCTAGAAGAAAAGGTTTCATGCTAATGAGGTTAATGCCCTTTGTATCTGAGGACTCCACAACTTCATTACTCGCTATCTCAGGCTCCACCGAGCGGCTCAGAACACTCCAGCTTCCCCCTTCCCTGCCTAAAGAAGGATTTGATAGCAGCTCTGTTCAAACTAGATAATTATATCTTTTCAAGTCGGAATTAAGATAAAGAAAGTGAAGCAAAAGGCGGCTCGCCTTGATCCGCTGCAAACAATTTGGGCGCACTTGCTCCGCTCCCCCCCCTCTCCCTCCCTCCCCCCC
>NW_015386569.1:443706-446611 GCF_001527695.2 Protobothrops mucrosquamatus | reverse complement strand
TCTTTCTTTCTTTCTTTCTTTCTCTTTCTCTCTCTCTTTCTTTCTTTCTCTTTCTCTCTCTCTCTCTCTCTTTCTTTCTCTTTCTCTTTCTTTCTTTCTTTCTCTTTCTCTCTCTCTTTCTTTCTTTCTCTTTCTCTCTCTTTCTTTCTTTCTTTCTTTCTCTTTTTCTCTTTCTCTCTCTTTCTCTTTCTTTCTTTCTTTCTTTCTCTTTCTCTTTCTTTCTTTCTTTCTTTCTCTTTCTCTCTCTCTTTCTTTCTTTCTCTTTCTCTCTCTTTCTTTCTTTCTCTTTTTCTCTTTCTCTCTCTTTCTTTCTTTCTTTCTTTCTTTCTTTCTTTCTTTTTCTTTCTTTCTTTCTTTCTTTCTTTCTTTCTTTCTTTCTTTCTTTCTTTCTTTCTTTCGCTTCCAAAGCCCCTCCCTGGAAGCGGGCGGCCTTCAAGCAGCTGCTATATTACAGAAGTGGCTCCGGCCGTTTCCAGGTGGAACAAGAGCTGCGGGGTGCGTTGCGCCGTACTCAGCTAACGCGTTAACGCCGGCTTCCCGGAGTTCTTCTTTAGCCAAGGCGGACCTGCTCTGCCTCGTCTTTTAACGGTCTCGAAGAGCGGCCCGTTCACAACCGGGACCCCTCCGGAAGTGTATGAAGACCATCCATTTAGAGGGACCCCCCCTCCTTAGGAAAGGCAGAAATATAAAACCCCCTTGACGAAGAGAGAGAAACTTGGCACCTCCCCTATGGGTGGGTGGACGGATTCGCCTCTCAGCGACTGCTTCCCGCATGGCGAATGGTCAGGGAGAGTGCACATGTGCAGGGCCGCATTTATTGTGAAGCCTGCCCCGAGTCCGCTCTCTTCTTCCCCTAAGGAAGGGGTGAAACTCCTGCTCAGGATGGCCACGGTTACAGAGCAGGTGCTTGAGTGCTCCTCAGCGGGAAGCCCAGTTCGCTAAGCTTCGGCTCTTCGCTGCAGTATCTAACCGACTATAGAGGGGCGCACGTAGTTTGGAGCAACCTCGCTGTGATCAATCAAGCAAGGCCAGCAGACTTCTACGGGGTGTGTGTGTGTGTGTGTGTGTGTGTGTGTATGTATGTAAAAGGGTGTACCTTGCATTGTGAACGTGATATACAGAGGCGGCATAGTAGCAGTGCCCCAAAGCCCCGCCTTCAGTTTTAAATGGGACTTCCTTGTAAGGAATACACTTTAGTACCAGGGAAGCTCTTTTCTTTACGCTATTTGAAGAACTCGGGTTAGAAGGTTAGTATCTGCAGAGAGTAATCATAGGTAACAAAGCCGGAACCGAAAACTGATGGAAGGAAGCAAAAAAGTCCTCTCTCTCTCTCTCTCTCTCTTTCTCCCGCATGCGCAGATCGTAGCCAGCCATTTACCCACAGCTCCGATTGTCTTAGAACCGTTGTCTTGCTTCGATCTGGTCCCTGGAGTCTTACCTCGATTCTGAGCCATCTCCTGCCGTTCCCGTGCCAGATCCCGAAATCTTGCCAGATCCAGCATTCACATTGATCAATTCTCAGTCCCCGTGGGGTCCAAGGGACCTTCTGAATCTTCAGGCAGAGAATTGCCCAGGCCCCTTTACCATTCTCCCGTGGGTTCTAAACCGAGAGACTCACTGGTCTCTTCTTTAGAAAGCAGCATTTCTGTCTCTAAAAAACTGACTTCCATGTCAGTGCCCGAAGTGGTCAGGACCACTCCTGGCTGCCCTCCTTGTCCTTAATAAATGAGGTCGGGAATATACCCTTTGCTTAGGAAATGTAATGGGGACTTCCATAGAAACTTTGAGAGGTCACCTTTCACATTTTGTGTTTGTGTGTGTATGTTCTTTCTTCGTGGCCCTACCATTCTCAGTGTGCTGGGGATTTGCAAGCATTGGGACTGCCTCCAGGGCAGGATCTGAAATACGGACAAAGATTAGCGGCTGAGATGAGCCCCCTTTGAATTAGGCTGCAGCCTAACTCGGGAATAAGGTCCTGAAACTCAGGGAAACGGATTTCCCTAGAAATAAACCCCAGGCCTCTGGCTTTCGTACAACCAAACGTTCAGAACAATCCCGTTGTATCCTGCTGAAGTGTAAGGCCTGTCTCCTAAACGGTCTTTGGTAGAGGGGACTAATAGGACTTGTAATCTACCAATGTGAAGGGAGGCCAGTTTAGGCAAGAGAGTTGCCTTGATAGTTCCGACTTGGTGTTAGGATGTCAAACCATTACCGTCATCGCCGTTTATTTCCACCCTTATGGTGGAAGTTATGGTGATGGTTATTTATTTATTGTATTGTATTGTATTTATTTATTTATTAAATTTATATACCGCCCTATCTCCCTTACGGGACTCAGGGCGGTGAACAGGCGATACTAAAAACCACGATAATAAATAAATAGTTTCTGTTCTAAAATCGAATTAAATAACAGGCCTGTTCTAAAAACACACCCATACAAAAAAAAACCCCACTGAAACATAATCAAACTACGCCAGGCCAGCCGCACCCGGAATAGATGGGCCTTCAGGGCTCGGCGAAAAAGGCGCAGGTCCGCAACTGTACGTAGGTGTAGGTCGGGGGGGGGGGGTAGGTCATTCCAGAGGGCAGGAGCTGCCACAGAGAAGGCTCTCCCCCTGGGGGTCGCCAGCCGGCATTGTCTGGCCCACGGCACCCTAAGGAGGCCCTCTCTGTGGGAGCGGACTGGTCGAAGGGAGGTGTTTGGTAGGAGGTGGTCTTGCAAATACCTAGGACTTGCAAATACCTAGGACTAATAGGACTTGTAATCTACCAATGTGAAGGGAGGCCAGTTTAGGCAAGAGAGTTGCCTTGATAGTTCCGACTTGGTGTTACAATGTCAAACCATTACCGTCATCGCCGTTTATTTCCACCCTTATGGTGGAAGTTATGGTGATGGTTATGGCAA
>NW_015386569.1:408706-438706 GCF_001527695.2 Protobothrops mucrosquamatus | reverse complement strand
CCCCTCTCTGAAAAGGGAGCCCTCTCTCTCTCTCTCTCTCTCTCTCTCTCTCTCTCTCTCTCTCTCTCTCTCTCTCTCTCTCTCTCTCTCTCTCTCTCTCTCTCTCTCTCTCTCTCTCTCTCTCTCTCTCTCTCTCTCTCTCTCTATCTATCTATCTATCTATCTATCTATCTATCTATCTATCCCCTCCCAAGAGTTGTATAGCCTTTTGTCAGATAAGTTGAAGCGGCTGTTTGACATGGCAGTACAAACTACTTCGGCCTGTTATTTTTCCAGGTTTTGGCCGGTTCTGAATATCGTTCTCATCAATCGGAAAGTGCCTTCGCTCAAGCTTTATTTTCCAGCTCCCCTCTCCACGAGTTAGACGAGAGCCCCAATCATGCAGATTCCGAGTAGACTGATGGGAATTGAGGTCTGGAGGGTTCAGAAGACGTTCTTCAATCCCCACCATGCAATCCATAGACGGCATAGCACACACACAACAAGGACAGTGTGAATCAGGCAGGTGCTTTACTTGGACTGCCCGAGCCCAAGAGAGAAATTCAAAGGACAAAACAACGGGCATAAAGCGTCAAGCTGCTTTAAAGTAAATTAGTAAATTAGATTATGGGAGGAAAAAAACATTCAGACAGGGAAGTAAGAAGACTAAGATCTGATCTGAATTTAAAAAAAGATGGAATGGGAATATTTGGATTTTTTTTTTAAAAAAGTTCCTGGTGGAAAAATGAGAAAAAACTTTGAAAGTTTGCAAGTATCTTTCAACACCTCCTTATGCAGCGGTGGGGGTGGGTGGGTGGGTGGGGAGGTATGTTCTAAACTCCAAAGCCATTAGCTGAGGACTGGCTGTTTTCTATTCGAAAGCTCTCTGGTAGAAGACACCACAGGGAATTAAAAGCGATGCAGGGATCCGGTTGAAAGCAATGGATGTTTCCAGCGATTTGCCTTTTTTACAAAAGAAAAAAAAAACGGGAGGGGGGGGATGCACGGAAGGGGAACTCCCAGCAGAACATATCCCACAAAAAGGCTTGTTACAAAACAGTTGAAGAAATGTTTCTATTCTGCTCTTGGATCTTAAGCAAAACAAGGCGGTGCGCATTGATATGGCAGTGTGTGTGTATGTGTGTGTGTGTGAGTGTGTGTGAGAGAGGTGTTGTTTTCCCCAAACTTGTAAGACCATGACTTTTCTAATGTTCTTCTATAGCAGGGGTAGTCAACCTGGGCTCTTTTATGACTCGTGGAGTTCAACTCCCAGAATTCCTGAGCCAGCTTAGCTGGCTGTGGAATTCTGGGAGTTGAAGTCCACATGCCTTAAAATGTGTCAAGGTTGAGAAACACTGTTTTACACAATAGGCTGCCAGACCGGTGATTGTGATTCAAGTGGGATGGGAAGTCAGCAACCTGCTTGCACTACTAGGCCGTCACATTAAGCCGCAGTATTAGTTTATTTATTTGGCTTGGGCGAACGCAGTAATCGTGTCTTAATCTAGGTTTATGGTTTAGCAAGTTGGGCTGAAGCACAACTCGACCTAGGATACTTCTTAGCAAACAGCACACCGGATCGTGTGAAGGACTCTCATTCGCCACTCCCTCTCCTGGAGGGGAAAAATGCTATTGTACTCCACTAGGTAGGCCAGGGGTAGTCAACCTCGGCTCTTTTATGACTCATGGACTTCAACTCCCAGAATTCTGGGAGTAGAATTCTGGGAGTTGAAGTCCACGAGTCATAAAAGAGCCCAGGTTGACTACCCCTGTTCTATAGGAAGAAGAACAACCATCAGTGCAAACTCATCCCTTCCAGTCTTTTTCCAAGCTGGAGGCAAAGCCCCTGGGGTTGAATGGAAGTCATCGTTAAACGCCGTTGCCAGTTGTTTAACATTTGACAATAACTCCCCCGATTTTTGACGGGAGGGCTCCAACGCTACTCCTCTCTCAGATGTGTAGGTGAAGCGGGAAAAACGAAGGCGACAACCCGGCGCGTCCGAGGTAAGCGCAGAATGGCCGTTGGAAGCTCCTGGCCGCCAGTAGGGGGCGTCTGCCGTGGAGGAGACGAATGATGTCATGCGTCTCGTGACGTCATCGCGCCAGTGGCGTGAATTTGAGACTTACGCCTTTCCCGCTGTTAGGCCGACGACGGCAGGGTGCTCGCGCTCGTTACGAGACGTCCCCGCTCGCTCTCCAGGAAGCAAGCGCCGCCTCAGTCACTACGGCTGGGCTTCTTTTACAAACAGTGTTTCTCAACCTTGACCATTTTAAGGCGTGTGGACTTCAACTCCCAGAATTCCACAGCCAGCATTGCTGGCTGTGGAATTCTGGGAGTTGAAGTCCACACGCCTTAAAATGTGTCAAGGTTGAGAAACACTGTTTTACACAATAGGCTGCCAGACCGGTGATTGTGATTCAAGTGGGATGGGAAGTCAGCAACCTGCTTGCACTACTAGGCCGTCACATTAAGCCGCAGTATTAGTTTATTTATTTGGCTTGGGCGAACGCAGTAATCGTGTCTTAATCTAGGTTTATGGTTTAGCAAGTTGGGCTGAAGCACAACTCGACCTAGGATACTTATTAGCAAACAGCACACCGGATCGTGTGAAGGACTCTCATTCGCCACTCCCTCTCCTGGAGGGGAAAAATGCTATTGTACTCCACTAGGTAGGCCAGGGGTAGGCAACCTCGGCTCTTTTATGACTCATGGACTTCAACTCCCATGGACTTCAACTTCTGGGAGTTGAAGTCCACATGCCTTAAAATTGTCAAGGTTGAGAAACACTGCACTGGTCCTGTCTGCTTCCACCTCCCTCCAAGCCACACCCCCCCCCCCCCGCATATCTGTCCTTTTCAGGTAAACATGGAGAAATTCCAAGCGCTTTGGGAGGCGAGGAAGTGAATCCAGTGAGATGCTGGCTGTGCTTAGGTCGAAAAAGAGGATCCCGAAGCACCCGTGGCTGCGTTTGCACAACACACTGGACCTCAGATTATCGTCTAGATCAGGGGTAGGCAATCTTGGCTCTTTTATGACTCGTGGACTTCAACTCCCAGAATTCCTGAGCCAGCTATGCTATGCTGGCTCAGGAATTCTGGGAGTTGAAGTCCACCAGTCTGGCTCAGGAATTCTGGGAGTTGAAGTCCACGAGTCATAAAAGAGCCAAGGTTGCCTAGCCCTGCTATAGACGGAGTTTAGTTTTGTGTTCTACAAATCCAGCTCTTACCACATGGATAGTACTGTGTGCACTCCTGCCAGCCCAGGAAATTGGATTGACTGAACCAGTTACCGTTACTGGTGGAAACCAGACTGACGCCAGCATTGAATGGGACGCTAGAACCATTTAGACAAAAAAGCATTCTGAGGGTCTTATTTGCCCAACCAGCAGGCAGGAACTCCATAGTGTGTTGTTTCATTTACATGGAAGCTCTGGGGAACAGAGGCCTTTGCCAGAGTGGCAGGCATGGGATTCAGCCTCAGTTTTAAAACCCTTGCACTCCCAAAGTACAGTTTTGGAATAGCAAAGGGTTGGGAGTGAATCCTTCTAGCCTTGGTCCATTGAAATGTATACAACCTAAGAAGCTGATGAAAACACATCCACTGTATTAACATTTGATCATATCTTTAAAAAAAGTTACTAAAGGAAGAAGTTTATAGACTGTTGTAAAACGTGCTAGTTACTTAAATGTAAGATTGTTCTTTAAAGGTATTCACAGTATCATTTGAAATCACCTTGCCGGGACTTACATTAGAGTGATATGCAGACAGATTTGCAAGGGACTGGTTCAGATAAAGAACAGTACTTGAATGTCACAGTAATATCCTCCTTTCAGATATTAGATGTGGAGTTCTTTTTTTTTTTATAAACAAACTTTATTGATTTTTTTTCCCCCCCGAAATAAACAAACATACAATTATGGCATAAGTCAATAATACAATTAATTAAAAAAACAAACTAAAAACAACCTCCCATTCTAAGATGCTCAGTAGCCTCACAGGAACACATTCCCTCTCTTCAACCTACTTCCCTTCTTCCTTCTAACTCCTTCCCTCCTCTCCACCTTCTCAACCAGATGTGGAGTTCTTTAGGTTATAAAGATCTCTGGGAATAAATTCTCAGAACAAACGTAGGTTTAGATGTGGAATTAAGTAGAGGCTCAGTTTTCCTTCTAGTGTACTAGCTTGGCCCCCGCAATGGCACTTAACTGTGGATTATTGACAAAGACACAATGGTTCTCTACTAAGCCATACCAAATCAGCTAGTCTATAATATCTCTGATCTGTAAGACTTCTTTTTGGTTTGTTTATTGCTAGGCCCATTCCTAAGCACAAACTGGGATGTAGGGGTTGCACGGTGCCAAATTGCTTAGATAGAAATTCAGTCAACTAAGAAAATAGCATGGGCTGCAGTCATTTTATTTAGGAGCCTGTGGCAGAGCTTCCCATTTTCTCTTACATCAACCCTGTGAAGGAGCTGGACTATGAGAGAGTGATTGGCCAAAGGCTGAGGTGAATATGGTACACATCTTCCCAAAGATTTAGTATAGTAAGAATTTAGCACCCCAAATTCTTACCCCAAGTGAGCAAAGTTATGTCTGATTCTTAAATGCTGGTTGGGGATGATGATCCACCAGCAAGGCCCTTAGTCTCCAAAAGGCAACATTGGATGTCCCTTACAATACTGAACTGTGCTCCCCCTTTCCATGAAGTTTCTAGGGTAAATATTTAATCCACAACTGAATGGCAGGCTATGAAAAGTAACTCAGCTATTACTCTTCAGCATACATGCATGCATGCATGCATGCATACATACATACATACATATTGATTTAAACTTAGCAACTGTAGCCCGACCACTGTTAAAGCTATTTTAAGAACTGAAATTACATTTAGAAGGTAATCTTGGATTCAGAAATGTGGCTTTTCAGGCAAGATCATTTTGAGGGTATTCCATTGAAATGTTCCAAGACTAGATCTGAGTG
Source organism: Protobothrops mucrosquamatus (assembly GCF_001527695.2). Classification (NCBI taxonomy): domain Eukaryota; kingdom Metazoa; phylum Chordata; class Lepidosauria; order Squamata; family Viperidae; genus Protobothrops; species Protobothrops mucrosquamatus. The sequence continues at coordinate 433,744 of NW_015386569.1, read as the reverse complement.
TTTAGTATGTCTCAATCAGGATTAACCTGATTTTATAGCACAGAGGTTCTCAGCCTTGGCAACTTCCAGATGCATGGACTTCATTTCCCAGAATTCCTGAAATTCTGGGGATTGAAGTCCCTGCCTTTTAATATTGCCAAGGTTGAAAAATACTGATGTAGGATAAAGAAAGAAGTGAAAAGAACTAATAATTCTCTCACTTAGGTAGTTTGAATGGCGACCTGCTTTTATCACCATCAGGAGGAAATTAGGAAAAAGGCAGAATTCTCTCTCTCTCTTTTGCTTGATTGTATAATGCTGCATATAAGGAAAAGGTTGTTGGAGAGAAAAGAGCTCCATAAACCAGGAATAAACCTTTTAAAGTAACTCAGTAAACTAACTGCCTTACCAGTGCAATTCTAACCTTGCACATAAATACATGCAGTAAAATTAATCCACTCTGCAAGCACGCATAAGTAGAGGAGTTCTAATTTTATGTTTTCTTGTTATATTGTTTTGCTGGGCAAATGTGTTTGCATTATAGGGAATCTCCATGCATTTATGGCGAGGCAGTACGGACCAGTCATCAATAAATTAGGCCAAAGTGAAAGAATGCATCAGGAAGCAGATAGTCTGATTTATCTTTCTCTGAGGGAGAGTGGCCAGATAGATCTAAATTGGTCAGGGCTCTAACCAGTTTATTTAGGAGCCATGAAGGACAAAAGGGCGAGAACATATAATTTGCGGATAACATCTGCTGTATGGCATCAAACTTAAATCTTTGCATAATAGTACATCATGGGGATGGGATTTCAGTGGAAGATCATTGGGAATCCTACTGTACTTCAAAGCAATTCCATTAAACATTATGGCAAATACTCCCTTCATTGCTAAAGCCTTTTCTTTGTCTGTTTGTGCAAAGAATGCTGGACCATTAGCGGGGCAACAAAAGCCCGATGGCATGGTTAATGTATGATTAAGTGCACCATGTGAACCCTAGAAAAGAAACGGTCCTGTTAATCTTGAGTAAATATATCCTGAAAATACAGTTTAAAATGAAGAGGATGTAGTTTGGGGCATGACTATCTCATCATGTCCAGTGGCATGATTTAAATTAAGGTTTAAGTTTCTCTGAGTTTATTTGTGGCTGGGATTGCATGGGTAAGATGCAACATAATGAAGGTTCACATAGAGGTACTTAAAGCACAAAAAAACTTTCCTGAATGATAGCATATCAACTTTGGTTTGGGCTAATGCTTAAGGCACCAGGCTAGAAATGGGAGACCATGAATTCTAGACCTCCCTTGGACATGAAAGCTAGATGGATGACTTTGGGCCAATCACTCTTTCTTAGCCCAATCCACCTCACAGGGTTGTTATTATGAGGGAAATAGGAAGGGGAAAAAGTATTAGGTATTTTTATTACCGATAAAATAAGATGCAGTCAGTTATGCATATGATTGGGCATGCAGTTGTAGACAGTTCAGAGAAAGAAATACAAAAATAACCAATCACAACTCAAGCTGGCAATATAAGCAATTCAATTGACCTGTATAGTATGACAGGAGAGCTATATCAGAACGGAAGCTGGGTGTAACAAATTGGAACATCTCACTGATCAGTACTTTGCAGTTTCAAGTGACAGTTTTCTCTTCAAGTTTATTTTGTTCCAAGTTGGTTACTTTAAGTTACTTACAGAGTGCTTTGGAAGGCTGAAATGTTTTTCCACTGGTTTTAATCACAGTGTAAGATATTAATTTATCACTGGTAAGATGGTTTATGTCACCCAGTGACAACAATGCCATTTTACAAGGTAGTAATGGGTTGCATTCATGCAACATTTCAGGAAACATGCCAATTATACATCAAGAGAGTTTGGAATGCATTTTAGCCTGAAAGCTACTTTTAGCCTTTACACTAGAAGTTGGGTGGCACTTGCATCTGTTAAATCAGTTGTTTCTCAAACTTGACAACTTTAAGATGTGTGGACTCCAAATCCCAGAATTCTCTAGCCAGTATGAGTTAAAACATTTGGCCTTGAGTGGAGAACATGCTCACAAGTGTAGTGAGGGCTAGAGCAACAGCTAAATAAGTTGAAATTAAATATATTTAATAACATTTCCTTCAATATATTTAATAACTTCTATCTCTTATCACATGGCTTTAGAAGCCATTCCAACGCTTGAAGGGAGTTGTGTGTGACTCAACGTCCAGTTGTATATTCATCCCCATTGTAAAGGCAACTTTCCAGGCAGTCAATTTCATTCTTCCAGACAGGAGCCAGCAGCCTAATGTTCAGGATGATTCAGGAATGTCCACCTGAGCTATACCAGTGGTGGCAAACCTGTGGCACAGGTGCCAGAGGCGGCACTCAGAGCCCTCTCTGTAGGCACACGCGCCATCGCCCCAGTCCTAGACCTTCATCTGGGTTTTATAAAACCTTTTCGCTTTAGGCCTCCGCCACCGTGTAAAAAAAAAAAAGGTTCAATCAATCAGTCAATTTCAACTTCTCGCGGAAAAAAAAAGATCTTGCAAAGTTGGAATTGATTGATTGAACTTTTTAGTCCCACCCAATGGGCCACACCCACCTGGCACCCGACGATGCATAAGTGGGTTTTGGATTGCAGTTTGGGCACTCAGTCTCTCAAAGGTTCGCCATCACTGAGCTATACCATTCCATAAGTTTCCAAAATAGTATCACTCTAAGAGCATGAGGCTTACCAAGGGAATAGTGGAGGATGCATCAGTTAAAGCAAGGTTAGGTTATTTGCTTTTTAAATGGCCTTTTTGAAAAAAAAAATGGAAATGAAATTTTTTCATAATATTGGAAAGAAGCCCAGTCCTTGAATTCTAACTGTATGAGAATATGTTGGGGTCCCTCGGTTGTGAACTGAGGGCACCCTGAATGCATTCAGATGTATTCTTTAATACACATTCTCAAAGCACCTAGAAAGCCCTCTCTTCCTTAATTGGTGCCATAGATTATTGCCTTTGATCAGCTTAAACGTGTGCAAAGAATGAATGCAGGACTTTCTTTATTCTTTATTCATGAAGAGAGTGTCTTGTCCTTCTCACGTACAATTAAAAAGGAACAACAGCCCAGCCAGGAAGGAAGAACTGGTGTCTATCTACTACCAGGCATCTTCCTTTGGTCCACAGCACCTCAAACAAAAAAGCCACCAGTCCCCCTCTTGTTTGGGAAAGGCAAAGCACAATGGCACTGACTCAAAGGAGAGATGCCACTTAACTCCTAGCTTCTGTTTGCATGAAGGAAGAGACTTGTTGGAGGGAGAGGGTGTATCTTCCCTTCCCCAGACTTAATTTAGCTCATGGGAAATATGGAAAGGGGGGATTAGTTCTCCATCCTGACCCAGCCAAATCTAAGAGAGAAATAGCTACCTCGAAGCAGCCCGGAACTCAGGAAATGCCAGATCAAAGAAATGCATTTGTATCAAGGCACAGTGTGGCTATTTGGATAGAACATTTGCAAACCATGCCATGTGTCTATAGGCAAGCAGATGTTTGTGTATGCATGCATATGTGCCTGCTGAAGCTTCTCTTAATTCCTCCCCCTTAGCCATTGGCAAATGACTGTAATTATATGTTTCTAGGGGGGGAAAAAAAAAACCAACACAAAAAATGGCGTCAAATAATTTAAAGCAGTTCAAGTAGAAGGTCTGTCAATTCTTTAAGTAAATGATCCTGTGTTTATTCAGATGTTTCTCCCCATAATTGTTGTCTGGAGGGAAAAGCTCACAGGCTAAACCCCAGTCAGTCTCCCAGGCTTAGGAGGAGACGTTGATTTGGGGTTGATTTATTGAAACAGAGTGAAAGCAAAGAAGTGGGGGGGCATCTTTTTTTTTTATTCCGTTAGGCTTAGGCAATGCGTGGGGCTTTTGCCAAAATGAAAAGGGGGGGGGAGGACAGGGAGGGGAGCAAGGGATCTTCAGTTCTGTGGAATTGGCTTCAAACTGATCTGCCCCTGATTCATTGTTTGAACAGGTTGAAAGTCTGATAATGAGGTTTTGATGAATCCTGAACAAATAGTCTTCCTCCAAACCTGATTATACTGTGCTGGGGTGGGGGAGAGGAGGGGATTGGGAGACAAAATTGGAGAAAGCTGCTGTAAAACAGTTGCGTGTCTGTTTCTCTCCATCCCCAAAATATCTTATGTATTTCATTTTTCAAAAAAAAGAACAGAACTAAAATCTTCCAGCCAGAGTCTGGTATAGATGACAAACATTTTTAAAAGCTAAGACGATGCTCGATGCTAGGCACCAGAACTCAATTGGGCTCTCAGATTTTTACCCCAACCCTATTGATAGTTTTCTAAGTTTTCTGAATTTTAGTAGTATATTCTTTTTTGTTGTTTGCAGGTGGGTGGCTGGGCTGCTTCCAACTCGCTGTGGGAAAAGAGTTACACTAATATCAAAGAAATAGTGGAATTGAATCATTAAAAAAAGGATGTCAAAGAAGGGAAAAATGAAATGTGAATGACAAAAATTAAAATAATGTTTTAATTGTTTTAAATAACTCAATGGAATTGTTAATTGTCCAGTAGCTAGTTGTCCCATGGTAAATTGGCCACGGCAAGTTGTCCTGCTGGGAGTTGGCCATGATGAGTTGGCCATGATGAGTTGGTCATGGTGACTTGGCTGCAGCATGTTGTCCCATTCGATGCTTCTGTGTTCAACAGTTGGAATCCTGAGAGCCTTGCCGATGTGATGGAAATCATGAAGGAACTGAATTATTTCCAATCTATTTTCTGTCTTCTATGTTGATGCCTTTAGTCAGAAGGTCAGGAGTTTATGGCAGAGGGGGAGAGGAGCAAGGAGCTGTGCAGAAGATTATACAGTATCATTAATTTCCTAGGCATCAGTTATATTTACATAAGAACAACTCATTTATGCTGTATATTCCAATTTGGGTTCTGTTGAAATGAGACAATTCCGAGGAAGAAATGTGAACATTTATTACAGTGTCTTCCCCGAAGCTAGCCAGACACAAAATCTTTCTTGGTCCTTCAGTATTAATTGTCTTGTTAATTCATGCCTGAGTTTACACAGGGAATGTGATTGACTGGCTGATGAGGTTTTATACAAAGGCCAGATTTCTCGACTCCTCGGCATTCATTGGTGGTGTAAGTCACAAACAAATAAAAAGAGCTCAGCACAGATTCTCTTTCTTTATTTCAGATGATTATTTTCCACTTAAAAAGAAGAGCTAGAATGGAATGAAGGCCTGTCACTGGTGGATTCTGAAGACAGCATCGCAGAAAAAGCTCCTATCACAAAATGTTTGTAAACATTTTTATTGAGTAGGTTGAAAGAGGGAGCCGTACCTCAAAGACAGTCCTGAAGCCTAGTTTCTGTTCAGCGATAATACAAAGAAGCAGGAATCTTGTATTTCTAGTTCCCTTCAGTATATTTCAGCTATTTTTTTTTAGATGTGTCATGATTTAAGAAGTATTATAAACATCAGGGGCAGAAAAGATGCAGAAATCCTTAAGGGAGTCTCAAACTACTTGTGTGTATAAGTGTTCTGGTGCCAGTCTTTTATTTATATAACCCATGTGTATTCATTCCATTCTATTCACTTAATATACTGAATTATGTTGTTGGTAAAACTGCATGCCACTTTCAGCATCCTGTTGAGTTCTGTTCTTGTGAATGTCGGATTCTGCTTCATACGGGATCCCTTTTTTCCTACCATTTCGAAGTGCATCTTTGATTGTATCAAGAGCAGTCAAACATGTAGACTGCAGTGAGCACTACTGAATTTCAACCCTAATGTGTCAAAAAAACCCCCAAAAAACCCCAAACCCCAAAATGTGATTTTTTAATGCTTAGTTATTTTTTCTGCGGGAGGGGGCAGGTTGGAGGGAAATTTATATAAAAATTGGATGAGGAAACCAAGACAATCACCCATCAAAGAACAATGCTCAGAACAGCCTGGGAAAAGAGAAACAAGTGGACTTGGATTGGCCAGAATTTTGGTTTTGTTAACAGTATATTTTGTTTCGACCTTGAAACAAAATTTTCAGAACATTAGATTTTGTTTGGAGCACAGAACATTTGGAGGTTTGTTTCAAGCGTAGGACCTTTTGTGCACCGTTGTGTAAAAGATTTTACAATTATCTGCTTTTAATGCTGTAATAACCCTATCCTAATTTTCTCCTTTGACAGCTTATACATGACTAAAAGAGAGAGAAAAAATGACCCCGTCTTATGTCTTTTCCATTAGAGTGTATTTGTTGAGTATTATAGTTCTTACATATTCCTGTCCCAAGAGTCATTTGTCACTTATGAAGGAAGTGATTCTCAGCAGGTTTCTTTGAATTAAAGACAAAATGTATGAGCAAATTGCACATATGGCTTTCATTGTTTCCATATTTTTTGAAGAATAACTCTATTGTGCTTATTAGGATGGAAAAGGAGCATATGAGTTAAAACCAGAAGTGTATTTTATCCCCAACTTCTAGAAAATGAATGATAAATCATAAGACTTAAGGTCAGAGGGAGGGCTGCAAAACCAGGAAAGGAAAAGAAAATAGACATTTGAGAACAAGATATTAGGAATTTTTAGATAGAACTTGGAAAGGAATATCTGTCCCTTGGCATGGTGCTAATCCATGCAGAACAGTAAACGATTAGCAGTGGCCTATTATTATGGTGAACTAGATTTTTTTCTCTTATTTAATAATTATTTTATTTATCTACTTTAAAAAAAACCACCCTGGTTTCCAAATAGACTTGTGGCAGTATATAGTCACCCCAGATAAAGATAACAAAGGTTACCTCTTGACCTTGAATGTTTACATTCTTCTATCTTGAGGAAAAAAAGGGGAAAAAAGACACCTGAGAGAATTCTAAAAGCCACCTGAAGCAGACAGACAGACAAGACAGAAGGAGGGTGTGAGAGGGAAAGAGAGAATGAGAGAGAGAATAGTAAGAAGATGCAATGCTTTGGATTTACCAAAACACTGTTTGGACCTGGGGCAAAACATGGATTCTAAAGTAACTTGAACCATAGCAATTTCTTCCTAAAAGGCCAATGCAACTTTGGTCTTGAGTGCAAACTCTTATTAAGAATGAAATTTGAGCTTCTTTCCCAAATTCCATGTTCTACAACTTGGTCACATGACAGGGAATCATAACTTACATGTAGCTCTGATTGTGGTACACAGGAACAGTTTAAAGATCTTGCAAAAGGATAATGAAGTGCACGCCTAATAATTAGCTGAATTTGGAAGCTCCTTCCGTCTGACTCACTGGTTTCTTAGCCTCTGGCAGTCCTTTTCCTGAGGGCATTCAAGGTTTTCTCTGTAGCCAGTAAGACTAGAAACTTTCACTGATATAATTAAAAGATTTTGTGAGATTGTTAAATCCTCAACCATAGGAACTACTTTTCTGCTTTCCATACTGCATATCTTAAATGCATACCATGCAACATTTGGCGTCAGACTTCTAGAATTGTTATGTAGTATCAGTTTTATCTGCTTTGTACAGACACTGTTTTATGGGATGGAATTCCACCAAGTTGTTATCTATAGCATTAGGAAATGATTTGGAGAATAACATTACGGTATTTTAAATCACGATTACATGTTGGGAAGGAACCTGATAGGCCTATTAAGATCTGTTCAGGTTTGAATTTGATTTCTCCCCAAGAGACAATGAAATATATTTTATTCTTTATCTAGAAGCATGAGAACAGAAACCCATCTCTTCTTTCTTTGTAAATTTTTGCATCTCTTTATGGTTACGGTAGATACAAAAGAGGACAGTCTTCCAGATTCCTTTGAAGAGGTTCCCTTCAATTATTAAATGTTTTATTTTGTTGTCCATTGTCACTGATGGAGACCCCAACACCATCAGTCACATTAAAACTAAATGTGATGTGTCCAAAGATAACTGGTCAGGACAATTTTGGAATGGAATGTCCTAGCACATGTTGGGCAAACATGTGTAGACACTGCAATTATTGCACTGATGCCTTCAGACTTGCTGTCCATCTCATTATTCAAAGTGACTGAGGGTGACTTATGTTGTGCTTTTTGTAGTGTGCTTTACAAGTTTAGCAGTCCTTATGAATGAAGCTATGCCAGATAGAATGATTCTGTGTGAGGTTTCCCAGGTGGTCAATGTCTATGTCAAGTGACTTCAGAGAGTGTAATGTATCTTTGTAATGTTTCTGCTTTCCATGCAAGCATTTACCCATCAGAGAATTCCCCAGAAAGAACCTCCTTGGGTAAGCACTTGTTCGGCATACAGATGGTATGTCCATCCAATGGATCAGTGCAAGCTCATTAGCAGTGTGTGGATTGATGGTAGACTTGCTCTAGAAAGAACTTCAGTGTCTGGCATTTTATCAAGCCTTCTCATGCCTAATATTCTGCAAAGACAAGTCACTTGGAAATTATTAAGCTACCTTGCATGCCTTATTATACAGTCTACATTTCACAGAGATATAGAAGGGTAGTGAGTACCACAGTTCTGTAGACCTTCAGTTTTGCTGCTTCACTCATTCTTTGACATTCACACACAATGGAGTGCAGTCTACAAAAAGCAGAACTTGCCTTTGCTGTTCTGCAGTTGACTTCTATATCAATGGTTGCTATTTGGTAGAGGCTCCTACCAAAATAATTGAAATGGTCCACTGCTTTTGCTTTTTGACTTTTTATTGTGATTTTGGTTCCTGTGTATGTGCATGAGGAGCAAGGGGCGCATGTCCTTGATGATTTGAATACTGGTGGTGAGTCCAAAATTTCACAAGCTGTAGAAAATTTGTCCATACCGCTTTGATCTCTGGCTCTGAGCCAACATTCAGGGCACAGTCACTGGCAAAATAGAAATCTCCCAGAACAATTTCTTTCACTTTGGTAATAGTGACTCCCTTCAGTTATTCAATAACTCCTTTCAGTTGTTTAATAGCAGCAGTAACTGTAACCAGATCACCTCAGGGTACTAAACAAAGGAAACCATTGTACAGATATAATTCTAAGCTGGACAATGAATAATGATTACTTGCAAAATATAGTGTAAATATTGATTCTGCTGCAAGAACATGGGCCAGCAAATCACTACTGAGAGTGGTGAGCTAACCATGACTCTAGAAAAGAACATTTGTAGCTGTATCATAAGAAACACTATATGGACCCACCTGCCCACATATGGAGAATATACCCAAACAAAAATATTTGCAGTATCCACTTCTCAGAACTTGACTCATAAACTGGAAGATAGTAGAGAATAGTAGAGAAGAAGCTCCTTTGCCTACTTTTGTCAGGGAAAACCCTGAGCAACCTTCTTCTGCATTCTTAGTAAAAGTGAGTTTGATAATGGATGAGACTGAGAGGATCTTGATCCCACAATGGTGTCCTTTTCAGGGAGAACATATTAATGGGTTCTCATTGAGCATGTGGCTGAGTTTATTACAAAGCCCAGCTATTCCTCCTTAGACAGGGACAGTGCACTTTCCCTCCAGCTTTTTCTTGCATAAGGTTTCTTCTCCCTCCATTTGTACGAAGGCATTTGTGCTAAGGCATTGTTCTTTGTTGGAAGCAGAGTAGAACTAACTTTGGGGAAACCTTTGCTGCCTATTCCTTCCTAATTTCATTTGGGTTGAATCACTTTTGATCAGATGCTTTGGAAGCTCCAGTCATGTTAGCTATTGTTTAGATCAGTGGTTCTCAACCTTTTTAATGCCGCGATCCCAACCGGTCATAAGTCGAGGACTAAACCGGTCATAAGTCGAGGACTACCCAACTGGTCGTACGTCGAGGACTTTCCCTGCCCGGGAGCGCCGCGCATGCGTGGTTCTGCACCCTGCGCCAGCCAAGGCGTAGCTGGCAAGCGGCAGAGACGGAGCAGGCCGACCACCAGCTGGCCCAGCCCAAGGGAGGTAAGGCACCTGCCGGAAAAGGGGGGAAAAATGGACAAAAAAAATGGCGGACAGCCTTGCTTGGCGACCCCCATGAAATGGTCGATCGACCCCAAATGGGGTCCCGACCCACAGGTTGAGAACCACTGGTTTAGATAATTTGGTAAGCGCCTTCAAGACCACAAGTCAGAAGGCTGCTCATGTCTACACTTCATTGTCTTTGGATGGGTTCCTGAAAGGTTCTTCCCAGAAAGAGGTGGAACAAGAAAGAATTCCTGGTCTGTTGTCAAGTCAGGTAAATAGTGTTCAAGATGACCTGACTATGTAAACATCAAGCTGAAAAATTCTTAACATGTGCTACTGCCTATCAGCTATCCAGATTACATGTGATGTTCAAGCTGTTTTAATTAATAAAGCTTTTATTTATTTGTACTTGGTTCTTTGTTCTTTTCACAGGTGGCAAGAACTTTCTCTGAAAATTTCAAAGTCTGGGCATGCTCACAACACAGACTCTGATTTATCAAATAGCTTAGTCCTGATTTAGAGGGGATTTTATATGTCACAACACTTTGAATTGTTCCTCAAAAAGAACAGTGACTGATGGATTAGTTTAAAAAAAGATTAACATATGTATTCTCTACAATCAGTGCAAGTCAATAGTCTTGATCACCTTAAAAAGCAACTCCACACATAGTATTATGCTAATTCATCTTTAGATATGTTATTATTTAGTAAATAGCTGATAAATAATTTGAACTAATAAATAGCATTGGCGTCTGACATGCTTTGATCTAAAATCTTGGAGGTGTTGTTGATGGTTGCCATTTTTCATGCTCTGCTTAGTTTGGAGCATGATCTAGATAAAGCAAGTAAGGTAATGAAATAATGGGGCAACATTGTTGTTGATTTTTGTTTTTTGTTTTGGCTTGATCAGGATTCTGCATTTCCTAGACATGAATGAATTGAGCTATGTGATTAGAATCTGAGTATGATTTATTAGCCCCATTGAGTTAAAACTGAAGTGAAAGCACTCTTATATCTTAAACCTTTGAGTCATGGTTAAGTGTTAACCATACAAACATGGCAACTCAATTTAGTTCATTTTTAAAAGTCTTACTGTATTGCAGTGTATTGTTGTAGGACCATTCAATGTGCTTTATATACAAAATATTAGGCCATACTTTCTTATTAGAACTTCTGAGGTTCCTCAAAACTTTCTGCTAAAATTTAATGGTAAATCACTGAATAATGATGACATGATTTTCTGCTTTTTTTAGCAAAAAAAGAAAAGAGAAGAGGAGTTAAAGATCAAATACAAGAGTATTCAGAACATGTAGAAACACATTCATTTCCTTAATTACTTGAAGGGTTAAAATAAGCAAGATCTGAGTCTCAGCAAAGGTAGTTGATACTATTTGTCAGGCCAGTTGTGTGAACTGTACAGACAATAATGAAAGGATAAATTAACTGGTAATTAATCTTGTTTTTAATGATGAACATATTACAGTATTTGGCACATTTGAACTGAAGCTTGTTATGCATGTGGGAATTATTGTATTATGGGCCTGCTAATTATGTGTTTCAGCAATATCAGTAGAATTTCTAAAATATCTCTGATGCTTGTCTAGAGAAGATGATTCATTCCCTTGTGGAAAACTTTGAATTGTACTCTCAGTCAAGAGGTGCTGAGCTGAATTCCTGGCACGTGTGGGAGACAAACAAATCTCTTGTTCTTCAAAAAAGTTTTTCCCTCTGATGGTTTTACTGTATTTTATTTATTTTTATATAACAACATGGCAATAAAAATAGCACTTGGACTTACATACCATTCCATAGTGCTTTACAGCACTCTCTGAGCATTTTACAATGTCAGCATATTGTATCCAACAATCTCGGTCCTCATTTTACCAACCTCAGAAGGATGGAAGGCTGAGTCTACCTTGAGCCCCTCAAACTCAACTGTGGGCAGAGCTAGCCCGTAATACTGCATTCTAACCACTGCGCCACTAGGGCTCCATAGTGGTGTGAACTGGCCCTTTTGGAAAATTCTGAACCTTCAAGTTTACAGGTTCCCTAGAATATAATTAACTGCTCCATTTTGACTATGACAAACTCTTTTGGTTAGGCAGGCACCCATTATGTCAGAATAAATAAAAAAGGATGAATAAGTAAAAGGAAATGTTGATTTATAGAAGGGTATTGGATCTGGGCTGCCAAAATGCAGATGATCCTTACAAATTTACAAAACGTTTTCTGTACAGTATCTCTTTGCTTCCATTGTCTGGATTTGTGCAGACAATAAGTCTTTTGCAATAAGTAAAAAGATAAGTCATTCTGGCATTAACCACATGACTTCTTAAAGTTATTTGTTGTGGCAAAGCTGAATAATGACTTTCCATTTGAGTCATGTCTGCTGACATCCAGCAGTGGTGTATCATTTATATAGCATGCAAGTCTTCAATTTACTGTCCAAAAATTCTACGAAGGCATTGAAACAAGGCGAATTTCAACAATAGTCCCATGTAACAACTTCCAACTAGATGTGCATGGACAGCTGGTGAAGCTCAACAAATTACATTTGGCACTCTAATGTAGACTATATATGCAGATGTTTGAGGGGTTAGATTGCACAACAAAACAATGCAGGTGCATGCATACACATTGTGAGAGCCTTGGCAATGCTTGTCAGCAGAATGCTTGACATCAATCACACTTTGGCTCTTGTGTGTGTGTAAATTACAGTGATGCAAGCTCCTTGGGAGTTAATGGGTAACTTTCAGGGGTCATGCATGCATCTGGCCTTTTGGTTGATTATGTACAGTAGTGGCCAAAATTGTGGAAACCTTTTGGGAAAAATGTACAGTAGAAATGTCACCTTTGATTAAGTTTCCACCAATTTTTCTTCTAATTTCTTTATAACTGTAGCCTTGTTCACTTAATAATACTATTTTACATCGCTTTCTGGGCAACCAGTCAACTCTTTGCACCATTACTTTAATTTTATTACGTTTTACAAGCTCACTAAATGAAAGAACACAAAAAAATCCCAACCAACTTTATAGCTATCACATAACACACGACAAATGTCCTCCTCTCAGCTTCAATACATGACATCAATAACTGAATCCTACTGTGATCTGATTGGCTCATTGCCAAAACAAGATGACACCTGATTGGCTCTCTAAACACTCATGCTCATTGACTACAATCAGATGAAGGAAAGCTACCTGATATCAACCTAAGCAAGTTGTGCTTCCTTTTTCTGGTTATTTGGCTATAACGTTTCATAGAATACAGATAATTGAACCAACATTGTTGCATTACATTCTTGATTAAATTATCTTTCCATTGATATATAATTTTATGGTACTACTCCAAAAAGAAAGTGGTATTATTAGCCATCAAACCTCAAAAATACACTTTTCCCAAAAGGTTTCCACAATTTTGGCCACTAGTGTATCTGTATTAAAAGCATTCTACCTGTTGTGCCTTCAGAAAATAATGAAATTCTACAAAGAAGAGCTTGGGATGAGAGTTGCTTCTAATGGAAAGGTTGTAAGGCCTGGGGCCCTCAGAAGGGCTGAAAGGGATTATGTTCCTATTGAGTAATGAAGAATTGACTGCAGTTTAACTTAAAGAGACTATTACTAGCAGTTCAATGTGCATCTTGCAGCACTATACAGCAGTGTGTTCCTAACATCCCTCACTTCCTTGAAATTCCTCAGGGAATTTCTTAAAGCTGATGTGATGAGAAATTGGTAACAGTAGACCAGTTGCTTAAAAGAAAAATATTAAAAATAAACTGAGAGTTTCCCTTATATCAAGAGAACAATTCAGCTTTCCTTCAAGTCCACTTTTTCTGGGAAGAAATGTAGGGAAATCTGCTTACTAAAATTTAAGTTTTGTCTCCACAATCTAGATTTTGATTTCAGACTGCTTCTTTCAAGTTTCTTTCCAATCAATAAAGAAGGATATAAAGAAGACAAGAAACTATTAAGAAGTGCAAACTGCTTCTAATATTTAATTTCAAGAGGAAGAATCTTTAACTATGTATTTTTTATAGAAGTCTATGGAAAAGCCTAGAAATAAATAGCCACAGAATATATATTTTTACTAAAACTTATGTGCAATGCGTCCAATAAATAAATAGTTAGTTTGCATTGTGTGTTAAGTTAGGATATAGGGACATGTTACTAAAATGCAAACTTATAAATAGAAAACAATAAGAGGATGAGACAGATAAGAGCACATTTTTGTGGTTTTACATTTGCAACCATGCCATTATTGTTCTATTATTCCCAGTTTTGTTCTGGGAACGTTATTTTTGTTTGTGTGTAGTCACACCCAAACTGTAGGGATCAGCTTGTTATATTTTATTTTGGTTTGCTACGAAATGTATAAATGCTATATTTATAGGGCCCAGAAGGCAAAGAATGGCAGACACATGTGAGAAGAATGTATTTATCCCAATATGAAACCCAGATTAAGATTAAGATTTCATATGCTCATGTGTAAAATATTTTTAAAACCTTGTCAAAACTTTGAATCATCATTTTTATGATGAGACTGTTTATGGCTGTTAGAAATATAAAGCCATCTCCTCCTTTAGTGGAATAGGGCCAAATTTAAGAATGAACGCTTCCAAGATTTTTAGCTAGGAAAACTCTACTCCCAATGTGCCTTTGAGAGATGGATAAATATGCAAAAGCTTGACTCTCCACATTTCCTTAAGTAAACATCTTGAACTTTGGAATATGTGTTTTATTTTTTTTAATTTTTGTTTGTTTGTGGGATATCAATATACACTAATTATTTCTAAAAATTAACTATGGTTGCAATCTAATATCCTCTTAGATGGGAGTAGGTCCCATGTGATTTATATGTGCATCAATTCAGAGGAATTTTATGTGGTTTACAGATTTTTTAAATTAGAGGTAAAAGCAACAATAATGATAATTTTCAATAATAACAATAATAAATTATACATCCCAATAATATATTAATACACCGATCTAGATAACAAGGGTCCCACAACTAAATACCAGTTTCTGAGAGGAAATAAAACTGGAGGCCATCCTTGCCTCAGAGTGTAGGCTGTTCCGTCAGAGAAGAGTTCCTACAGAGAGGCCAGTTACCTGCCCCCCCTCTTGATCAGTGGGACCTCTCAGCAGGAACTCTCAAGTTGTCCAAGGAGATAAACACTCTCTGGGAAGAGAAGACTATTTGGTACCCAGGTCCTGGTGATGGTCATTGACAACCAAGTGTGGACAGGCAGGTAGCCTCCCTCACTATCTATATACTGCTAAAACTTTTTTGTCTTTTTGATGATTATTTGTAACCTTCAATTGGGGTGTCATCCATCTGGTAAACTTCCAAAGTCTCCTGATGGAAAACTATAGGAGATTGTTAGCATGTTAGCATGTTCACCTTTCAATATATTTTTTCCAGAGACAAATGCTGTTTCATGAAGAATCTGGGGTGAAATTTCAGCCTTGAAATTCAGGCTTACACATGAAAGGAGGTGAAAAGTCTTTGAAAAATATATTTTTTTTTGTCTCTTCAAGTCAGTATTGACTCTTAATGATTGCCTGGACAAATCCCTGCAGTTTTCTTGGCAAGTTTTCCAAAATGGTTTGCTATTGCCTCCTTCCTAGGGCTGAGAGAGAGTGACTGGCCCAATGCTGCCCAACTGGCTTTGTGTCTAAGGTGGGTTGAGAACTCCCAGTTTCCTGGTTTCTAGCCTGGTGCCTTAACCACTAGACCAAACTGGCTCTCATCTATCTTAGGCATAAGAATATTTCTTAGATATAAACAAGTATATATTGAAGATATTCAACAATATATCATCTTTCTCTTATTATAAACAATTAATTTTATTAGAAGCTGACTTCATTTTAAAATTAGTACCTTGCCAATTGGCACAAGAGTCTTTCAGCTTTCCAATTAAATAGCCATTTTTAACCCGCCCCAGGCAATACAAACTCCTACTTATTCTGTTCTGTTCTATATGAAAGATGCTTGAGTGTTTAATTCAGTTTGCATTTTGAAGTGATCTGACACCCCTGTTCTAGATGTTATTCTCTATGGGTAAAATGCCACATACAACACTTTTTTCATAAAGAGATTGTATTTCTGACACAAAGTTACTTTGCATATGGGCCACACATGATCAAACTATACATTCATTTTGGTAAAAAAGTAGAAATGTGGAAATGAACTCCAGTTTTGTCAGTGAACAAGTATTATATTATAATATAATTTTCCATCCATTCTGTTATAGGCTTGTGAGTTTAAAACTACATCAGTTATTAGGGCATTTTAAAAAGGGGTTAATTGAACTTTTCATTATCTGTTTATATCAGCTAAATGCATTCAGTTCAGCCTCTGAGATCCTTTTCATGTGTATTATTGATAAAAAAACACTGAACAAAAGCAATGTGAAAATCCATCTTTGTAACCTTTAATCCATGATTTTGGCATCTGTTTTGTATTCAGCAACTCAGCTGAAATGAATATAAGTACAGAAACTCAAACAGTCAAATATGTATATATCATTATACAAAAATACTCCTTTCACCACTCTCTAGTAATCATCTATGATTTACATGACCTGATTTCTGAAGTCTGACTTTTATTAGTACAAGAAGTCATGTTTGTGAGTGAAAGAAAGGCTAGGAATGCCAGGATTTCTGATTTAGCAAATTCACTATGCAAACAATACCTTGAGAAACTGGCAGATGCGTTGCAATTTTAAGCTGGTATAAAAATATTTGTCCCTCTTTCCATTGATCAGTTGTTTCTGTTAGCTGCTTCCCCCATTGTAACATTTTGCTCAAGTAGCCATGAAGGCTTTGGAAAAGATATTCAAATGCTGTGACATGTCTATACTTACAAAGATCAGAATTGTGACTCTCTGGAAGCAAAAGTTGAACTTTTGAAGAAGGGTGGAAAGAATACTGACACTTTTGCACTTTGGTGTTGGAAAAAAGAACACTGTGGACAGCCCCCCCCAAAAAACAAGTTAACTCCGAGAATGGTCAGTAGTGAGTTACAGTGGTAAGGGGTGTACTTAAAAAGTGGCCTAAAAGACTTAGAACTAGACTAATATTTCTGTTCCTTATATCCATGTGGACCTGCAAAAATAAGCTAGTTGGCTCTGTAACTTGGTCCATACACCTTGCTGCTGGTCCCCCCTCTGTCCTTCCACCTTTCCCAGCATTGGAGCCTTTTCTAGAGATCTGGGTCTTTGCATATTGTGTCTGAAGTAAGATAATTCAAGTTTCATAATTTGTGCCTTGAGGGAGAACATGTATCAATTTGTTTGATGATTCATTTGCTTGGGTTTTTTTTTCCACCCTTTGGCTGTTCTCAGTATTTTTAGGAGTCTTTTCCAACACCAAACTTCAAAAGCATCATTATTCTTCCTATCCTGTATCTTCAAAATCCATTTAGACCATTGCAGGTAAGAAACAGAAACTTGAATTCAATTAAGATAAAAATAGAAAGTCTGTGTTCATATTTCAGGACTGATGTTTTATGATGTGTAAAACTCACAGAAGACAACAATTTAGTTGCACTATTTTAGGCTAGCTATAATCCTTTTCACCCACACAGCAACTACTTCTAACTTTCCAGGTTTGAGCAGGCCAGTGCTTCTACGTTTCGTCCTGGAGCACCAAAAAGAAGATGCAGCTGCTCCCTTGGACCTACTTTTTCCTTCTACCTCAGCATGTCAGTTTTTTGTGGCAAGCAAAAGAAAACAAAACAACCCATTCCAGACACTGTTTGGGAATGGCAAATTTGTTCATCTATTCAGTGGAGAAGGATGTGCATGATAATGAGGGTGAGAGAGAAACCAAAGTTTCTAGAGGGAGTGGACAATCTTAGAGGTAGAAGAGAAGCTAAAGGAAAAGACAAAGGGAAACCAGATGGTCCTACAGATCCAGGGGAAGTGCTGTGCAGCTGTTTCTGACCATTTTTCTGGAGCAGGACTTACACTGATTAATTTGCAGAGTTAATCCAAGCTTTCCAAGATACTAGAAGCCCCTTGGTGTTGGGGGGGGATGTGCAAGGAAGATATCATTCTAAAACTGGTATATTTTTAATGCACTTTTAATGCACTTCAAACACAACATATTGAAGGTATGAACCATTGTGACTAGATCAACTTTTCTCAGGAAGAGGTGAAGCTGGAACACCATTAATAGCTGGATAAAAGAACTTCTGGACAATTCCCCAGCACATCCAGAAGCATCCCCAAATTGTATGAGATTCATGTTGCAAAACGTTGTATTCTCAATTTTAGGTTAGCCTGTCTATGATTAAAATATTTCAATTTGTCTGTTCTTCCATTTGTCCAGTCTCAGTACCTTTGAGTAACATTTCAAGACTTCTACTGTTTCCTTATCATCAGTTGAGAAAGAAAATCAAGAGTTAGGCTGGGATGCAATGAAAGCAGAGAGAAAAGATTTTTTCTTTACTTTCACAGCTATGTATTTTCAGTGTATGGATTGTGAACTGCAGCATATGATGAAGTCCATTCCCTGAGCCAAACTTTAGGATCCATAATTTCCCATCACTGTTTTCTACCTGTTGTTGGTTTTTTTTAGAAGAAATTAAAATTAGACCTAGTGAAAGTAGCTTCCTGAACAGAACAGCAGAAAGAGATCAGAGATTACAAACCCTGACTACTACACCTGAAGGATAGTGGTGCAGAAGTAACCTTTGGCCTCACAACTTCTCTGCATTTTTCTATAAAATGGAACAATTTGCTTAATGGCTGAAGAACAAAGATGAATTTAAAATTAGTTAGTTCAATGTATTCTGTTACCTCTGGTACACGACCCAAAGCAGGACTCCATTGGCCATTTTCCAGAAAATAAATATTTTCCTTTTATTGGGACAACTTGATGGAAAACAGCAAAGCCTTGACTCTTCCTCTTTCTGCTCTTATGAGACCTGCAGGACTTACATTATGATTAGTCTTAAAAAGACCATATTTCAGCTGCAAGGTGTCTCACAACATCAGCCTTCTCTGGTTGGAATGCACAGGTATTTATTGCAGGAAATCCCTTGTAAGAAATATCTGCCTATTAGAGACAGTAATAAAATCAACATATTGCCTTTGGCACAATCCTTCCAAAGACTGTTCTACAAATGCTGAATAACAATAATTCTAAAATGACCACAAAAAGGCAAGAATTTTTCCTAAATAGCAGTCATATCTATGATAATGTATAGCTAAAAGCCACTGACAAAAGATTTATAAACAATTCAGAATACATAATTAAGCTATAAGCTATTAGTTCATTGCTGCGTTACTGTGACATATTTTGGCAATCTGTTTTTTCTTAATCTATATTCCATACTTGAATGCCGGTGAGTTATATTGGAGTTGACATATGTACAGTTACACATCTGGGCAAGTTGGTAGGCTGATAAGAACAGTTCGAATAACTTACTTTCTTTCTTTCTTTCTTTCTTTCTTTCTTTCTTTCTTTCTTTCACTTCATAAAAATCTGTGGCACTTCTGGTGAATGTTGTAATGCAGTTTTTGCAGTTTTTCTCTTCTTTGGATGTATTATGAGGAAAAAAAAAATATAAATCTGCTATGTATTCTTATTGGAGAAGAAATTAGAAAGTCTCCCCCCCTCTTCCAGGAATCTGAAAATGAAAATATATTTCTTATCTTTGTATGAGTAACAGAATAATCTCTTTTTCAATAAGGACATTCTTGGTTCAAAGATTGTCCAAGATGTAATTTTTAATATAACTAGCTATAACTAACAAGGCTGGAAAAAATTGGACTACATACCTTAAGGGCTACTGCCAGTTGAACAGATCATTGTGGAATAGTGGTATAAACTGAATAGCAGATATCACCTGATGATTATTTAACAAAACAGCTTAATCACAAAGATTAATCTGATATTCATTTTAGTATTTTTAGGACAAGGTATGTTCATTTTTTATTGTGATGCATGAAATGTAATCCACTTTTTCAATAGAATATTCTTATCTTTTCAAAGGAAGTTTCAGGTAGATTATTAACTTTATTGTTAATTTTTGCTTGAGAGAGCAAGAGTTAAAAGAACTTTTAATATATAAATAATGAGTGCATCTATTTCAGCTGCGAAATGTACTTTATATATGAACACCAGAACCTAATAGAAGATTTTAAGTGATAAATACAAAGATCTGCTCATTCACTCCAAAACTATTGAGAAATAAGTGTACTCATTATTTATATATCCTTTGATTCTGACTGATTAAATAATGGCAAATTGCCAAGCCAAAAGAATGTATCTCTGCCAAGCACTCATTAAAAACATCAACAATGGGGAACTTCAAAGAGCTTATGAACTGAAGTACCTGCCACAAGAATACAGAGAAATGACTAAATGAGGTAAATGAACAAGCTATGTCCAGGTACCAGTAATTATATGTCGCACGTGGCTTGCACTTTAGGCTTATTTGAGGCTTACACTTAGAATCCTTAACATTTTCTTCACTTCATTACAATTGTTTGTTGGTTTCTTTAAAATAATCATGTTCATTTATGGCTATAAAGATGTCTTAAGACCATCACCCTGAAGCATTATCTGATGACAGAACAATCTGTTTCAATAGAAATACAAATCTTAATTAATTTATTAATTTTTTATAGCCAACCATCTCAGACAAGTGATGCTGGGCAGTAAACAATAATAAAATCAGTTTAAAAACCTTGTAACAGTAACAGTAAAATGAGTTACCTTGAGATAAGATGGGTGGCCTATAAATTTTATAAAAAAACAAACAAATAAATAAACAAAACAGTGTTAGAAGTGACCTTGGAGGTCTTCTAGCCCAACCCCCTGCTCAAATAGGAAATCCTATTCTGGACAAATAGCTGACCAATCTCTTCTTAAAAACCTCTAAAATCTCTGGAAACAAGCCATTCCACTGATTAATTATTCTCATTGTCAGGTAATTTCTCCTTAGTTCTAGGTTATACAATACATACATACATATGTATGTACATGCTGAAAAAAATTATATTCATAGATATCAATATATCTAAGAAACAGGGCCCTTAATATACTTGGAGCACCAGGCCCAGGCACATAACCAAGTCTTCAAGGCCTTATGAAAAAGCAACAGGGTTGGGACTATCCTAATCTCTGGAGGGAGAAAATTCCAGAAGGTATGCCTCCTAGTCCCTGTCAGCTGACATACCTTGGCTTAAGCATGCTCAACCTGTAGGAACAAATTGGACAAGTAGAAATAACTGGAAGAAGGCAGTCTCTTGGGCAACCTGGTCTCAAGCCATGAAGGCTTCAACAGTGACAAACCATCACATTGAATTGCACCTGGAAACACAATGGTAACCACTATAGCTGACCCATGACTCGCAGGCGTACAAAGGATCTCCTAGCCATGGCTGCCAACTGCTCTTCTAGCATAACCGTGAATCTAAGAGGACCTTCAAATTGCACACCAGTTCCATTTGGGGTAATGCCTCCCCAGCCAGGACTAAAGGTGGAAAAACCTTGTCATCAGAAAGCCCAAATATCAAAAGCTACTTAGTCTCGCTAGATGGAGTTGAAGGCCACTGAGCCCCATCCAAGCCCCACAGTCTACAGGCATTGGGACATCTATGGCATCATTCTGGCAGCCTGGGGTGGAGATATAATATAGCAAATTTCATTATGATGTATTTAAGGTGGGAAGACAATAACCCATGCCTTGTTCAGAGGATATGGTCATAGCACCCAAGTGCTTATAGCTGAAATAAAATAAAAGCCTTCCGGGTGCGCTTCAAGGTGTTGGTCATCATCTTCAAAGCGCTCCATGGCATCGGACCTGGATATCTCCGAGACCGCCTTCTGCCGCAGATTACCTCCCATCGGCCGGTACGCTCCCACAGAGTGGGTCTCCTCAGGGTGCCGTCAGCCAGACAGTGCCGGCTGGCGACCCCCAGGGGGAGGGCCTTCTCGGTGNCCCTGAGTCCGTAAGGAGAAGGGCGGGATAAAAATTGAATAAATAAATAAATAAATAATAATAAATAAATGAGAAATAAATACATTTTGTTTTTCAGTTACAAGGTTTCTTGGGCATCTGTGTGCTATATATAATAACTAAAACTAATTTTAAATTTGTTTTTTTCTTCCTTATATCAATCCTGAAAGTCTTCATCATTTCAAAGAAACTTCTTGCCGTGCAATCTCATTCCCAGTCATCAGCCTCTTAAAATCTTACTTTTAAGAAAGTGCCAAAAAGCCATCTCTCAGAATATTAAAAAAACACAATAATTCTACTAGACATTTAATGATATATTTATACTATTCGGTAATACATTTAGATGGCAGACAAATAAACAGACAAATGCAAAGTAGATGACCAGGTGCCATCCTGTTAAGTCTTTGAAATGCATTTTGAAATAATTAATACAAAATAAATATAGAGAAAGAAAAGAGAATGGAAAGAAGGACTAAAAATGCACAAAAAAGAAAAAGATAATATAATAAAAAAAGAAAAGAAATATATAAAGATGTGACTTCATCACAAAAAGTATAAACAAATTTAAAAGCTCATCACTTCCTATAAAGTTAAACAGATATCTCTCCCTCCCATATCCCATTTCTTTTCTATAAACAAATCCATAAAAAATAAGCTTTTCAATCTTAGCATCAGCAAAAGTCCGTTAAGGGTTGCCAGGACATTACAAAAAGCAGAAATCATTACTGACAGTGTTGATATTGTACTTACCAACTTCGGGCTCTGTTCTTCAAAGATCTTCTTTACTGATTCTATGTTATAATTCTTTGTGTCATTCTGTAAATCCCAGTATAACTGACGTCAGCTTGCATTTTTTTTCTTCTGCTTACAATAATTAATCCTCTCTAATGTCCAGTTTCTAAAATCATCACTTATCTTTTGTTATGACTTGCAGTAGCCAGGATAATCAAAATAAGTCAGTTTCGTATGAGAAATTGCAGGGTGTCGATCTAGTACATGTCCATAATACTATATCAGCTTCCTGAGATTTGTCTGCTGAATCTTGGATCCAGGAGACAGAAGTTCACAGCCGCACCAGCCATCGCTAGGGAAGATAGTAATTGGTACCCCAGCTGATAACTCCCATTAGCCACCATGACTGAAGATTTTAATGGGAACTGAAAATGAATTATTCCCCTTTGATTTGTAGTAATGTCTTTGGAGTGGCATTGAAAGGAGGGAGAAAGGACAAGTGTTTCAACTGGTATTATAGCTGTTAAGTGAAATATTGATTTCAAAATATGAAAGTCCCCAAAACAAATAAAAGCTAAGAAATACTTAAAGAAATTAATGAGGGAGATGGCTGGATTACAAATATCATATTATATAATGAGACAAAAATCTTCCTATTAGAATGTTTTTTTAAAAAAAATATGTTACATTTTTTTATGTATGCCAATGAAGTGCATCTTGAAGTGTGCAAAAACAGTGCTCTTTTTTGCTTTCTTCTATGTCATCATATAATGTGTCACTACACACCTTTCTCTGACTGGTTATTATCATATATTCCCATTTGTTTATAGTACCAAACAGTAAAGCAAATAGTCTGAGCTGCAGATAGAGAAACAAAATGCCTATTTGGCACTGTGGGAAAAATAAATATTCTTGCTGATGTTGTCATCGATCGATTGACTAAGTGCAGTCAAATTGGTGTCAACTCTTAGTGAACACACAGGCTGACTTTTCCAAAATGGTACATCCTCGGCCTGGTCTTTTAGGTCTTTCAGTGGTGCACTCAGTTTCCAGTTGTAGTTGACTCCACCAGTTTACTATTCGTTTTCCTCTACTTCTGTTTCCTTCCTTTTTGCAGCTTATGAACTTCAAGACCATGGCCATTTGTGCCTCAAGTTAAAACACTGGATTGGAATGTGATCTGCGATCCATTTGTTTTATGGCTATCCATGATATTTTCAGGTCTTCTCCAACCCCAAAGTTCAGTCTTATTTCTTCAAAGACCAATTTTCATCTCCACGTTAAGCGTTACAGGAAAAACCATTCTCTGCTTGATTCTCATTATTGTATCATGATATGTGATATCTTTTCCAAGTTCTTCAGTGCTGCTCTATCAAATGCTAGTCTGCTGTATGCTCCTTAGCTGGTTCTATTACTGTTGATAGTTGAGCCTAAAATGAAGGATAATATATATTGAAT
Source organism: Protobothrops mucrosquamatus (assembly GCF_001527695.2). NCBI lineage: Eukaryota > Metazoa > Chordata > Lepidosauria > Squamata > Viperidae > Protobothrops > Protobothrops mucrosquamatus. The sequence continues at coordinate 409,693 of NW_015386569.1, read as the reverse complement.
TATTTGAAGAATGTGTGTGCAATGTTGAAACTATTGGATTGGCAGAAACTGATTTATTGCTCTTCTGTTTAATTTATGTTTCCTCGGCTACACAGTCCATGGTTTCCACATGCTTTCCAGCTTTGGTATTCCATTTGCAAATCATAAGCAGCACATCTTGCTTGCATATTCTGCTATTTTCAACTTGAATTTGCCTGTAAAATCATCAACTTCCTATTCTTCTCTTTGAGTGGTTAGAACATAAACTCCAATAACTTACATTAAAGAAAATCTAATTGATGTTACTTGGTTATTGACTACATTTTACTTAACTGTTCTTTTTGTTACCTCTTTCCTGAACAATGGTTAAGCAATGGTTTTGTTTTTGTTTAAGGAGTAAACAGTTTGATGTTCTGACTGAAATCATCCAGTTCCAGGTCCTTATGATCTGCTGGTGTCCAAGAGGTGAGTGTGTAATTGATTCATTTCATCTTTCATTGTGTTGAGCTCATGCTCATCTTTCATTTTTGTGGCTCATGCTTCTCTCATTCCATGTTCCTACTGTAATTGTGTCATTGTAGCTTTAGATTATTTTTTTCTTGCATGCCAATATCAGCAGCTATCAGGTTTTAATCTGACTGCATGAGAAATACTCATTGTATTCCAAAATCTCTCCAGTTCCAAGAAAATGTGTGCTTGTACATTATAAATAAGACTAGTTAATTTTCTTTGTAAAGAAGAGAATTACACTAATGGAGATACTAATGGACATAATAGTGCCTAGAGACACCAAGTTGCCAACCTCTGAATTAATAATAATAATGATAAAGTTGGAAGGGACCTTGGAGGTCATCTAGTCCAACCCCCTGCTCAGGCAGGAAACCCTATACCATTTTGGACAAATGGCTGTCCAGTTTCTTCTTAAAAACTTCCAGTGTTGGTGCATTCACCGCTTCTGGAGGCAGGTTGTTCCACTGGTTAATTGTTCTAACTGTCAGGAAGTTTCTC
>NW_015386569.1:396734-408002 GCF_001527695.2 Protobothrops mucrosquamatus | reverse complement strand
GATAAAGTTGGAAGGGACCTTGGAGGTCATCTAGTCCAACCCCCTGCTCAGGCAGGAAACCCTATACCATTTTGGACAAATGGCTGTCCAGTTTCTTCTTAAAAACTTCCAGTGTTGGTGCATTCACCGCTTCTGGAGGCAGGTTGTTCCACTGGTTAATTGTTCTAACTGTCAGGAAGTTTCTCCTTAGTTCTAGGTTTCTTCTCTCTTTATATTATAGCAGTAATTCCTTGATATGCTTACCTATGTAGAAAATATCCCCAAACTGTTAATGCATAACCAGTTTCAGTCTGAAGTACAATAAAAATTAAACTCCCTGGCATGAACTCAGTATTTGTCATGCATTTAAACTTACTAGAATTAACTGAGTTCACATTTTCGCAGCATCTGGATTTAGAACCTAGAATACAGTTCACATCCTTGATTGAAGGTACTCAAAATATCTTTATATTTTGGTAACAGTGTTGTATGTGAATAGAAATTTTTAATTCACAGCCAGACTGATGATTTTGTCATTATCAACATTATATGTCATTAACTAAATCAGTGCTCATTTTGTTTCTAGAGTTGTAAACCTGGTAATAATTTAATTGTCTGCGGTCAATTGGCATTTTGCCATATAGCAGATTGAACAGAAATAAGGTTGAATTTCAGACGGAAAATAACTTAAGCATCCTGTTAAAAATCAAGCAGATTGTTCTTCAGAGAGGAATCTTATTCCTCTCAGCCTGCCTGTCAGTCAAGTGAATCAGAAGTACCCTTTGCATTTATAGTAAACACTGAAAACATATTTTAGGGATAATGTGCACAAGGAACTTGCAAAAGAGCAAAGTGGCTTCTTCAGCATTGCTTTATACAGCACTCAGTGGACTGCTTTAACAGAAACTGGCTGTTGCAAATAATTTTATATTGTCTTCAGGTAACATAAGCAGCCACATGTTTATGACTATTCATAACTGGATGACTAGAATTCAAGTTACTGTTAGAGAAAATCTTAGAAAATGCTTTGGGGATTTAATTGAAATGCGAAGTAAGCCAATTTCTCCTACTTTTTAAATCTATTCATAGATACATGCATGACTGATGGATACATCAAAATGCCCTATATAGACATATACACATACAGCACATATGAAGGAGCTCTGGGTTTATACATTGCTGTGTGTATTAAGAACCCTTTCCCATGTAACTCAAATGTATAGTAAATGGGGAAACATTTTCTCCTGGCTGCCATGAAGCATAGCGGAACTAAAACATGGCAGCAGACAAGGTTCTTATTGGGTAAGATATTGGCCTAGGCCAGGGGTAGGCAGATAAACCTGGGAGAACCTGTCAGCCATGCAAACTCTATTGAAGACTTTTGATCAAATGATACATCTAAGATGTTATTGTAGAAATATATTGGAAGAGGGAGTGTGTGGCTCTTTAGCTTCTAGAGGAAAAGCACATAAAAATCTAATAAATAAGCAGAGATGTGCAAGTTTCAAATGGGTGATTTAATCTGACAATGCTATATTGGTTAGCAAATTGAAACAAAAATCTGCTTTGAAGATTCAAATCAAATTGGGTAGCTCTGAAGGACTTGGAAGATCTAATATATCTACTGCTTTTGGGGTTCACACATGCAATATACAATGCTGCAACTTGTATAAGACAATAAGGTAATAGGTGATGGATTATCTCACACCAATAGGAGCATATGGCCAGTGAGATTAACTCTTTCATGAAATGATCTGCTTATCAGAGAATTTTGGGTGCCAAGTCTAGTGTTACTTAGACCTTCCATTTATTTTCCTCAGTTCCCACCTTCTTTAATATTTTCAAGCATAAACACGGACAATGTGATCTAATGAAATGATTTGTATAAAGCACCTTTCTACAAGTGATGATTAGCCCCTTTGTCACATATGAGCCAGTGGCATTTGCTCATCTCAGGCCAGTTCAAAGTAGATACAAGGATATACCAGATGTCAGTGGTGGGATTCAAATATGTGAACAACCGGTTCTCTGTGTGGATGCCCCTTCCGGAAGTCCATTCTGGGCCTGGGCAACAAAAAAATAGCTACCGGTTCTGCCAAACTGGTGCGAACTGGCTGAATCCCACCACTGCCAGATGTTCATAATGCTCAGAGGAAGCAGGTGTTCTGCTTTATAAAGATAGAGCACTCCAATCCAGGTGCCATTTCAAAGTAACAGACTGGAGGATATGGCACATTGATCACCTCGGGCCGTCTTCTTCAGAATCTTCTGTACGGTAGGTTTCTATTTATATTATCCTCTGCTCTTTCTAATTTTGCATCTATTAAGACATGGTTATTCCAACTTGCAGGACTGGCCTAGGGGAAAATTTTTAATGGGGGTTTTAAAGTAATTTTTAACTACTAGACCAATTATTAATATTTGTTTTTAATTATGTTTTTAATTTGTAGTTTTTTGTGATTAGTATTTTATCTGGTTGTTAGCCGCCCTGAGTCCGCAAGGAGAAGGGCGGGATATAAATCAAATAAATAAATAAATAAATAAATAAATATTCAGATAACTGATCTGTGAACTTCAGTGCAAATCTTTTCACATTGAAGTTAGTATTTTGGATGAAACTTTTTTTTTTTAGTTTTAGCACTGTAGAACTATGCACCCTAGTAGGGATTCAAAATAAATCATGGGCCTGAAGCAAGAGAACAGGTGGATCAAAGAAGAAACCCCAAGGAAGAGGCAGCAGTTCCTTTCAATGTTTATTGACTCTACAAGTGCATGTTTCTATATTTGTTGCATATGTTTGTTGCCATGGTACTGTTCTTTTAAATATTCAGTGACTCTCTTTTGCATAGCACATGCAGCTTGTTTTCGGAGTTGTTCCATCCTGCAATCAAAATAGAGCATTTACTGTTCCGGTCTTGGGCTTCGTTACATAGCAAGGTGGCAAAGTTTACAACCTGCAATTATGCCACTTGGATATTATTGGATACTATTATTATTATTATTGGATATTATTCACCAATAATAATGATGGCATGATGGCTCAGCAGTTAAGACACTCAGCTTGGCAGCTGGAAAGCCAGCAGCCCCGGTTCAAGACCCGAGCACCACACGATGGGGTGAGTTCCCGTCCTCTTCCCAGCTCCTGCCAACTTAGCAGTTCTAAAGCATGCAAATGTGAGTAAATAAATAGGTACCACTTTAGTGGGAAGGTTACAGCGCTCTGTGACATCATGCTGGCCCCATGACCATGGAAATGTCTTTGGGGAGCGCTGGATCAATTGCCTTGAAATGGAGATGAGCACTGCCCCCTATAGTCGGCAGAAACTGAAGATTTGCTGCTGAGCTCAGAGATAGAATTGGCAACTATGCATTGATCAAACAGCTTCACAGTTCTGATCATATTTGCCTATTAGAAACCAACTGGCAAATTGTCATAATTGTAACATATTATGGCATGAGTTGCTGAATAATATTCTAGAGTCTGTCCTTAGAGAGTATTAGATGGCCTCTGTTACCCATTATAGTACTTACAGGAATTAAAAAAGAAAAAGGAAATACTATTTTTTACAAGCTTTATTCTGTATCACATTAGATTAGCTAATATTAGCCTCATATATTAGGTCTGTATCACTGTATCTACTTAATGTCCAAAACAATTTATTTTAAGATCCACTCTAAAAAGCATGGCATTCCCTAATTGTCTAGCTATAATATATATAAAATATTGCACTACTGGGGCTCATTAGCAAAAGCATTGATGCTGTTTAGTAATCCATAAGGTGATGCTGGTTAATGAACATTGCAAATGATTCCACTAACTACTTTAAGATTAATAATAGATACGTCTCCTGTAACAAACAAGTCTCCCATCCCCAGAGAGAACTGGAGAAAATGGATCATAATTAGGATGAAGCCACATTAGGCATTTAGAGTTGAATTTTTTGTCACTGAAACTGTCCTGACTTTTGCTCTACAGCAGGCGTGTCAAACTGCTGACCTGCAGGCCGGATGTGTCACGCTGAAACCGCACCCACCCCCATTGCCGGCAATGGGGAAAAAGTCGCGATATGTCACGCAACGTCATGTGACGTTGCGAGTTTGACATGCCTCCTCTACAGCATCTATGCTTTGAAATCGGCAAAGCATTCTGTCTAAATTCAAACTGCAATTTGCTTTTTTTTAAAAAAAACATGACATTTATTACATATTTTTACATATACATATTACTTTCAAAAGTAATAATGGGTAAACTTTGATTAGATTTACTAAAAAAAAATTTCCTGGGTGTGTAATTCTAAAATCATATTCTCATGATGCATCATTTATCTGCATTATTGTCTTCCTACTGTGGTTAAGGCACCAAGCTAGAAAGCAGGAGATCCTGAAGTCAAACCTGCCTTAGCTATGAATGCCAGCTTGGTGATCTTGGGCCAGTCACTGTTGCTCAACCCAACTCACAGGATTGTTGTTGTGGGGAAAATAGGAGGAGGAAGATGTGTTGTCTGCCTTGAATTATTTGTTAAAACAATAAACGTGGGATACAAATCAATAAACAAAAATATAACTCAGGAATAGATATTTGGCATGTGAAAATACTTCTCTTTCTACCTAGATAGCCTAGAGCACGGGTGTCAAACTCGCCATGTCATGTGATGTGTTGCGACGTATCGTGACTCTTTTTGCATTGCCGGCAATGGGGTGGGCGTGGCTTCAGTATGATGAAACCGGCCCAGGGGCCGGCACTTTGACACCCCTGGCCTAGAAGAATGGGCAAAGTCTCAGATGTATTTTGTTATTCTGCTGTTAGCATGAGGAGAGATCAGAAGTGAGAACAGAATGAACAAACTTTGTTCTAATACAAACCTAGAACATGCAAACTTTAAACTTTGCTAATTAGAGATAATCTTTGATTAGACAACCGAATGATTTACAGTTAGGGTGGTGGTGGCTTGGTCTCTTGACCACTGGTCATCTCCTCCTCCTCCTCCTCCTCCTCCTGACTGTGATTTATATGGATTTCTCTGTCTGCAGACTGAGAGCTATTTCTGTATAACTATGACCTGTCGTTATTTTTTTCTCCAGCAATTTTTTTCAGATATCTTGAAAACAGACTCAGATAATTAAGGAATCCTGGAATGCTCTAGACTGGAGTCCCAACTGCTTGGATAGGTGATTGTCCCCTCTTCTAATTTCTTCTAATGATAATTTTGCACAGGAAGTAAGGCACTGCCCTCTGTACAATCAGTTGGCTTATCCATCCTTTAGCAGTTTTGATACCATGTTTAAAGCTTTGCTGCTGCAGCAGCAATCTCAGTTAAGACTGCTATAACAGAACAAGACTGCCAAAAATATAACTGATGAAATGAGATGGCTGTTTCAGGTAGAAAGTCCCGGGGCTAGGCAGTATCTCACAGTGTTGAAAAGAAGAGTTGTCTATGCTACAGAATTTCTCTTGTGCTTCCAAAGAGGTGTGTTGGCGAAAACAGACCTCTTGCCAGGATTGTAGTAAAATTCATTGCTTAGTCCTATGGACATCAATATTGGAAAGCAGGGATTAGGTATCCTTTGCATTAGACATAAAAATGTCTTACACTGCTTCAAAAAAGTAGGGTAGGGATAATGCTTGTGTGCAGTTGCAAGAGTCTAGGTGAAGCTTTCCACTTCTTAAAACAATTCTATGTGCACTCACACATCTGTTTACATATCATTTGCACATATTTTTCCAGAAGTAGTTGGTGTCAATGAATAAATTACCCAGGAAGATGCTGCAGGCATGATTTCCAGAAGATATAGACCTAAATTTATCAGTGTTATATGCTGTGATTCATACTTGTTAGATAAATACAAGCTTCCCAACTTTTTGATAGGGTTGTTGTAAATAAACTTGATAAGTAGCATATCCAGTTGATTTCTGAGAAGTGTAATGGGGCTTCTATAACTGAAGAACTGTTTTGGATTTGCAAATAGCAGCTGAGGGATACATCTGTTACCTAATGAAGCACTCTAAGCAGCAGACGAGAGCTGCGATTGCCAAATGCTGCCTACAAGAAAACTTTCTCTGTGTTTGAAATGGACATTCTAGGGCAGTGGTGGCGAACCTATGGCACGGGTGCCAGAGGCGGCACTCAGAGCCCTCTCTGTGGGCACGCGTGCCGTCGCCACAGCCCTAGGCCTTCAGCTGGGTTTTATAAAACATTTTTGCTTTAGGCCTCCGCCGCCGTGTGCAAAAAAAAAAAAAGGTTCAATCAATCAGTCAATTTCAACTTCTCGCGGGGAAAAAAAGATCTTGCAAAGTTGGAATTGATTGATTGAACTTTTTAGTCCCACCCAGTCTGCCATTACCACCACAGCCACGCCCACCCAGTGGGCCACACCCACTCAATGGGCCACACCCACCCAGTGGGCCACACCCACCCAATGGGCCACACCCACCCGGCACCCGACGACGCATAAGTGGGTTTTGGGTTGCAGTTTGGGCACTCGGTCTCTAAAAGGTTCGCCATCACTGTTCTAGGGAGAAGTCTACCTCAAAATGCAGACTACAGCTGTTGTGGGATCTGTTTTGTTTCTAATTAGGAAAGGGGAAAATAATAGATAGATTTAAATGATCACTTGTCATCCCAAACAAAATTATGCCATTGGAAGCCGATACATTTTAGCACATGCTTTAATTCTGAACTGTTAATTAAGAATATGCACATATGAATTAAATCCAATTTTCTTTACCGCCTATTTACTATTTTACTCTAGCATTTTTTGCTTTCATACCCAAAGGACAATTTAGCTGATTTATTCAGAGAATTGGTGGATGATCACTCCAGGAAACAGTTTTTGCAAAGTGCTGAATGCGTCTATTGGCAAATTGGACATATTATCCTTATTTGTTAAAACTAGTCCATCAATATTGGGAAAACAAATTTTAGACCCCAGTTACTCAATGAATTGAAGACATTATGTTACGATTGACTTATGAGTGGCTTACAGAGTCCACTGGAATTGGAGTTAGATGGATACACATTTTAAATAAATTCAAACAAACAAAACAAACATGTTTATAACAAACTATGGCCTTTTTATTGAAACTGTTGTGTATAGTTTTGTATACTTATAAGCAAAACCATATGTATTTGTATGTGGTGTGTATATTTGTGTTTTGCTTTTGCTTTTTTCTGCCTGCAGTTTAATTAAGTGGGGAAAATAATAATAAAAGATAGGCCACAAAATTCCAGATGGAATTTGATGGCAGAAAAGACCCCCGTCCCATCATATTGTCATTCAGATTTTTGCAGCCTAATATGTTAACTGTAGGGGGCCTTTTATATTGATACACAAAGCAGTCAGGCAGACAGACAAAATATAATAAATTGTAACTGATGTTACTTATTGTTTTGCCATGGAAACCATTATGCATACCTTTAGTACAAACATCCCAGCATCAAAGTATATCCCTTTCCCCCCCTTAAAATGAACCTGAACAGTAAATGGCCTGGAACTCTCCTGCCCCATTGGTGTTTGCTTCCTTAATTTGATTTGTAGACATTTTTTCCTGCATTAGCTGAATGAACAAAATATTTTGGATTCTATAGTCACGTATTTAATGGAAACTCATAACTTATTCCATAATGGCATCCGTGTAACATTTTTCTTCTTATTATTGTAATAAGGAAAGCATCACAATGAATTCATGGCAATAATTATCATGTATTGTTAGATGCTTACATTAATTATATCTGTTTAAAACTAGGCTGATGATGTAACCTGGCAGAGTTGACACATTAACCTAATGAGAAGAGATTACCACCCTGTCCTCATTAGACAACAATGTGTAAAGCAGATACTTACACTACATTAACCCCTAAATTATATGTTAAAGATGCCACTCTCTGTGAAGTGATAGATTTCTTTAGCAATATATAAGCTCAGAATCATTCAGGCAATTGCATAATTAACCCAACAGAATGATGATATTCTTTTGTTTACAATTTATGACTCTATCTTATAGAATAAGTATGTTGCCTGTATATTTTCAACAAACATACCTTATTTATTTCTGCCCTAAAAGAGGTGGAGCTGTCAGGTTGACTTTGTTCACTTAATAAGAAAAGATTGACAAGGGAACTTTTGCTACTTGGATAAAGAGTCCCTCATAGTACTGGCGTAACATAAATTTATTACGATGGGGAAGTTGTTTAAACAAAGATGCAAGTGAATAGACAATTTCAGATGAGGAAAAAAACTCTGTACTTGGAGCTTTTGTTCTGAATATTCTTAATCTCAATTATAACTAACGAAGTAGTCTATTTGAAATCAAATGTATACTTGTGTAGTAGGATTATATTTTTGCAGCTAATATATTAACTGGGTTATATTTTATTCTGCTATCTTCACATCTCAATATTTTTTTCATCTTTAAATGTACCGGTAATTGATATATTTTAAATATAATTGATTACCCATACATATGTAAATGTGGCCATCAGATTTGGATTTTCCCATTTTAAAAACACTTGGACCTGGAGGAACGACAATCTGACAGATTTTCCACATAAGATAGTAAAGAAAAATAAAACTGGTAATAAACAGAATGTATAGATATCTTCAAAAGCTAAAGTACAACCTTATAAAAGGGGCAGCTACTGCCCTAGATAGCAAGATAAGTCCTCATAGCTTTTTAGAATTTAATTCAATATTAGAAGAAACTTGACAACAAGACAATGGAAAAAAATGCCCAGGGGGATGAACAATCTCTGCCATGTTGGCTAAATGGTATCTGTTAGAGATTCGGTAGGTCTAATTACCTTCATTGTACAGAGAATTGGACTATTACCAGCCACAGAGAAGAACAGATTTGGGGAAAATCAGGGAAATAGAGAAATCTACATGCCTAGGTAAAAATTTAGAAGCAATTATTACCCTTGTGCAAAGCTTCAAAAGAGTGCTTTACTTCAAACATGCTTTAACAGAGTCATTTCTTTACCAGCCTTTTGAGAAGGCAGGTGGCCCCCTCAATTCAAAAAGTGAAACACAAAGGCCACATTGCCTTTCTTGATCTGCTCTGCCTCTTCTGTTAGTTATCTTAGATGGAAAAATTTCTCTATGCAAACTGATGGAAGTACCAATAGGTGATGGGAGAAAAAGATTCTGCATCATCATAGAAATATCTTCCAGCTAATTGACATGCCAGATGAGATTCTGAGGCACATTGGAATGCTTTGCTGAAGAGAATCATAGCTCTGAGGAGAACTGTAATATTTTTATGGCAACAGGCACTTTGGTGAAGTGAATCCAAGACCCTTGGCACAGCTTTAGTAATGAGACTGATATTAGTAAAACACTCTACATTTTGCCACATTGAGAATGAGTAAGATGTCTTGTGTGGCCATTCCCAATCTGCTAAGCACCTCGATAGGAAGTTCTAGGTCTCTGTCTTCTCTTTTTTGGTCCTTTTTAAAAGGACTATGTAACCTTTTACAGTAAGGCCAAAGACTACCAGGTAAGAGATCACTCTGATTCTCTGATGACTGTATTGTTATCCTTTCAAAGTTCAATCATCTGCTATTCCTCCTTTTCTCTCTAACCTATTTCAGCAGCTGGGCCTGAAATTTTTCCCTTGGCTTGTATATAGAATTTTGAATTGGATGTGCACAATGATGCACAGGATAAAGGACACTTTTTCAGGTGAACCTGTAGCATACTGGAAATACCACCTTTGGAATCCTGTAAACTGGCAAATGTGTTCTTCTGCTTTACATTGTTTTTCCATGACTGTAGCAACAATTGAAGAGACCAAGAATAGTAACAAAAGTCCATTGAACTGTTTTTGGTGAAGGTGGCCACAAGTCAGGTACAAATAGTAGTCTGTTTAAAGTGGTTAATTTTATAGGCAAATATATAATTTTATGGAATAAAAATGACTATATCTGATGTCTGTTATTGCTCAGCACTTTTTGATTGCCATGTTTTGTTTATATTGGCTAAAAAACTGGAAACTGAGATCAGGCTAATTTCTTAATAAGCAATGGCTGGCTTCGTTTCTTCCATATCTATAAACAAAAAAAAAAGAGTAATAAAATAGCATAACAAAGATTCAATGATTGGCTGAGCATGGCAATTAATGTTGGGTAGCTAGAAGAGAATAGCTAAAGTCAAATGAACTCTAAGTTCAATATTCATTTAATGATGAAGTTTATGGAGCAGAATTGTGGAAAGGAAGGAAGGAAGGAAGGAAGGAAGGAAGGAATGAAGGAAGGAAGGAAGGAAGGAAGGAAGGAGCTATCTTTCAATTTATTTAATTCACCAATTCTCATGAGGTAAAAATGATGGTGAAGGAAATATCCATGTCCACTATCTTGAAATTCTTTAATAAATGTACTATGTAAGTGTTGCCCCTTGAAAACAGACCAATGATAAGGTTGAAGTTGGATTAGAAAAAGAAATCAAAAGACCATTCTTTCCTACATGATTCTGCATAATTATGGCTAACTTCAGAAAGTTTGCTCTATGTATTTCTTTAGATATAATTGATAAAGATATGTATCAGGGTCTTCTTTATGAGCTTAGTATGAACTTTTTTCCTGGCGATATTTAGGCAGGTTTCTTATCGGTGTTTCTTTATGTGGTGAAGACACTAACTACATGGAAGTTTTAGTGCATATAATTTTTTGCTGCATCTATCTTTTTATTCTTTTTCCCTCTCTCCTCTTTCTTCCTTTTCCTAAAACAACACACTTTCCAGTTTTAATACTGTTAAATCTTTAACAGACTAAAAGGAAGGAAGGAAATAAATGGCAAAAGTAGACTAAAAAGTCTTCGCTTCCTGCTGGAAATAAATACAGAGAATTGAGCAGGTATTGATAACATCAAAATCTGTTATATTTCGGTTCCCTAATTACATTGGTGTCAGAAGAAGAAAAAGAATATATGTGAGATGTGAACAAGGTGTTAAATCATAATAACATGCATTCTCACTTAAGCCACTTTCTTATCTGCAATATTAAAAAAGCCCTACTAATTAAGGTTACTTTGTCAGACTGATTGGTAATTATTAGAGCAAATCTCCTAACCTTTCACCCTGAACTACAAAAGGTCAAAAATAATGGTTGTTCTGTGATTAATGATGCTTGGATGAGAAAGACAAAATTTGCAAGACCGCCTCCTACCAAACACCTCCCTTCGACCAGTCCGCTCCCACAGAGAGGGCCTCCTTAGAGTGCCGTCGGCCAGACAATGCCGGCTGGCGACCCCCAGGGGGAGAGCCTTCTCTGTGGCAGCTCCTGCCCTCTGGAATGA
>NW_015386569.1:341658-394851 GCF_001527695.2 Protobothrops mucrosquamatus | reverse complement strand
GAAATTACTTTAAAAATGTGATCCCCGGGTATATCCATGTTCAAAGTCAGTCAATAGACGTGAGCACCAGGGAATAAATAATTTAATAATAATAATTTAGAGATAAAAGTTCTTAAGAATATTAAAAACCTTTAAAATACATAGAAATCAATAAAAGTGCCTAGCTTTCGTCGGCATCCGCTGACATCTTCAGGGCTTATCTTTTATTATTATGTATTTAAGAAGAAGATCAAAGGCCTCCATAGCTCAGGATACTCACCTTAAAATCAGAATCCAGAAAAATTTAGTTAATCCACAATACTGCCCTATGAAGAATGAAGATAATCTTTGGGCTCTGAGAGCATGCAGGTGTCAAGTCAGAATATTAGTGGCACACCTGTCAGCAACTGGAAGTGCATAAGTCCATGTACTTCCCTTCCCTGTCTTACAACTCAATCCATACACCCTTTAATTTTCATCTTTTTCTCATAAGCTCTTTAAAAAACCCACAAGTATACTGTAATTAGCAGGAAAAATAAATCTAGCACTCCTGAATTCTTTCCCCAAGGGGGAAAGGAAAATTCACAGCCTGCAGGTTGCTAGCAAAGTCGTCAAAGAATGTAGTTATTGCTGCTAAAGGCAAGAATAAGTCACAAATCAATTTTGCAGCTCTCTCCTGTTACTACATCCTCCTACCTCCAGAATGTGGCCTGGGATTGCACAAGGGGCTAGGCTAAAATCCAGTTGAGTAGTTTACAGCCAATTCAGTACAGACCTTGCCAATGTGATTTTAATAGCCCAGGAAGGGATAGGAAAACCCGAGAAAAACTTTGCAATCAATAAACCATGGTGGACTTCTCCCTATTTTGATTCTCCTCCCCAGCAACAGCTTATTGATTTCAGAACTGCATGGCCACAAAGATAGAGGCCTTCAAATCCTGTTTCCTTCTCCTCGCCCCCTGAGCATAGACACAGTGGCTGCTCCTCGCCATAACCAGGGCGGGACTTGCAAGTATCTCCATCCTGCAAAGCGGCGCTGTCCAGCTCTCCCGCCTACTGCCATACTGGCAGTCCCAACTAAAGGCCGTGCGCTCCAGGCTCATCCTGCCAAGGAAGTGGGTGGCAGTCGAGGCTACATTAGTTCTGCAGCTTGTCAGTGGCGCTCAAATGCTGCCCAACTTTACTCCAGCGGCACCTGCTGGAAAGCCTCTTGCTACCTCCTTCAGAGCCTTCCTGTTTCCCCCCCCCCCAGCTACCTCCTTCAGAGCCTTCCTGATCCCGATGGGCCTGCCGGCATAGATCTGCTCGCTTCATTCTGCAAAACGCAGCTCACTCAGTGCTCCCGCCTGCTGCCATGTTGGCAGGTGAGTTGGAATCAGGACGGCTCTGAAGGAGGTAGCTGCGGGGGGAGGGGGGAAGCAGGAAGCTTTCTAGCAGGTGCTCCAGGCCTGCAAATGTGGCTCTGCCCCTCCACTTTCCAACCCCGAAATCCTGGAATAAAGTTGGGCAGCCTTTGAGCACCGCTGACAAGCTGCACATCTGATGTAGCCTCAGCTGCCGCCCCCTTCCTTGGCAGGGCGAGCCTGGACTGCATGGCCTTTAGTTGGGACTGCTGGCATGGTGGTGGGCAGGAGCGTTGGGTGAGTGCCGCTTTGCGGGATGAAGCAGATGGAGGTACTTGCAAATCCCACTTCACCTATGGCGAAGAGCAGTGACTCTGTCTGTACCCTGGGGCCGAGAAGATGGAACCAGAGGGGCACAGTGGCTGGGCTGCCTTCTGGCCCGCTGGATTCAGGGTTTTCCTTTGATTGTGGGCTGGGGTGGGCCAACCCCTCGCTGTCTCAAGGGTGGCCCCGGGCCAAATGTAAACACCCTGCGGGCATGTCTATCCCCTCCTCTTCCTGTTGTCTTCAGTGTAGCTGCAACTGACTCTTTTCCCCAGGCTGCGCGCAGCTTCCGGAAGCACCAGTCAGCTGGAGTCTGGCGCAGATCCTGGGTGCTCAGCAGAGCCCCAGCAACACCGCGGCTCCAACTGGCTCTCCCACAGGCTTGTGCTGCATAGCTGCCACTTCATCTCATCCCCATGTTACACTTTTATACTTTTTTACACTTTTTTTACAGGTGCTTTTCAACCCATCATAAGCGTACCACCTGCCAGGTGCCAAAGTACCACCAGTGGTACGTGTACAACCGGTTGAAAAGCCCTGTGTTAGAAGTAGACGATAAGCATTTAATTGTGTTACTAACTTAATTGGTTATATAAACTGTTACTTAATGAACAAGAAAAGGAAACAACTCTAGGTATTTGGATTTTTAAAAATTTCCTGAAATATTGATTTCATCATAACCATTCTTTTTTATATATTCTATTTTTATATATTTTATATATTCTAAGGATTTATTAAAAGAATTTATTAAAAGAATACAATGGTAACTCTCCCCCCCCTCTCTCTCTCACACACACAAACACATTTACAACTCATCAACTTGGATGAATATTTCATGTAAGTGAGAAATGCAAATTTTATAGTTTGAGTATTGACACAGTATTAATTGTAAATAAAATTATGTTTAGAATACAGACACCTATCTTTTTGGCATCTGGTGCACTAACAGGCTATAAATCAGTGTGTTGAGCCCACAAGTATCCACTGAATTCCTTATTAAAAGGCCCCCTGAGATCTTAGTAAACCATCTTTGAAAATATCCTTTGGGGCAAGTGAAAAAGTAAGGTAATTAGCAATTTATTCTCCACTGAATCTTTAGAAGCACTACCAAATGGTTACTAGGTTTTCTCATTCAAAACTGATTATGTGATAACTTTAACGCATAAAGTTTAAAGCTACAAAATGTATGATATTTTGCAACCATGCCTCTATGAGTATAAGCATTTATTTTTTTAGAGAATAAAAGTTCACATAAAACGATTTCATTGCATTTCAGTTTGGGTAATGAATTTTGATAGGAAGTTAATTTCCAGAGATAGTGGCTGTTGTAAATCTGAAATTTGTTCAACATACTTTCCAAATCATTGTTAAGGCCTCGTTTGTGGACAATTACTGACTTAATATCACTACAAATGTATCCAAACTGCAATACAATAATCTGTGATTAGAGTATGTAGTTGAAACAAATTAATCTTTGTGATGGAAGGCATTTCAGTGTCTTATTGCTTCAAAATAAACTTCATTATTGATCTAAATAATTGGAGTTATATAAAGGAGTGCATTGTCACTACTTTTACATTATGTGTAGGTCTGTGCTTTAAGAAATGCAGTCTAAATGTCTTGGCAATGAGTCAAATATTTGGAGCAAATATAGAATGTAAGGTAGTNAAGGTAGTAGTAATTTGCCTATATTTGTTTCCATAGTCTGTAAAAAAAAATTAAACTTTCAATGGCTATATTACTCAGTTTTTAAATCCAGTAGTCTAAAAATTCATGCCTACCTTAGAAATGGATACCATTAAAAATGAATAGAATTGTATGCAGGGCTTCTGATTGGAAAGAAATCACATGATCCTGGATTTGGATAAAAAATATTTTGGTCATTCTAATTTAAATCATTTGAATAAAGAACAGTATTCTTTGTGGAGTAATGAGATTTTGCATCATTAAATTCAATAGAAATTGCCAGCATAGAACAAATTTAATCCAGAAAAACACTTTTTTTTGTTACCATGTGGCTTGTTTCAACTTGCATTTTTTTTAAAGAAAGTACAGGATCATTAGTCCCACTCTCCAATGTACTAGGTCAATAACAATAGTCTACAATATCAAGCAGCCAAAATTTAATTTTATAGTCATAGTTCTTCTAATGTTCTGGGACATAGAAACTGTTTCTGTCTTAAATATATGTATCAAGTTTAATAATGGGTAGAAAGAACCCAATTCGTCTTGATTCTGAATGACAGCTTATTATAGAAATTTTTGCCAAGTGCTTTCAAAAGTTGTTTAGATTTTATGTGCTCTGGAATCTACTGGCATAACTGATTTCTTCCATGGCCAAATCCTAAAACAAGGTATCTAGTTACAGTCTAAAATAAATGTGGACCTTTGAAAGTTCTCAAAATGCTGTTGAAAAACTCATCGACAGTAGTTAACAAGGTGGCAGTTGTATGTTTCATCTCCAAAAGACAGATGGCTAACCTGATCAGAAGTTAGATAACTTAAAAAGATTTCAGAAGCATTTGGATATCAGTCCAAATGAGATTATTCATGTCTTCATATTTTTGTTTTTAAAAGTAGGTAGTTTTGCTTTGTGCTTTAGTGGAATAAATGTTGGCTCTTACATGCATCTCTGTCATTCAGATCTCTCATCACTTGGTGATTTGCAGTTTAATGTGTGAACTGTCACTATTACTTGCAGTAATATCTGGAGATAAGAACATCACTCTTGGTAATCTGAAATGATATTTGAGCATATGCAGGGCATGCCCAGATGATCAAGTGATCTGCAGGCAGCACTACTTTCTAGCAGAATGATCAGGAGAACCCTCTGCTGAGAGTATTAAGAGCCGTTCAGAGCAGATACGTCAGCATGAACCACGAGTGCAATGCAGTGCAATTCTCTCAACCATCAGTTGAGAAGTTACTCCAAAGAAGCAGAAGCCCAGAAGCTGTGAGAAGCCACGTGAAGCCCCACAACCAGGCTAACCCACTGAAAGCTGCCATAATCACATAAGAAGAAAGGGCTAATACAGATACATTGGGAAGAAAATATTGTAGGAGAAAGGCAAAGCAAACATGTGGAAGGAAAAAGAGAGCCACCATGAGCTCCAGTGCCTAAATTCCACCAATTCTATACAAACGTTTCTTATTCACAGTTTCATTATCCATGACCCTATGCTGGAACAACCCTCCCAACCTCTCCCAAATAACCCTGACCACCTCTGCTGATAAAACAGGCAAGGAAAATCCCTCTTTGGAAAATAGTTTGCTTTGACAAGCATGGAAACATTGAGAATGTTTGGAACAATCGATGCTGAGATACTATTAAAGCCAAAAAGGAATGGAGAATCGGATAGGAATCTGGAAAAAAAATCTTGGAAAGTGCACATGAACAATTAACTTTTTAAAGGGAGACAAAGGATGTAATAATGTAATAATAGGGATTGCTAATGCTATTTCCTTCCGAGAAGAAGAAAAAATAAAGCTGTACTTGTGCTCCTTTTCTAGAGCATGGGATGGTGACAAAATCCCTCCAAAAGTGCTCTGGGACACTAATGTGCCTACTGTCATCTCTGTTGAAGACCATTTGGCAACTTACCCTAAGTGGCTTTTTACTTTTTATTTTTAATCGCTGAAAGAAATGTGGCTATCACCCATGACTTTCTTGAGAAATGTACCACTTGCCAAAGGGGAAAAAAGGATCAAAGGTAGCTGGACATGGATAAAGAATTTCATGGTATGATGGGGAACATGCTCCTGAGTTTGTCTTCTGGCAAATGGGTGTTTGATGTTAGCTATGCCCACTACGGCAGTAATTTTACAAGTGGAAAATTTTATCTTGACAGCCATTTTGTTAGGGCATCCATAGCATTTCATTTGTTTTTTTGTGTGTTGACTTATTTTAAAATGTAAATGATAACCCAGCATTTTAATTTTGTAAATTTTTTTAAATAAAAAATATTATTAAGATTTAAAACTGTTTCAGTTAACATAGTTATTTCTATATATTTCTATATATATATATATATATATTAGCCAGATAATTATATTACTATTGTATACAAGCATAACTACTAATAGCGTAATTATTTACACACACACATATATTTACATATATATATTAGCCACAGAATTATATTACTATTGTATAAAAGATAGCAATCTATTATATATAAAAAGTTATATAGTGAAAAATATTAAACTACATAATGAAAAAGACAAATACAAAACCTTCTAGAAAACAAAAGAAAAAATCTTTAAAAAGTAACAATTAAACAACTAAGCAAAGGTAAGCATACCCAACCTAAACCTAAATATCTACATTTTAAAAAAGAAGAAAAAAATCAGGTTATTAAAACAATATAACTTAATTTAATTTTACCATTATTTTGATCCTAGGGCCTAGGCCAGGGGTAGGCAACCTCGGCTCTTTTATGACTCATGGACTTCAACTCCCAGAATTCCTGAGTCAGCATAGCTGACTCAGGAATTCTGGGAGTTGAAGTCCATGAGTCATAAAAGAGCCGAGGTTGCCTACCCCTGGCCTAGGCCATATAGAATTACTATTTTTTAAACCTAATATTTGCTAATATTTGCAATTGTTATACTCTAGCTCTGAGTAGCACACAAAAATGATATTGTTGAGTCTTGCATCTCTTTGGTACAAAGCTAATTTAAATGCTCTGGGTTAAAAAATATTAAGTGAGTTTTTATTTTGAGACATAAGCATTTTTCCATGAGTTCATAATCATCAACTTTGCATAGTCCAAGTTCACTATAGCCAATGACTTTAACAGACTAAAGGTTTTCAGATTTTAGTCTCAGTTTCAATGAAATGAAATGTTTACACCTTTATCTCTTAACTACATTCCAGTAAACTACTTTACCATAGTAATATCTAACCAAGAAGGAATTACAAATGGACATGCCAAAACATATGAAACTTTGTTTCTTCAAATTTACTACATTCCCAGGGTAGGAAGAATGAAAGACAGCTTTTTGAAAGCATTTTCTGATGAGTCTGGCAGACCCTAAAGATAAGTCTTTGCTCCATTTTTAGGCCATCAGAAAAATATTCTAGCATTCCTTAAAGCAGGGGTGTCCAATCTTGGCAACTTTAAGACTTGTAGATTTCAATTCCCACAATTCTCCACCCAGCTATGCTGGCTGGGAAATTCTAGGAGTTGATTCTATGGATTGGACAGGGTGTTGAAGTCCACATGTCTTAAACTTGCCTAGGCTGGGAATCCCTCCATTAAAAAGTGAAACTCTTAAATCTCTATTTAGTCAACATTCCTAGTATATTCTCCAAATTTCTTTTTTCTTTTAGTAATAACCGTCAGTTAAATCTCAGTAAAGATCTTATCCAATACATACAGCTGAGTATGCAAGGACATCAGGGCCAAGCAGTTTTTACTAGAAAAGGTTTTAATTGCATGTACATTCAGCTTTGTAGGTAAATTGCATTCCTAAGGGGGTTCATGTGATCTAGTTTTCTTTTCAGCAAATGATTTTTCTAGTTTTATTTGCAATTACTTTTCTCAAATGACCATTTAAGTCTTTATTAGACCTATGAACTCCATCATGTTGTATGACCAAAAAAAAAGAGATAAGGTCTTTTGACAAATTGCTACCTGAAATGTGATTGAATTGGTTTCCAGAAACTGAAACTGCCTTTTGAAAACTTTAAAAGTTGTCTTTTATTCATAAGGGCAAAACTCCCAATGCATTGCACAGTGAACCTTTTTAAAAAAAATATTTTTAAATAATTTTACAATACAATAAAAGTATAAAAAGAAAAATATCAAAAAGAAAATAAGGAAATAAGAAAAAATAAGTGAAAAAAGAAAGAAAACAGAATGTTGACTTCTATCTTCTTTCCATCATGTAATTGCTACCTTATACTTCTCTCCCTCTTTAGCCCTTCTTAATCCCTCAATCCATAAATCAGTAGTACATGTTTTTTCTTCTTTTAAGGAAAACTCCATATATAGTTTCCAGTCTTTGATTATTTCTTCCCTGACCAAACTGGTCAGCTTTGCCATTTCAGTTAAGCTCCATCAATTTTATAATCCAATCCTCTACTGCGGGTTTTTCTTTCTTCCATTTTTGTGCATACAGTATATTAGTCTTGTCACATTTGCCACATACTATATTAGTTTCCCAAATTTCTTTCAGTCTACATATATTTTTCTCAAGATAGCAAATATCCTAAATTTTCTGGTAGCTGGAATTACCCCAACATTTCACAACATGTCTGAATATCAAGAAATTTCTTCACATATAAATCAATACAAACTTATACAATTGTTGCTTGTAACACATCTTACATTTCAGCATATTATTGAAATCTGCAATAATCAGATTTGCAATAGCCAGTTAGTATAATTATTTAATAGAAGTTAGCCAAGCTAGTTTCAGTCACTGAAAAGCAGTAGTGAAGTATAGTGAAGTATATAAATTCCTTTCCTTTCCTTTCCTGCAGTTTTAGACATTTTGTTATTTAATCACAAATTTCAGGGGCTGGCAGGTTATATATTTGCATCTGTGTGTGAAAAATTAAGATTGTATATAGCTGTGATGACATTCAGTTTTGATTTCACGTTCTACTGCCTTTTAAAAGGTATTATTTTTGAGAGCAGTGGTTAAACCTGATATGCCTACATTTATTTATATTTGCCATGTCTTTGTCATGCACATAATGATACAATGAGTTCCTAACTAAAGTATAAAACTAACACATGGTTCTGTTAAATGTCAGAGGAAATTATACCAGTAATTAATAAAGAAATAATTACATAATTAGAAGGAGCAATGGTTCTGTAAAAACTGCTTGTTGCTCTGGATGTGCCTCAATTTCTCACTTAGGCTTCTGGAGAATTAAGAGATTAAAATGGATGCAAGATTAAACATGTTTGGGAACCTGCTTGCTCTTTTAGCCAGAGTAGTCTTGTGACAGAATAACACGTTCTTGATATTCCACTTTAAACGGATGGTTGGATGTTTCCATTATTACCTATTTTATTAGGGTCTTTGGAATTAGAAGAAGGTCTGCTTTTCTTCAAAGCTATCACCAATGGGAGCAAAATAGCAACTCAAATTACTTTTGAGAAGCTACAGAGAAAACATTGTTAAACTTTCAACCCTTTGGCTTATTTGCCTCTGTTTTTACATTTCAAGGCCAGTTTATTGACCTCCAAAGTGATAATGGAAGTGGGTTCAGCCCAGCGGACAGTTAGTGAGATTTCCCAGTGCAAGAACACTACAATTATTTGATACTTTAAATCATACAGTCAGGGAAAAAGCACCTTGGAGTAAAAGCTATTCTGAGGAGCAAAATATCTTCAATTTCAGTAAAACAGTGTCATGAACTTTATAGAGTGCCATTTGAGAAGAGGTGTAGGAAGAAATGGTAATAGTGTACAATGAAGAATTGTACAGAAATCCTCTAAAGAATGTGCATTTTCTGCAGGTGCTGTTGTATGCCATTTCTGAGTAAATACCAATCAACCTGTACAATTTCATAGAAGGCATAGGACATAAAACCACTTACTGTAATGAAGCAATCATCAGTGTCAACTACAGCAGGGATGGGGAACAATGGCCCCTTTATGACCCATGGACTTTGATTCCCAGAATTCCTGAGCCAACCATGCTGGCTCAGGAATTCTGGGAGTCAAAGTCCACAGGTTGTAAAGGGGTCATCATTCTCCAACCCTGAACTACAGCTTCAGTGATGACTTCCACATCTCATCAAACCATTATAGAACCAATGATGATCAATAGAATTTGATAGAAATATCCATAAACCCTTCACACTGCTTACAAATATTAGGTGGAAATTACAAAGGCTAGTAGTTAAAGACTTTGGACTACTTGTTTTCAGTTAGTGATATCCCTCACTGCTTTGGGTAAAGATCACAACATATCTCCATCTATTTTCCTCCTTCCTTCCCCCCTCTCTCCCATTTTCAGGAAGGCTTTGAAGCTGGATCTCTGTACTTTACTTATAAAATAAATATTTATTCCATTTTTGATGTATAAATATACTTATTCTTTGTTAGAAGTGCTGCTAGTACAATGAACATCATAGTGAATACAGCAGCTCTCATAATTAGAAACTTCTTATCCTATACATCTGTACTCATTATTAGATAGCTGAGCTCGTAAGATGTGTATCAATGTGATTATGGTTTGGCTAATGTAGAATGATTGCAGGGGTGTGTACTGGCTTAATGCATGAATGAACAGTAGGAAAGACAAACTGTCTTTCGGAATTAGCATGCTGATTTCATCAAAGACCATTACCTGATCTTGGAGTTTTAGAAACTGAACAAAATAATAGGCATAGACTTCAAATTCCATTCTCAGTCCACCGGTTATCTTTTGTGTCTTGCTGTTCTGATTTTCCAGCATTCTGAAATCCATTTTCTTTGGAAATTGGGAAATCAGACTTGTATTTTCATTTTTATTCTCAAATTCCAAAGACTGGCTGCTTCCTAAAACAATTGTTCCCCCCCTCCTCTTTGGGTTATGCTTGCGTGTTTAACCAGCCTTCTGCTAAGAAATACACTTTGTTCCTTCATTGCTAATCAAGGAGTTAATTGGCTCAAGCAATAAAAATCCAAAGACATGATCAAATTTCATGAAAACCTCAGTCAACTCTTACTATTCAAGGTATGCAAAGCTGTTTTTTTTGGCTTCATTGGCACAGGTTAGTCTTGCATCACTTTCTTAATAGGTGAATAAAGATATAAGCCTGACAATATTCCCGGGAGCCATCTAAAATACTGACTAGTAAAAACAAGTTCCAGCCACCCAAACATTAGATTAATAAATCAATAGAAATAGTTTGACTTGAGCCAGACATTCAGCACAAAGAAAGGGATGCCTGATTGGTCAGACAGAAAGCCCAGTAACATCTGCAGTTTGGAAACCGTAGAAAGATTTCTTCCAAGAAATTAACTGAAACGGAAGCAGAACAGGGTTTCACTTGCTGAAGCTTACGGGGCATAACATGATAGGACCTGGATACATTTCAACCACTATCATGTAATCTCTAAAACTCAAAGGAAATGTGTTCCTCCATTTATACATTAGAAAGGAAGTATGGATGTTAGTTAATCACTGTGCATGAGTTTGAGAAACAGAACCAAAATGTCATTGGCTAATTTAAGAATGATCCTTTTCTACTTGAAGGTAGAAAGTAAATATAGTATTGCAGCACTGGAGGTTTCAAGGAGATGGTCCTTGTAATTTTTTTTTTTTTGAGATAATGATTTTTTTTCTTTTTCAGAGAATTTCTCCATTTCTATTCCATATTAAACATTTATAATCCATAATCAGGACATAAATTTAGAAAAGCCAGTGCCTATTGTGCCTAATTCAGTATTGCCTTTCTGCAGCTCTGTTACAGGGGATTGGGAGTTCTAGTCTCATCCTAGGACAGGGGTAGGCAACCCTGGCACTTTTATGACTCGTGGACTTCAACTCCCAGAATTCCTGAGCCAGCACAGCTGTGCTGGCTCAGGAATTCTGGGAGTTGAAGTCCACGAGTCATAAAAGAGCCAAGGTTGCCTACCCTTGCCCTAGGATGAAAATCAGCTAGGTGACTTTGGGCCAGTCATTCTCTGTCGCTGCTCATGACACCAGGCTCAGGTGATAAGTTGGTTGGTCAGTTCCTGTTGCAACCAAAGGATCAACACCTGGTTGATCTGGAAAAAAATAGCAGATCCTGCATTTGCAGGAAAATGTTAGCAAAAAAACCCCATCTCTGGATGAAGAAGGTATTTCAGCAGCTATTAAAAAGAGAAGTGGAATTATTTTGTATATTAACCTCCAACTAAAACGAAATCTTGTATTGACTGATGAACATGGCATATTTGTTAGAATAAAAGTTAATTTTAATGGCTTTAAGACTACAGTATTGGGAATTTATTCCCCAAATGAAGGTAAAAGAATGTTTTATGACCTTAAGAGGGATTAATGTATATGAATGAAAATTGGCGCTTGGAGTGGTCTTCCTGCAAATAGAGAAGACATTTGAGAAAAATATTAATTTTACTCAAGGAAAATTACTAAAAGTTCTTTTTTATGTTTGATGGTCAATTTATGGAGACACTTTTCACTTCTATTTTCTTCATAGTTTTCTTTATTTATATTAGTTTTTGATAGTTTTTATCCTCTTTTTAAACACACACAAACACAAAATGCATATATATATATATATATATATATGTGTGTGTGTGTGTGTGTGTGTGTGTGTGTGTATAATATAAATGTATATTATATATAAACAGAATAAATAAATAAATAAATAAATTAATAAATTAATTAATTAATTAATTTACGTTGCTACATCCAGATTTGAATTTTCCTTTGCAACATACATTATTGTTTTAAGGTTGCTACCCAGACACTGATTCTCTTACTTGCCATTTGATCGGATAACCTTCTCATGTAAAATGTAATTGCCTGTCCTGAACCCAAGCAAAAGGGGTCCCCAACCTGCGGTCCGCAGCCCACTACCGGTCCGTGGCCTCCTGGCCACCAGGCCACAAAACAGGCTGGCCAATCCATGCACATGTGTGCCCACACTCACCCCCACACATGCTAGCACTGCTGCCACTATGCAAATGGGGCGCCGTGCGGTGAAAACGGGGCACCGTGTGGCAAAAACAGGGTGCCGCCGTTATGCAAATGGAGTGCTGCATGCTGCAAAAATGGGGCATCATGCAGCACGAAAATGGGGCACCGCCGGTATGCAAAAACAGGGCGATGCTAGCAAGTGTCACATGAGAGCTAGCATCACCCCGTTTGCGTCGTGTGCGCTCATGGCCCCGTTTTTGTGTGTGTGTGCATGCGCGTGCACGCACGTAAAATGCTTCCTCCTTCCTTTCCCTCCAGTCCGCAACCAAGAAAGGTTGGAGACTTCTGCTCTACAATCTTCAGGTGCCACTGTGTCATTTATTGCAATGCTCCTTCATGGTTACCTTTTCTTTGTAAATTCCAGACCAAGCTGCTTTACAAAGCAATGATTTGTGCTGCATTAAAAGAAAACGCTTCTACAAACCACATCCAGACATCACAGACAGCCAGTGAATAAAATCTTTTCCCATAACAATTCCAACAGAAATATATCTGTGTGTGTGTGTGTGTGTGTGTGTGTGTGTGTATATATATATATATATATATATATATATATATATATATATATATATATATATATATATATATATATATATATATATATATATGTTGATAATTAAACTAAACACATGATCCCTGGGTGCATCCATGCCAAAATAAATAAAATAAAAACGAACACCAGGGTAAAATAATCAAACTCTAGGAGTTTAATATTACAATACCAACGCCAAGCTTTCGTCAGCGTCCTGCTGACATCATCAGGGCTTAAACGGTCAGTCCATGGGAGAGTCTTTTATAGTTCAAACCTGGCCTGCACACAGCCCCTGGACCTTGTTACCGGTCCTGGTTGCATCAGCTGCACTCCGGCGGTGATCCTTCCTCCGCCGGTTGTCCCTATCCTGCAAGACTTATCTATGTGGTTGCTCCTGTCAAGCTCATTTGCCCGCTGGTTGGGGGTGGACGTGTCACTCCTCTTTCCCTCTCTCCTCAGCCACATCCCCCGTCCCCCTTGCGTATGTGATTCCATGTTCCTACTCCCCGCACTGGTTGGGCCCACTTGGCTCATTTTCTTTTCTGGACCCCCGCTGGATTTGGTCACCCCACTGTCGCTTCCATGGGTCTTCCTCTCCCTTTCTACAGTCGCATCCCCTGCATCCCTTTTGCCTCTTCGCACTCTGTCTCTACCGTTCTCCCCTCCGGGCTAGTTGGATTCATCCTTCCTCCTTCCCTCCTTGTTGAGCGAGGTGCCCGAGCCACTCCCATTGATGCGGGGTGGCTCAATAACTTCTACCCTTCTTTCTTCGCCCGCAGAGGGATAGCCACTTGCTTATGGGCGAGAGAGGAGGAGGGTAAACTAGTGAGCCGCCCCACGCCGACGGGAGCAACCCGGCCGCCCCGCCTGAAAACCCCGGCATACCCGCAACATGGAATAAGCAGTTAGGAGGGCAAAGAAGAAAGGAGATCTAGCCAGGAGGATAACGGGGAGAAGAAGAAAAATGCAGGGGACACGAACAGCAGGGGAAGAGAAAAGAGGGGAGGTGTGAGGACTGACAGAGAGGAAGAGAGTCCCAGAGGGGTAGTTACTCGCCTGCGGGCAAGGAAAGAAGGGTACAAGTTATTGAGCCACCCCGCATCAATGGGAGTGGCTCGGGCACCTCGCTCAACAGCCCCGACACACCCGTGGCAGGAAAGAAACAGGCAGGCTGGCAAGGAGGAAGGGATTGGCGTGGAAGAGAACAGAAGGAAGGAGGGAAGAAGGAAGGATGAATCCAACTGGCCCGGAGGGGAGAACGGTAGAGACAGAGTGCGAAGAGGCAAAAGGGATGCAGGGGATGCGACTGTAGAAAGGGAGAGGAAGACCCGTGGAAGCAACAGTGGGGTGACCAAATCCAGCGGGGGTCCAGAAAAGAAAATGAGCCAAGTGGGCCCAACCAGTGCGGGGAGTAGGAACATGGAATCACATACGCAAGGGGGACGGGGGATGTGGCTGAGGAGAGAGGGAAAGAGGAGTGACACGTCCACCCCCAACCCGCGGGCAAATGAGCTTGACAGGAGCAACCACATAGATAAGTCTTGCAGGATAGGGACAACCGGCGGAGGAAGGATCACCGCCGGAGTGCAGCTGATGCAACCAGGACCGGTAACAAGGTCCAGGGGCCGTGTGCAGGCCAAGTTTGAACTATAAAAGACTCTCCCATGGACTGACCGTTTAAGCCCTGATGATGTCAGCAGGATGCTGACGAAAGCTTGGCGTTGGTATTGTAATATTAAACTCCTAGAGTTTGATTATTTTACCCTGGTGTTCGTTTTTATTTTATTTATTTTGGCATATATATAAGACTGGTGCTTTAGTGTGATCACTCTGGATACCTTAAATAACTGCATGTAATACTTTTAGTCAGACTCTGCTTCCTTTATGTATGTTAGATTTCCTATTTTGCTAAAGTGGCACTCAGTTTCCCAGGTTGGCCTTCAGCCTTTTAGCTGACCATTGAGCCTAAATGTTTTAATTCAAAGACCTCTAAACTGGAGTATTCTGTATATATGCTGGAATACAAATCCCACCACTACATTACATTAGTTGTGATGACAGATTCATATTCTCCCATAACTGGAAGAAACCAACAGGCAGGTTTTACTTTTTTTTCTGTCAAAATTCTTCTGAGTTGAACCAGGAAGATTTTTGCAGCCAAGTATAAACCATTGCTCTCACTTTTCAAAAAACATTATCAGATAGGATTTCCAGCTCTAAGGGTGCACTTTGAAATGTCAGTGGTCCTTGTCCACATTGTAAAGGAACAGAATGAAATCACAGGTGAGATACCAGCATTAAGTTATCCTTCCTTCCTTCCTTCCTTCCTTCCTTCCTTCCTTCCTTCCTTCCTTCCTTCCTTCCTTCCTTCCTTCCTTCCTTCCTTCCTTCCTTCCTTCCTTCCTTCTATCAAATTTGAGTAAATTGTGTGGAGAAGTAGACTAAGTGAAAGAGGAATATGTGCTTTTGAATAGGGCTTAACATTTGGTTTAAGCCTTCCTGAAGCAACATAGAAACAGAGGTTATGATCTTGGCTTGAATATCAAGATCCCAGCAAGATTACCTGCAGGGTGACACAGCAGTATTATGGGAGCTTCACCTGGGTTTTTTTTGTCCATGGTTAAAAACAAACAGGTAGAGTTTTGATCACACTGCTGTGGCCACTACCTTGACTGTCTGGATCGCAGATTTGGGAATCAAAGCTCACTTTGGGATATTTAGGTGTGGGTATGAATGAATTCTGAATCTGCAACACGAGCAGAACTTCCTCCTTTTCCTTCTGTACTTTTTGTTTGCCTTTACTTTAGTTTCCTTTTTTTTGTGGCAGCCTTTCTCCTTTCCCAGCAAGTACTACTATTTCACTGTGATGACACATCATCCCTGAAAAAAAACCCCACAGCTGGGTGACCCAGCTTAGGAACTGCTGCTGGCAGTGCTAAGGAGAGGGCCCTATGGAGTGAAAGTGGCAGCTGCCAGGAGATATTCTGCTGAAACTTATTTACTGCTTTGTATCCAAAGCAGCTCAAGGAGGAGTCTTCTCCCTCATTTAATGGTCTTCTCCCTCATTTAATCTTCATGACAACCCTCTTGAAACAGATTAAACTGAAAGCTAATAATTAGCTTGAAGCCACTCAATACATTTCAGTTCTGAATAAATATTTGAACATAGATCTTCTCACTCTTAGCTAAGCACCTTGGCCACTGGGCTATGCAACTTGCTAAAGGCAAAATATCGTTTCAAACACACACACACACACACACACACACACACACACACACACACACACACACACACAAATTAAAAGCCAACCAAAAGGCATCATTGTTCAATTTTTCTGGGAAAAATATCCCCCCCAAAAGTACTGTTATAAATTGTTTCTAAATAGCAAAGGTGGATAGGAGGGTAAGATTTTGCTTAATAATACTCCTTCAGAAATTGCCTTTCAGCTTTTAATGAGGTTTCTTCCCATAAGAAATAATATAAATAAATGCTACTTGACACCTAGCAACTCTGATGTTTAAATGTTGTTAAAAACATTTAAAAATAAGGAACAATACAAAAACAGAAAACCAACACAAAACATGGGAGCAGAGATTATAAACAAACCTGAGGGAGAACAAGGAAAAGGAAGATGGGCTTCAATCATCCTTACCAAAGGCATTGAGAAAAACCCACTTTTCCAGGAGCCTTTGAAATACTAGCAGGGTGGGCGTCCATTCAAATTTCGATGGAGAAGAACTTCATTTCAGAGGACAGGTGCTGCTAAAGAAAAGGTGTACTTTCAGGGTCCGATGTTTAATTGATTGAAACTTAATTTGGTCACACCAAACCTGCCATATTAAATTATCTTGGCCGATGCTATGAGATACAGACAGTCCCTCAAGTAGGTAAGTCCTATGCTTTATAGGTAACAATCTGCACTTGAAGTGCAGCATGTAAAGCAGAAATGTTACATATGGAGAATTGCCCATCACTGTCCATGCTGCTGCATTCTAAACCAGCAAAAGCTTCTGGGTGGTCTTCAGGGGTAGAGGACATTGCAGTAGTCAAGCCATGAGGTGACTAGGGCATGAGTGACTGTCTGAAGTGCCCCTGATCTAGGAAAAACTGCAATTGGTTTTCCAGATGGAGCTGAGAAAAGGCCTTTCTAGCCAAAGCTGCAACCTGCTTATCAAGCAGGAGCTAAGACTCCAGGAAAACTCTCAGATAAATCTTCCTTTTTCTACTCCCAATCTATTGCTAAGACATTTTAAAATAAACCTTAACCCTATTAAGGTTGAGGTTTTCTCTTTAAGCAGCAATCACTTCCAACCAGAGCCAATCTGCTTTGGGATGCAATCTGCTTTGGGATACTTTTCAGATCTGTATCAGCCTGAATGTCACATAACACATGGCCAGCAAGGAAGAGAGAGAGAGACAAAGTCAGAGAGACAGAGAGACAGAGAGAGACAGAGAGACAGAGGGACAAAGAGAGAGAGAGAGAGAGAGAGAGAGAGAGAGAGAGAGACAGACAGACAGACAGACAGACAGAGAAAGAGTTGGTGGCTTCCTAGGACAATTTTTCTTATGCTTGTCACCTGAAATTCCAACTTATTTTGAACAAGAATTAGCACTATTTCCAAGGAGTTCTGTCTTAAAAGAGATTAACTATCAGCTGATACCATCAGTTTAGTATTATTCTGAAATATTGCTAAATCCATGTCCAAATCCTCCAATTTAGCTGTCAGTCAAAACTCATCACCCACCCACATTAAAAAGGGATTGGTGGGATGGTTTCTCACCAGCTGGTAATGTTTAGTGGGAGAGCACTTTGGGGGGGGGGTACCGAAATTGGGTCTGGCATCTGATAGGAAGAGTGGTTTGGTTTTTTTTCTTGTTTTACTGGTGCTTGTGAGCTGCCTAGGATTAATATATAATATAGACAGCCATATAAGTTTCATAAATAAATATATACATACACCTCTCATTTCTTTCCTTAATTTGCCCTGCACAGAGCAAATAAGTACTATCATTTTGTGTGATGTTATTATTATGGCAGGAGAGGAGTTGTCAATGGGGAACAGCTAATTTATGGCAGAATAGTTCTTTGCTGGCTGGATGCAGGTGGATAATGTTACCATGGGAAAGAACCCGTGAAAATGTCTTGTAAGTTTTCTACTTTTTTTGTACAGTGCTCAAAAGTATTGGGGCTTATTTCCCAATTATAGCCCCCTCTATCGTTTTTTCAGCCTCTTTTGATGTCTTTCCTTTTTGATCTGAACCTCTCCCCCTCATGGGAGGTATTTCCACATGATTTCTTCCCCTGGGATTTAATTAAAGTGTAGGAAAACAGGGAGGCTGAAGATTGTTCTGCAATAGAGCACTGATCACTCATATGTTGCTTAACCCTCAGCTGCTTCATGGTAGGTGAATACTGGCATCCTGTACTCAGGTGAATCTCACACATAAAAAAGTACTCCTTTGAAATAAAAAAAAAACTTAAATAGGTCTCTTTCCATTAAAACGAATGAAAAAGAGCTGGGAAGAAATTCATTAGAATTTTTCACACACTACCACCAACAATGCACAGGAAAGGAAGAAATAATTCTTCAGTGGATCTTGACTAGGTGACAAATAGATTGAAAGAGGGAACAATGAGATAGGGTACAAGGGATCAAGGACAGGTTCTGGTCCCTTAGTAGGAAAGTTCTAAAGTTTTAGATATCGGGCAACCTAATACATAAAATCAAAGTCCATCTCCAAGCATCCTGAAAGGGTGTTGTGTTTTTGGTATTGTTCTCTTCTCGGTTTCAGTTTTTTATTTTTGTCATCAAGCATATTTAGCATTTTTTTAATCAAATAAAACCTTTATTAAAGCCATAAGTCCAGCAATCAGGTATAGATAAAACAGACAAAAATGGAAAAAATGCTAAAAAGAAGAGAAATTAATACAATTTTTCAGATGCCAGAAGAGGTGGATGGTGCATACAGAAGTGCAAAACTAAGCAATCTGAGAATATATATCCCAACAATGGTTGACTAGGAAAAGTAAAAAATAGAAACATGCTCTCTGCCTGGAAATTTATTAAAGCTAAGATGAAGAAAAATAATCCCAAATGCCAACTAGAGAGGACAATAAAGGCGCCAACTAGAGAGGACAATAAAGGCGCCTATGGTCAAGTACTGTACTCTGCCATATCCTACACCCCCAAGGATATATATATATATGAATGTTAGAAATGCATCTTCCACCATTCTGTCCCATTATCTATATTATCCCCTTTAAGATAAATTTTGCATGTTTCATCTAAAGAAGGACCACAGTACTGAGAAGAACCAGTCCTTATATTGTTCAATGACTGCTTTTCAAGAAAGAGGGACCCTGAACAATGGAAAGCAAAGGATTTCTTTTTTGAAATTGAGGGCTACAAGGCAGGAAATCCTAAGAACCTGCTTTATTGACCAGTTTGGCAGAAACGAAGCAAGTCAGCCACCAACAGGTGCATGGAGATAAACAACATTGAAAGGGAAAGCCACAAGTATATAACAAGAAAGCAAATACACTCCCTTCTACACTGATGATGTTACCTACATTGGTAATGAAACATTGGCAAGCAAAAAAACCAAGCACAGAAAGCACCAAGGACCCCAAAATAGGCAAGGCTTAAGCCACAGGTCCCCAACCTTTTGGGCACCAGAGACTGGTTACATGGAGAGAGGTTTTTCCATGGACCTGAGGGGACGTGGTTTTGTGTGCTGCCTGTATCCTGCAGATGGGGCTTTGCTTGTTTGTGTGGACCAGTTGCTGGCATTCCGCGGCACAGTAACGGTCCACAGACCGGAGGTTGGGGACCCCTGCCTTAAGCATCAACAAACTGGGGTAAAATGGGCATTTAGGAGGAGAGCAGTGTGGTGAAGTCCATTGTTAAGGGAGATGATATTATGAGGGCAAAATGGAGAGCAAAATGGACATTACAAATTGATTCGGAGCCCATGCTTATGTTGAGGAGGGCACTGATTTTTCGAGTCTGATTTATCTACATTTCCTTGTAAAATACAAAGGAAAGCCCTAAGTGGACTTGCCTCCCAATTGGATTTTCCCATGTATTTTAATAGAAAAAGTACATAAGGCAGGTTCAGAAAGACACTGCCCCCAAACCATACACAGACCTTCAGAATCCTATGGCGATGTTCATTTTGCTCTCTGACTTCATGGAGACCTAACCATAACCCTAAATGGAATTTCCACCCAAAGGGATTTCACCACGTATTTTACCAGGAAACGTAGACAAGGCAGGTTTGAAAAGTGAGCACCCTCTTAATTATATCAAGGGACTCCGAATCAGTTGACGATGCCCATTTTGGTTTCTGAATTCATGGTGATCTAATCCTAGCCTTAAGTGGAATTTCCACCCAATGGGAATCAGAGTGCATTAGTATGAATAGGAGGGTGATGACTTTTCGAGGCTGCTTTAGCTACATTTTCTGCTAAAATACATGGGAAAATCCCATTTGGAGAAAATTCCACTTAGAACTTGCATGGTTATCCATTTTGTTTTAATCTGTTGTATAGATGCTCTATTTCATTTTTCTGCTGTTCTGGATTGCTGCAGTGTGTTTGGGCCCGCCTTATCTAGATTTCCTTGGAATTCACATGGGAAAATGCCATTGTGGGAAATTCAACTAAGGGTTAGAGTTACGTCACCATGAACTCAAAAAACAAAATGGACATTGCCAACAAACTCAGAGTGCCTGGTTTTGCCTAGGAGGGTGCTTAGTTTTCAAACTTGATTTCTCTCTGTTTCCTGGTAAAATACATGGAAAAATCCCACAAGTTGGATATTCCACTTAGGGTTAGGGTTAGGTGGATATTCCACTTAGGGTTAGAGTTAGGTCATCATAAACTCAGAGAGAAAAATGGACATCACTAACAAAAGCACTTCTTCTTCTTCTTGTGCCATATCCGTTATCGGACGTTGGCAATCATATTGGCGATCCTGTTTTTATTAGCAGCTGCACGAAAAAGTGCTGCTGAGTTTTATCCAAACCAGTCCCTTAGATTTTGAAGCCACAATGTTCTTCTTCTGCCTGGACCTCGTTTGCCTTCAATCTTTCCCTGGAGGATTAAATGGAGTATGCCGTATTTTTCTGAGTGTCGCATCACATGTCCGAAATATTCTAATTTTCGTTTTTTAATTGTTTTGGTGATTTCCCTTGGCTTTCCCAGGTGGCTTATCACCTCCTCATTTCTGATCTTGTCAACCCAGCTTATACGTAACAGCCGCCTGTAATACACATTTCAAATGCTTCTAGTCTCTTCAGTGCCTAAATATGCTCATTTCCTCATAATAGTATCTATTTATGTAGGTACTATTTGCACGTTTTTGAACTGCTAGGTGGGCAGGAACTGGGGCAAGTAATGGGAGCTTACCCTGTCA
Organism: Protobothrops mucrosquamatus; assembly: GCF_001527695.2. Taxonomy (NCBI): domain Eukaryota; kingdom Metazoa; phylum Chordata; class Lepidosauria; order Squamata; family Viperidae; genus Protobothrops; species Protobothrops mucrosquamatus. The sequence continues at coordinate 373,605 of NW_015386569.1, read as the reverse complement.
TGGTGTGCTTGGGTCTCAAACGTGGGCTGACAAGCTCAGCATCTTTAACTGCTGAGGCATCACACACACCCCCATTGGTAATAGCTAACTGCAATCTAAATCTAAGATGCAGTACTACCTCCCAGGTTTGACTGTTGTGCTAGATTTGCCACCAACCATATTGTGAAATATGCAGATGATACAACAATGGTGGGCCTTATTCAAGATGACAATGAGGGTGCTTACCACAAGGAGGTTGAGGGTTTGGTGAACTGGTGTAAGAAAAACAGCCTAGTTTTAAACACTGGAAAAACCAAAGAGATCATTGTCAATTTCAGAAAAGGCAGGCACAGCCACACTCCTCTGTGCATTAACGATTCACCTGTGGAGATGGTTATCAGCATCAAATTCCTGGGTGTGCAGTTAATGAGTAGGCTGGCTTGGTCGCTCAACAGCGAGACACTGGTGAAGCAGGCACAGCAGCGCCTGCTTTTTCTGCATCACATGAGGAAAGCACATCTTCCTTCCCCTGCCCTTACCACTTTCTACAGAGGGATGATTGAGAGCATCCTGTCATACAGCATTACAGTTTGGTTTGGAAGCATCACTGCTTCAGACAGGAAGGCGGTGCAGAGAGTGGTGAGGATGGCAGAAAAGATTATTGGCAGTTTCCTCCCTTCCACCCATAGCACATAAACATTGCTCGAGCAGAGTCCGCAAGATTTCTGGGACACTACACATCCTCTTCGCAACAAGTTTTCCTTGTTACCTTCTGAGAGGAGGCTTCATGGTGTCCAAAGCAGAACATCCATATTCAGTCACAGTTTCGTTCCATACAGTATTAACCTTGTGAATTCTAAAGCTTCCTCTTTCGGTTATCTATTCAAGATGGACAGTGATTAATATTTATATATTATTTATATGCAAGGGTGAAAGTTTGTACATATGTTGTATATAGCATGTTTAAATGTGTGTTATGTATGTGTACACTTTTGGGAGCAAGCAACTAAATTTCATTTTTAATCTGTGCCAATGTACCCACAGAAAAAATTGACAATAAAGGTTGTCTGCCTGCCTGCCTGCCTGCCTGCCTGCCTGCCTGCCTGCCTGCCTGCCTGCCTGCCTGCCTGCCTGCCTGTCTGTCTGTCTGTCTGTCTGTCTGTCTGTCTGTCTGTCTGTCTGTCTGTCTGTCTGTCTATCTGTCTGTCTGTCTGTCTGTCTGTCTATCTATCTATCTATCTATCTATCTATCTATCTATCTATCTATCTATCTATCTATCTATCTATCTATCTATCTATCTATCTATCTATCTATCTATCTATCTATCTATCTATCTATCTATCTATCTATCTATCTTACTTTCCTTACAGGTAGATGCTCACTTTTCTAAAAACATGGAGGAGCTATTTTAGGTACAGAAGAAAGTTTAAAATATAAAGCATGTCGAGTCCCCAGAAAATCAGTATTTTAGGAATTATTGTAGAAAGAAATATTTGTAAATATCAATGTATAACCAAAAAAGGATACAAAGGGAATGATAATGAAACAATTAGCAACCATATGAACTTCTTCAACTATATAGTAATTTTGCTTCAGATATGAAAGCTTGATTACTTCATGACAGCTAGCTTGCCAGAGTATTAAATGGACAAAAGCAAAGAATGTCCTTCAAGATGACTTTCTTCTCATATTTTCTTATGGAAAGAGGTTTATTCCATCCCTTCAAAATCTGTAGGGTATCCCATTTTTTTAGGCTGCAAAAGATATTTCGTTTTCTTTGAAGATGAATAAAACTAGGATGCTATTATATTCAGTTTTGTACTCTGTAGCATCCGACATTCCTCTGCTATTAATACTCCTGAGAAACAGATTTCTTTGATTTTTTTTTCCATTTAGAAGATCAAAAGCTGTCAGAAATTGTTTCAAAAGAAAAAATAAATCTCAGAGAAGTTGGATTTGAAGTAATGAGTCTGCACCATGTTGTAAAAAAGAACAGTTCAATGATAAGTTGCTATAATTGTATTGTCTTGCTGTGAGATTTTTCTCATCTACATCACATATTTTAGTCATTTTCCTTCTTCTCCTTATAGTATTATAATATAATTTCTATCCAATCAGAAAATTGAATAGAAATTATATTGTAATAATAATGGTTTTGTAAAAACAACATGATTATGAATGGAGGCTTAACTATTTGTTTTTTTACAGTAGTTTCTATGTCATCATTTGCATCACTGAAAATAAAAATGGGAACATGTCTCTTCCATATTTTGTCTCTATGAAATACAACTGTCCTGGGAAATGACAGTGTCATGTGGATTCATGACATATCTGAGCTGCAGCCAATCAGAATCCCATATACTGCAGAAACTTATTTTCTGTAGGATGTTGCTAATGTTACATAACACATTTTAATGAATAATAGCTTGAAGAAAGTCAGAATATATTGACTCATGACACTGACAAACAGGAAACAGAAGAAAAATGATATGGAAAAAAAGTTGACTCTGGACCTTGAAAGTGCTGGAAATGGTTTGGATTTCGGTAATTCTTAGCTGTTGGAAGTATATTTGAGTAAGGGGATAATGGGAATATATAAATAAACTGAGTTTCTAAATTGGGTGGACCCGGGACAATTGATATATTTCTAGCATTCGTTACTTTGCATTTATCTTAAGAGGGGTCTGTGTCTTACGCCACAGACAAGACTTCAAAGAACATGCTCTTCAAATAAAGAAGATCAGGCTTATTTATCATGAGAACATAATATACTCTGAATGAAATCCAAATAGTCCTTATTTTCAACTAAACACAAACTCCAATCCAGTGCCTCACTGAAACCAACAAAGGTAAGTTCTACAGCCAAAAACCTTTGGCTACAATTCTCTGTAGAGAAGCATGCTCACAGAACTTAGTGGAACTTTCTTCTGGAGGAACAGTTGAATTCAGTAGGTTTCACAGACCAGTTTTAAATTTGGTTTATTAGAAACATATTTGCACAGCTCAGTGCTATTTAAAGTTTTCCTTAGGCTCAGTGCTTGATGACAGCAATCTGTTTCATTAACAGCAAAGCAAAGTGATTTGGCATTGCTTCCTCCCGAGATATATATTTTTTAACTTTCCACCTAGTCTGCAATCTTGGACTGTCTTGGTGGTCTTTCACCCAAGTCTTAACCAGGTTTGACCCCGCTTCACTTTTCCAAAGTTAACCAAGTCCCTATAAATTGGTAGGTGCTAGCTTAGCTCCATATAAGTAGCACAGATTCACAGCATACAGTATGCGTCAAGCCTATTTCTCTAGGTCAGAGATTCACCTATGGCTGAGAAGCGCAGCGCCGACAGTCAACCAAAAGTTGTCATTTCACAGCAATTTTAGGTGACAGAAAGAAAATATAAAAGACTAGTCATATTAATGGGGACATGAAGGCTCAGTGGTTAAAGACCAGGGAAATTGTCTTCAGACCACGCTGGCTCCCTTGGCCAAGAAACAGAGATGAGCATCGTACCTAGAATCGGACATGACTGAGGGGGAAACCTTTACCTTTTTAGTCATATTAATATAATTTGATTTTCTAAACTAAACCAAATCAATTTTAGGTTTTTTTCCAGGCTCTGGTTACTTCTTGGTATATGCCTCACCGCCTGCACACACTTCAGAGACCAAGTGCAGCCTTTAGCCCGTCTCCCTCCCCACCTCCCCGAACTAAGCACACACTTCTTTGGATCCAATGATAGTAGCATTTGGAAACTAGGTTTCTATGAGACTTGCTTAGGATCAGGGTGAAGGCAAAGCTGGTCATCTGTAATCTTAGATTATTTTTATACCTATTATGAACATGAGGAAGAAGTTCCGTTAAGGCAAGAATGCCTGCTCATTCTATTGGCAACAATAACATCGAATGCATTTCTCCATGTGTTTTTTAAAATCCTAAATGTAAAACATTTAGTGCTTCATAAAGCAGCTGCTATTTAAACTGCCAATAATGTTTAATGTGAATTTGCACACTACTACCTTTCCTCATACTGTATAATTTATAACACTAAGCCCTTTCAATTCTCCAAAATGCCAGATAAACTTTTCTCATTTGCTCTTAATTTGGTCACGCAGGATAATACCAACATCTGAAGGCTCTTTAAACTCCTTTTTAAAATGCATTCCTGAAAGCACTACCAGGGCTACCTCTGCTCCTTGTCATCTTCCATAATTATTTCCAATCCAAAACAGCCCTTAATGTGCTTATTAATCTGGCATTCTCCTCAGCGTGAAGCACATTAATTTTTAAAAACCTTTTTTTTATGGGGGAACTGCAGATGCTTGGCTATTACTGAAAAGCTATTAGAAGTTAACACCTTTCTCTCCCCAGAGACTGGCATCTTCCTATGCCTCCAAATGCCACCCTATTTTACATTATCAGCTGCTAAGACGAAGTATTAAAGATTTCTTCTCTTCATTCTTCTATTTTTTTAAAAAAAGTCAACTTCTGAACCGCTAATGCTATTATTAACTAATAGCAGAATTCTGCATAGCATTTATGATAGATACATATACTTAGAAGATGGAAGCAAGAAGGGAGGCATTTGTTTATCTGTTCCTCTATGAGAATTTTTTCCCCTTTCCTTTTCATGCATTACAAGAACTGTTCATTTGGAGATTTACAATAGACAGACCCGGAACAGATTTGTGTTGAAAACATCTAGACAACCACCACGTGGCAGCAAAGTGTTAGAGCTTTCTGTGACTCCTAGATGCCTTCTGATCATCGTCTGAATTATTCTGGGCCAGTATAGGGGGTACCTTGCTCAATAGTAGTAACTGTGAGAGGGACCTCAGAGTCCTAGTGGACAATCATTTAAATATGAGCCAGCAGTGTGCTGCAGCTGCCAAAAAGGCCAACACAATGCTAGGCTGCATTAACAGAGGGATAGAATCAAGATCACGTGAAGTATTAATACCACTTTACAATGCCTTGGTAAGGCCACACTTGGAATACTGGATCCAGTTTTGGTCACCACGATGTAAAAAAGATATTGAGACTCTAGAAAGAGTACAGAGAAGAGCAACAAAGATGATTAGGGGACTGGAGGCTAAAGCATATAAGGAACGGCTGCTGGAATTGGGTATGTCTAGTTTAATGAAGAGAAGAACGAGGGGTGACATGATAGCAGTGTTTCAATATCTCAGGAGCTGCCACAAAGAAGAGGGAGTCAAGCTATTTTCCAAAGCGCCTGAAGGCAGGACAAGAAGCAATGGATGGAAACTAATTAAGGAGAGAAGCAACCTAAAACTAAGGAGAAACTGCCTGACAGTTAGAACAATTAACCAGTGGAACAACCTGCCTCCAGAAGCGGTGAATGCTCCAACACTGGAAGTTTTTAAGAAGAAACTGGGCAGCCATTTGTCTGAAATGGTATAGGGTTTCCTGCCTGAGCAGGGGGTTGGACTAGATGACCTCCAAGGTCCCTTCCAACTTTATTATTATTATTATTATTATTATTATTATTATTATTATTATTATTATTATTATTATTATTATTATTATTATTATTATTATTATTATTATTATTATTATTATTATTTCTTGTAGCCCTAGCTTACATCATTTATGTTTTACCCCTATGGAACAAAATTCCTAAAGCCTTGCCTTGCCTTTTTATATTTCTCTTTCTCATGTTGTTAACTGAGCAATATTCAATCACTTCAGGGTTCATGTTAAATTACAGATCATTTACATGAATTTGGAATCAAATATCCTCATCCATCCATGCATCCTATATTACTATATTTATAACAGAATAACAGTGTTGTAAGGGACGTTAGAGGTCTTCTAGTCCAACCCCTGTTCAAGCAGGAAATTGTATGCCATTACGACAAACGGTTGTTCAGTCTCTTCTTAAAAACCTCCAGTGTTGGAGCATACACAACTTTGGGAGGTGAGTTGTTCCACTGATTAATTGTTCTACCTGTCAGGAAATTTCTCTTTAGTTCTAGGTTGCTTCTCTCCTTGATTAATTTCCATCCGCTGCTTCTTGTCCTTAGGTGCTTTGGAGAATAGGTTGACCCTTGTGATGTTATATAATTGGGAGCTAATTTCCATTTTCTGCTACAACTCTATATATTCTAAAGTATTATATATACTTATCTGGGCTACTTTGCTTTTACTTTTTCACAAGACCACCTTGTCTGTGCTATATTGCAAACCACTTTTGAACTGATTTCCTGAAGTGGTTGGACTGCATGGTGGTTTGTGTATGTGTATGTGTGGGTTGTTTCTGCTGGACCATAACAAATCCAAGATGTTCAATTGCACATTCAGATTTGGCATACGTCCACCTCTGTCTGGATATTATTAATGTTATCTTGCCAAAAGGGAAACTTGGTACATCTTGAATTTAGATCTGTACATTTGTCACATCTAGAAGTTAGCAGAATAGCTGGATTTGCATACTTTGTATCTCAGGCTAGACTGCATGTGTCTTTATTCTTTTTTAAAAAATACAAAATATAGTTATTTCAGAGGCATTTCTGGACAATAGCTTGGTGTAGTGATGTAACTTTTTGATCTCACTATAGTTTTCTTAGGAATCACCAAGCCTGCAATTTGCAATAAGAGGATAAGTCATTTGGTTCTAACAGCCATTATTCCAAAAAGAAAAAAAAATACTACATAGCAATAGAAATGTATACTGTCCTTGTGCTGTCCAGCATATAGCAAAGGCAAAGTCTGATATTATTGGGGAAGTCACTATTTTGGATTGTAGCTTTTCTTTTCTTTGATTCAGAGTGCAGCATTGACTAGAGCAGGAGTGTCAAACTCAATTTCATTGAGGGCCGCATCAGCATTGCGGTTGCCCTCAGGGGGCCAGGTGAATGTGGCCAGGGTGGATGCGGCCTGGGTGGGCGTGGATGGAGTGGGTGTGGCCTACTGGGTGGGTGTGGCCAGCTCTACATCGTTCGCGTCAAGGGTGCCTGTGGGGGCCTGGGCAGGAGTGGGACAGATCTGAGAGTCTCTGGCAGAAGGGGGTGGGACCAGGGCAAGTGCCAAGGCATGGTCCACTGGTGGAGTCTCACTGTTCCTCTCAGGCCATGCGGGGGGGGGGGCTTATGGAGCTAAGACTGAATGCGTTTCAGCATAGATGGCCACCACAAAATTATACATTGGCTCCCAGCTGGCCTGGGCCAGGGCCAAGGCAGAGGGGACCGTTCCCTCACTGTTTCCAGGATGGCTTCGTGGGCTACATGAAACCACTTCGTGGGCCGCATCCAGCCCCCGGGCCTTGTGTTTGACATGTCTGGACTAGAGGCTCATTACTTCTGTCTCTTCTCCTTCTGAGAATACATGTAAACTGGAAATCTTGTGGGCATATTATATAACCCTCTTTGGGGACTTTTCTGTTTCTTCTTAAATACCCAGCAAAATAAAACAAAATCCTAACATGATAAAGACTTTTGAAAAACTTAAAAGTTTTCTGTTCATTCAGAAGATCCCATTAAAAATAATTTTTACTGTGAGTTTTGTATATTGTTCTTTCTTTTAATCTGTTAAAGATATATTTGATTTATATAAATGTAAATAAATAACTCTTAGCTGAGCCTAAACTCACAGAGTTATTTGAGTAATAAACTAAAAAGAAGCTGTCAATATATCATGCAAAAGATACCTTAAACTGTTCCGCAGAAAGGAGTAGAAATAGTCAAAAGCACTGAAAGTTTGATGAGCATGAAGTTAATCTTAGTTTGACCGTACAGAGTCAGTAGACGGCCTTAAATCTCCAGTTATAGTGAATGTATCTTATCTATCATACACGTACCACACAGAGAGACTAAATTGTCAGAATAGATTTCCACCTTCAAAATAATTATAAGGGTTATTGTTATCCTTTCTAGAAAGTCTGGGTGAAGGGAACACTCACTTTGCCCTGATCCACTTTCACATCCATATGAAGAAAGCCAGGATGAGAGAGAAGCATATCTGAATCACAGCCAAGATCAGAAATGTATTAATGGTATAACTTTATTTCAGCTAGATAGGATGCAAGGAAAAAAAACATTTTGCATTGATTTGATTGTGAGAGATAGAAATGTAGGATGAAGTGAAAGAGAAGTTTCACTAGCTTTGGAAACTCTCAAGATCCTTCCATGCATTAAGGTAATCATCATTATACTCCCTGATTGTTTGGGATATGTTATATTTCTATTATTTTTATATTATTTGTATATTTTCAGGTTATATTTCCATCCCATTCCAGAATCACAATGTATGTGGTAGGTTGACAAGCAACACAATATCTGCAGTATTATCACAGGGGTCAAGGACAACTCGCCACGGCCTATTCACTATGGGACAATTTGCTGCAGGACAACTCGCCGTGGGACAATTCCACATGGGATAACTCAGTGCAATAAATGTTATCTGACACTGTTTCTTCAACTTTATTTTAATTTGTGCCCATTCCCAGAAAAATGGAAATAATGTCGAAGAAACATGATGAATAACATTTAGCCATGTTGAGTTATCCCACATGGAATTGTCCTGCTGTGTGTTATCCCACAGCTAGTTGTTCCGTGGCAAGTTGGTGAGTTTTCCAGTGGTGAGTTTTCCAATTCTGTATCACAGTGGGATTGCTAACCCTAAACCGTAGGCTTCTGTGAAGGTTTATTTTCTCAACCACAAGGGAACATATAGACAATTCTTCCTTTCATTAAATAAAGAAATGCATGATGACTTACATCCCCACACAAAGCCATACAGATAGATGCCTGGACCAAGTCTTTCATTATTTGAGGTATGCATATTTTCTTCAGAATTGAAACTTTAAAAAGACTTAATAAAATTAAAGAACCTTATTTTCAGATACTATTAACTATTGGAAGATAGTCATCAAAAGAAACTTTGTACCTGATATTTGAATGGTGTGCAGAAAGACAAATAATAAAGAGTTCTGTCTACACGGTAAGCTGTAAAGTTTGATAGCTACTCTGAAGAAGTAAAACTTTGTTTCATATTTCACCTCTAAGAAGGAATTCATAGTTGGTCTTATGATTTTGGAAATGGTTGTGAAAGAGCAAGTTTCCAGAAGATTAGGAAGGACACATATTTTTAATCTGCTAGAGCAGGGGTGTTAAACTGCCGGCCCGTGTGCCGGATGCATCACAAGGAAACTGCGTCCACCCAATTGCTGGCAAAGTTCCGATACGTCGCGCGACATCATGTGACGTTGTGAGTTTGACATGTCTGTGCTAGAGCAAAGGTTGGTGACTTTTTCATATGCCAAGTGCTGTTGTGGATTCTTGCACAGTAGTACAGTAGCCATACAATAATGATCTTTCTTTTAAAAAAAATCCTGAGAACTCATCATGTTGTGAAATCTAATGAAGTCTTAATTCTTTTACAAAGGAATTGTGTAAACTGAAACCCTGATTCCTTTTTGCATGAGGCTTCGGTATGGGGCTTTGAACAAGTAGTCATAGACAACGTCTTGACTTTTTTAGCCCTTCTAGAGGATGCTTCTGCTCTAGAAAATTACTGCTGTCAGTTGACAATATGGAGAGGGAAGGGAGGTATAACAAGTCACTAGTATTATCAAAGTGCCACTGAATTCAATAGGAACTATTTTAAGTAAACAGGATTAGGTTGCAATTATTAAGGAAGTAAAAGTCCTCAAATGTGGATCCTAAAAATGACTACAAAAATTGCACTAGGCCTAAAATTCTTGTGGTGAAGGCAATGGCTTTCTCAAATAATTAAAAATAAAGAACTATGGAAGAGCTACAGAGATGTTAAAACTGATTTGTCAAAATAAAAGCCCCAGTCTTGTGTCTTTCAATCCAAGCAACTTTCTTAAGCAGTTCATGTCATACAGGCTCCCCTCTCTTCTCCGCACCCCTTTCCTATTCTACTTAAATTAATCCCCCCTTCTTTAGGAACAGTGAAATCAGAGAGCAGAACGACTTGCTCAGAAAACTTTTAGCTTCTGCAATAAATAAAAGCCTAGCCTGTCAATTCCCTTTCTACTAAATAAATATATTAATTGTCTAAAAAGAAGAATGACCCTTTCAAATGAAACATAATTAGGTAATTATGTAATTAGCCTGTTTTCTGAAATGCGTATTATATACTAAGTACACCAGACTTGTGCCTTGACTGACATTTCAGTTGGTCCTTCAATTATTCCACTGTTACAATGTTCTCTATGAAAAACTTTTCTTGCAGCCCTGTTCCCAGAAAATCTAAAAAAAATCGTAGCTAGATCCAAAGGGGATAGTAAGGCAGCTGCCATTTTGGCCAAATAATTTTAATGTCACCAATATAAGTTGAACTCTACAGCCCAGTCAAGATGGTCACTGATTAGGAATTATAGCCCAGCATATGTAAAGAGTATTCATTTGAGAAAAGTCTGAACAAGTATTGTTATCTGCTACTTTGAGATAGAAAAAAGGTTTCCTCCAAATAGGCTTAAAGTAATGCATTAAAAAAGAGAAAGTCTCAATTTCCCACCAAAATGCAGAACTACAATAAAATTTAAAAACAGAAAATCCTTGGTTACCGAACTTTGCTCCATCATCTCCTACAGCCTTTCAACTACCCTGAAACATTAAAAGTATTGAAGTGAATGCTGCTATTGACTCCAAAAAGATATACAGATTCAGAGGAATGTCTGTGACAGTAGGGTAGGGAGGGATGGGTGGGTGTATCTAAAAAGTCAAGAGGGGGGTCCTGTCTGAACAATCGAAACTCCACCCCTTTTAATATTTGCTGTATGGTCATGACCAGTCTCTTGACTTTTTTTTTTAATCAAAAGGACATTTTGATCCCTCTGAAGGATACCCTTGCAGATTTGTTAAAAAGGGAGAGAGAGAGAGAGAGAGAGAGAGAAAGAAGATAAATATTTTGACTCTCAGGAGAATACATTGTCCATCTTCTGCTTTGTGTGAATTTCAGTATGAACTTTCATTGAAATGGAAGTCCAGTTTATTAGATCCCAGTTAAAATTTGGAAAGGGAGAGGAATGAAACTGTTACTAATTCAACTCAATGAGTGAAGTAATTAATCTCAAGAGGTTAAAAGCTCTGAAAAAGTAAAACAGATGTTTTATGTTGATGCAATAGTTCAGATGTTACCAAGAGTTCAATACTGTATTTAGTATCTCCAATCACCAGAAACTTTCATATCTTCAAATGTAAGGAACACCCCCCCCCACACATATATAAAGTAGTAGTGAAAAACCTCACATATAAGATAATAGTGATTTATCCACAAGCATAAGGTATACACAGTTTGGGAGTTGGTGCACAAGTATAAATATGTTTCATGAACATACTGCGGATGCATTTAATTGTACAAGAGATTAAAATGAAAGCTGAGGACTTGATACATACATGGATGACATACCAATGAAAGTGCATTATAGTCCCTCTCAGCTTTCTAAGAAAAAAAAATCAAATATAAAATATACTTATGAAAAGAGATATAGAAAGCTTCAAATATGCAGTCCCTGTAACACATATACCCATGTACAAACATGCACACAAGAAATCTGATTAACTATGGACCTTGGAGCTGGGGATCCAGAAGAAAGAAAGATGTCCCTGTGGAGAAAGAGCAGAAATACTATTCTAACCAGTCAGGCAGCCTATAAGCCATTCACCTGAAAACAGTTTGCCATTTGTCCTTCTTCCTATTACAATAATAATGTTTTGGTTGCCACCACATATGTTTGGTTCTCCTTGGCCTGCTGTCCCAATATTTATTTTTTTCTAAACCCCCCCCCCTTTCTACTTCTGGAAATATATACTGTTTTCTAAAGTCTCCTCATACTTCTGTCAGTGCTGGTCCTACAGCTCAATAAGAAGAGTTTGCTCAGAGAATTGGTTAAATTTTAAGATATAGGAATAAGCACTTTTAAGGGATCTGGATGCAGTACAAGTGTAAAGGTCCTTCATTCATTCAGTATTTTTCATTTGTAAAATTATGTGTCAAGTTGCCTTTGTGATAAGAAGGAATCAATGCTTTTCATTCTCCAGGAAATAAACTCTGTTCTAGTTTTACCAACAAATCTAGAGTTAAGCTACTTAACCCATTCAGATAGTCCTATCAGGTCCTGGGAGATGGGGGTACTGTTATCTTGGATAGCAAAGGTGCTTTTTCATAAGGTAACTGGACTTTCTTGTTTTTCTTTGAAGACATTTCACTTCTCATCCAAGAAGCTTCTTCAGCTCTGACAAGATAGTGGGGAATGGAAGGATTTATACTCCATGCAGACAGCTGGTTATTTGCATTCTTTTAGAGAGTCGTTGAGGCCACTTGGAGGCTTATCTGTGTCATCAGGGTCATCTGAGTAGTGCAAATGGGTGTGGAGCCTTCATGGAACTGCTGAAAAGACTGTGTTGTAGACTGGAGATAGATGATGTCATATCCCTCCCACTCTGTTGAGAAAGGGCTGTTCAATTTTGACATAGATGGCCTCTTCAACCCCTCTTTCAAACAAGCGGTCCTTTCTGTCCAAAATGTGGACTTTGTTGTCTTCAAAAGAGTGGCCTTTGTTTTTTAAATGCAGATGGACTGCTGAATCTTGTCCTGATGGGTTTGTTCTCCTATGTTGTGCAATGTGTTTATGAAGTGGTTGTTTTGTTTCCCCAATGTACAGATCTGCACATGGCTCACTGCATTGTACTACATTTTGCTCAGTGTGTTTTATCCTTGGAGTGGACAAGCTTCTGCCTTAGTGTATTCATGAGTTTGAAATGTGCACCTATGTTGTGTTGGCCGAAGATCCTCCTGAGGTTTTCTGCATATTCCTGCAACGTATGGAATGACAATATTGCTTCGTTTATTGTTTTCTTCTTTGTCTGTTATAGAGGAGCTCCTGCTGGGTCTTTTTTGGGATTTGATGAAAGTCCACTTGGGATAGCCTTGGGCTTCATTGATGTGTTTTAATTCTTTTTCTTTCCCATCTTTGCTGGTAGGCAGACCTTTAGTTCGGTGCTGTAGGATTCTGATTTTGTGCTCCAGTGGGTGGTGAGAATCAAAATGTAAATATTGATCCATGTATGGGGGTTTTCTGTAAACTTCAGTGTAAAGGATTCTGTCTTCCGTAATGTGTACTGTACAATCCAGGAAGGCCAGACTATTTTCCTTAACATCCTCCCTTGTGAATTTGATGTATCTGTCCATAAAGTTGATGTGTTTGGTGAACACTTCCAATTCCTGTGTTTTTTTTTATCTTGACCCAAGTATCATCCACATATCTATACCAGTAAGTGGGTGAAATTCCTGTAAGGAGTTTAGGGCTTTGGTTTCTATCTCTTCCATGTAGAGATTGGCCACAATGGGGGACACAGGTGAACCCATGGCACAACCATGTTTCTGTATGTAGAAACCTTCATTATATTTAAAATAGGTAGTGGTCAGGCAGAGGTCCAGCATGGCACATATGTGGTCTGGTTCTGCCACCTAAAGTGCTGTCTTGTAGCAATCGTTTCTTCACTACCATGACAGCTTCAATTGTTGGAATGCAGGTGAAGAGGGAAGTCACATCATAGGAAACCATGGTTTCATCTGGGTCCAGTTTTAGTTTCCAAACCTTGCTGGTGAAGTCCTGTGAATTGTTGGTGTGATGGGTGGTGTTGCCAATTAGAGGAGCTAATAAGGTGGTTAGATGTTTTGCAATGTTGTAGGTGACAGAGTTGGTGCTGCTGAAAATTGGTCTGAGTGGTGTTCCCTCTTTGTGGATTTTGGGGAGTCCATATATGCATAGTGTGGCTTCCCCAACAACTTTGGGATAATTATGACCTGGATGACTGAGAATCTCCATAGACATCTGTTATCTGGGATGAATGTGGCCACTTCAAATATTAGTTGTTTCCATAGTTAGTAAAGAAGCGGTTTTCTAATCCAAATGTAATTCCTTTGCTTGAGAATTGACTACCAATGTTAACAGAATGGTGAAAAAGACCATTCAAATGGTGAAAAAGAAAGATGTTGAGGTACATGTTATCTCAATTCAAAACAATATCAAGTAAAGGCAAATTACTAGATTGAAAAATCATTTGTGAAAAGTAGTGAACATTGATGCATTACCCCCTCCCACACTTTTCCCTTTAAAGACCTATTTTTCCCATACATCACACCCAGGGATGCTGGTTCTAATTATATATTGTTTAGAAGAATAATTGTTTTTTAAAAAATATAATGTTGGAACAATTGCAAGCTGTGCTCAAGTCTTGGAAAGTAGAACAACTTGTCTTTACCAATAAATCTAGAAGTGGTCCGAGGGCTCCACATTTTTTTAAAGAAAATCTGTCTAAGCTATTGTCCTAAAATTATAAAGGTTAAGTCTGGAGTGCTAAGCATCATTCAGGATAAAATTTATTAAATATATCTTCATTAAAGATGCATACAGTTGCATCTCACTAAACCTATTTTCAGGTCACTATATTTAGGTATTGTACCTGTTGTATCTCTAAGAAAGAAAGAAATAGCATCAATGCCTATAGGTCAAAATGTGGTCTTGAATACTTCCCTCAGTGCTTTGTGCTTCCCTTTGTGCCTCTCCCAAAATCTTTTTTTTCCCATCTCTTTTGATTTAAAAAAAAAATGAAGAGAAACTGGCAGGCTGCAAAATCTAGTGCCGCCCCAAGCATGTTCTCTGTTTAGAAGAAGATATTTCAGCATTTCTATTGAACAGTCTTAGAAAATGGAAACAATAAATAGCTGCAACCCAGTGGTTCATTAGGATGTGTTTCAAGGATATCCTGTGAAATGCTGGAAGAATTAAGATAGACAAAGCTTTGACAGGTTATCCCACCATGGGGCCTGTTTTGTGACCAGGAAGGACCACTCGATGGCAGCAATTTTGTGGCAATACCTCTTGCACCATCTTCACATTTTACATTAACTTGCAATAAAATAGACTAGCCTTTATGTTGGACAGTGGATCCCAACACTTCCACGCCTCATTTGTCTTTAGAATCATGTGAAATATAAGGGCAGAGAGCAGGGTTTTAATGTTTAAACCAATGGCAAGGCTCAAATTATTCATTGACTTACTCATTACCTACTCATTACACTGGAATCAAAAGCTATATTCTTATGCTCATTTACCTGAGAGCAAGCCTCAGTGAACATTTAGGGTTTATGTCAAAGGAAACCTGTATAGATTCAGGTTATAAATCTTCCAGGCTGAAAAACAAATCTATATGTTCTAGCTTTACTCTTTGAATGTAGCAAAGCATTGGCAGAATTCATAATTAGGCTACAGAATTTTCTACTGCAAGGTTAAACAAATTAATGGTTGTTTATATGATAAGGACACTACTTTTTTTTAATTAAAAATAACCCACTGTGTCCAACATCAGAGGTGGTATGTATTTCTATATGTGATTCAGAGCTAGATAAACTTTTCTGGCCTTTAATACCATTTCAACAATGGCCATTTGGATGCTTGGCAACTGGCATGTGTTAATGATGGTTGCAGTGTCCTAGGGTCATGTGATCACCTTTTGCAACTATTTGTCAAGCAAAGTCAACGGGGAATCCAGATTTATTGAACAATCATGTTACTAACTTAACAACTGCAGTGATTCACTTAACAAATGTAGCCAGAAAAGTCATAAAATGGGGCAAAACTCCCCTAACGACTGTTTTGCTTAGCAATGGAAACTTTGAGCTCAATTCTGGTCATAGGTTGAGGACTATCGGTACATGATCCTGGAAAAAGATGTGAGTGTTTTAATGAGTTGCTAACAAATGCTGGGGGTGCATTCCTGTGAGCTATAAAATAGTTTTTCAGAAATGAAGCCAAAGCACTACACAGTTATACAATAATATACATGTGCACAGACATACCAGATATGCTCAGGCTGTTATAGTGAATGTTTTGTAATGATCAACTTTTGACAGTTAAATATAGTTATTGTTTGGTTTTCTATAACTGCAAAGCTTTTCAGAGCTGTTTTGCAAAGAATATAATGAGCATTTGCTCATTGCTTTCTGTGTATTTTACTCTATCAACAGGGAGGCAATGTTATTGTGACAGCTTCTAAATCAGTATTGTAAAAAAAACAAACAGATTAGAATTCATTACTGAATGATAGCTTAAGTAAAATAAGTTGAAAAAAACTATACAAACTATGGTTCAAATAATCAAGTTTTTTTTTTTAAAAAACCCCAAACATTTGAGTAAATGCAAAGAAACCATACTTTTGTGGTTTCTCCGAGGGAGAAAAAATTGCAGCATTGAGTAAGAGCACTGGGGTTTCAACATTATTCATCATTTTTTATTTCAAACAAAGGAAATACCTGATAATTTTTCTTTCCTTTTTAACTCTGGGAAGTATCCACATGGAATTTCTTTTTAGATCATTTGGAATTAGTACTTCAGAAAAATTCACAGTCTTCACTAGTTGGATAATATACTGAAAGGTTTGGATTTTTTCAGAGAATTTTGTATATTTTCAAAGGGATTGAAGTAGACACACATGAATGAAATGCAATCAGGAGCCTAAGGAACAGAGGCAGTGGAATTAACATGGAGACACCAAGTGAACTAAGCAGAGCAACACAGCCACTTGAGAGCATAGTAACTCTGCTTTTTAGAACTCAAAAAAAAAAAAAAAAAGGAACATGCTTGTTGGAAAATGAAAGCTGAGATTCTGAGAAAGTCAAATTCTGCATCACATTCCAGCTTCCATGCTGAGTGACGCCTATGCAGAATATGCAAAGCTCTGGATTTAGGCTTTCTTGTGCAGCTGTGTACCCATGTGTCAAACTGATATACATTTTTTTCTTCTTGAATGAAACTAGCAGCATTATTGTTGACAAGCTGGGATTTAACAAAGACTTAATTCAAGCATTATTACTATTCACGACACGGATCATCCAGGATGTTACTTTTGTTTACCAAAAAAAATCAGATCATGGCTTCATTATAACAAGTGTGCTTTTCGCACAAGTGTTGTTATCTAGTTGTTTCATTCTTTGGCTTGAGATGCTATATGCCGTAATTTAGGTTATTGTGCAGTTGCTTGAAGCCAACTCCAGCTTTGGTTCCAAAGTAAATGGTTAAGCCCTAGAGGTTAAAGTGCTGGCCTAGAAACCAGGAGAGGGTGAATTCTAGTCGTCCCTTAGGTGTGAAAGCTGACTGGGTTATTTTGGGCCAGTCTCCTCCTCTCAGCCAAACCCACTTCACAGAGTTGTGAGAAAAATAGGAGGAGAAAGGAATAGTATGTTTGTCATCTTTAATAATAATAATAATAATAATAATAATAATAATAATAATAATAATAATAATAGAATAATTACTGTTGCTGTACTAGCAATTATTCTATGCCCACAATGATAACCTGAATAGCAATATTGCTAAATTCTACCATCTAGTGTGGTGATGAATGGTGAAACAATCATCTCTTTTCCATTCTAAAGTGCTTTTAGATTTTCTTCCAGATTTTTTATATTTGCAAGTTTCCTCTATTGTTATATAATGCCCCCCTTTTTAAAAAAATACATGGTACATCATAGGTGTGAAGCCTCCTTGCTTCTGACAAAAGGAGAAGGTCTGTTATGATGTCATTGCTTGGGATATAATTGAATCATGACAAAGCAGGGAGGGAGGCAAGGAAATATACTGGGTGTCAACTATTATGAAAGACAAAACAGTCAGAAACACCTTTGGGGGAATCTTGTCACTAAGATAACCACAATAATTTTATATGTCACTCATAAGAATTCCTTCCAAACATTTTTCTCTGTTAAAAAACAAGCAAGCAGTTTCAGCCCATCCAACTGAATGAAAATGTTTTAAAAAGGGAGAGATTTTTGGAACAATATTAGCACGTACAGATCCTGCCAAGAGAAGCCACTTTGGCACCACAAAAGCTGAGACAGCTTGCCATGATTATGAAGCCTGGTTTCACCCAGCTCTTCAAAGTTCAGATCTACTCTTCAGTCTGAAACTCAGAGAAATGCTGATGTGCCAAATCTGATTCTTAATTAGGCTTAGTTCAGGCTCCTGTTACCATCTCTGATGCTAATAATACTCAAATAAAGTTAAATAATCTCTTCTGAGATATTCAAAGGTACCACTCATTCAGTCTATGCCCAGTTCTAAAACATTAATTACTGGTATAATTGTATTAGAAGGCAAACCAGGAATTAACCGAGTCTCCTACATTTTTAATTTTAAAAAACGTGATGTTCTTTAATGAACACACCCAAAAGCTGCAGATCAAAGGCACAGACATCTTTCATTTTATCTCTACTCAATCTGTTCCTGAGCCATAGGGCAGGCTACTGGCCAAGCTTTTAATATGCTTTTCTTTCTTAGCACCTGATTCTTCTAATACCAAAGCTCAGCATCAAAAAATGATTATGCCGCCTGAAGCTTTCTTTCCATAGCTTAGGATTGTGACAGTTTTGTACGATAGTGCTGCCTTTTCATGATACCATATTTACCCCAAAGAAAATGAAGTCTCTTTCTTAAAGAGTTACCTGTGTACTCAGGCGGAGTCATGTCACATTCAGAGACAGAGGAAGACCCCCCCCATTGAAAGCAAATACATGGAGGAGTCGGTGCAAATAGTTCAAATCAAGAAGTTGAAATTGAGCTAGCAAAGGGAGGAGCTGTGATCCTCCATTATTAATCCATAGAGATCAGGAAGCTGTGGCAGATGCTGAACTTTTATGCAAGGGGGGAAATGAGAGGAGATCAAACGATAAATATATTTCTCCCTTTTTATCTTAATTAATTGTGATGTTCTGGTCTATGAGAGAATAAAGATTGATTAATTGAGGGAGGAAGAGTATACTGATGGCAGCGGGATTAGCCAATTAGATATTTTAAGTGACCTCTTGTGATGGTCTATGACAGGGGTAGTCAACCTTGACTCTTTTATGACTCGTGGACTTCAACTCCCAGAATTCCTGAGCCCAGGAATTCTGGGAGTTGAAGTCCACGAGTCATAAAAGAGCCAAGGTTGACTACCCCTGGTCTATGAGATGATCTTGGGAGACCGCAGGGAGAGCTTGAAGAGAGTTGGAATGGCTCTTGATCCTATCCAGATATCTCTGGTCAGCTCCCATGAGAATGCAGGAGCACCGGTTCTTCCTCTGGCTGCCCAAGGTCATGTCACATACCATTACAATAACCTGGGTGTTGGGAGCATTGAACTCAGTGACATCTATTGTAGAATAAGCATGCATGGGTTTCCTTGTGCTTGCAGCCTAGCAAAAAGGCCTTCATCAATTCATGTCCATTTTATAAACAGTAGGAAAAACTGTTCAATAATTCAAACATTTTCTTTCCAAAGATTCCAGTCCATCTTATATAGAATTAGCCGGGCTAAACTTAAGCAATACAACATGGCAGAAGCTATATATATATACATAGGCACCATTTTTATTTATTTTATTAGATTTATATGCTCTTAAAAACTTTAAGGGTACCCACACATAGAATAAGCTCATTCAGTTCAGATTTCTATAATCTTGTTTTTTTCTTTATGAGTGTATGCATCACATAATAATTTATGATGAGAGACAATAGTTTGTGCCCATATATGCAGATGGCATATATGTGTATTATGCAACTTCTTCTTCTTCTTCTTCTTCTTCTTCTTCTTCTTCTTCTTCTTCTTCTTCTTCTTCTTCTTCTTCTTCTTCTTCTTCTTCTTCTTCTTCTTCTTCTTCTTCTTCTTCTTCTTCTTCTTCTTCTTCTTCTTCTTCTTCTTATTATTATTATTATTATTATTATTATTATTATTAATAATAATAATAATAATAATAATAATAATACTGATACTGATACTGATACTGATACTGATACTGATACTGATACTGATAAAAATTTATATGTTTATTTCAGCACCAATCAGAAACTAACAGGAGTCATAGGCCATTTATATTTTTGGAACTGTGGTGGTGCGGAAGAGAGAGGGGTCTTTTTCTCCCCCAAATAACTTATTGCTTGAAATCATTTGCAGAGGGCATGAATACATGAATAAGTGAATAAATGGGCAAACATTGGGCTTTGATCCAAAAGTCTGGATACAAATTTGAATCTGTGAGGAAATAGAAGTGCAAAATACTGACAAAAGTATTTAATTCTTCAAAGGCAGAAGTTGAAAAAACTTTCAGTGATGTTTTTGGTCTGCATATAACTGAATATCCATAGGTGCTTTATAAAAAATGGGCTTTCTCATCTGTATACAATATGTAGTGTTCTAGATATATAAACAAAGATTCAAAAGATGAACCACTGTATTATGTGCATGCGAACCATATGCAGTAAAGAGATGTGCAAATTACTTATGGCTGTGTGCATACCACTTGCTTAACCTCATTACAAAATTCATCAATATTTTGGGCCTCACCAATACACTGAACCTTAAACAGGCTTGAACAACTTAGTGAAATTAATNGGGGCAGGTTTTAAAAACTGCTGTGGCTTCTCCGACCCTCCCGTTGAATTAACGTTAGGCAGAAAACAGAAGGGGGACAACAGCAGCAGGGTCTTTCGGCTCCCCTTCCCGCTTTTTTTTTTTTTTTTAAAAAAAAGGAAATGTTGCTTTTTAAAATTCACACACCAAGACTAATTTAAATGCATGCCCCCCCCCCCCCGTCCACAGGACAGCCCTTCCCAATAGCAGATAATAAACAATGGAGGATGGTGGGCACTACATTTTCTCCAGCATATTACAGATTCTAATTATCTGTTTTGGCTTTAGGTGGAAGAGTGGCCTGACTGCAAAATGGGTGGTGGATAAATTTAATAATAAAATAAAATAAAATCCGTCCTATGGTTTACCATAGAAATTTATGATATATATGGCTAACCTCATAACCGGCCTTTTCGAATTAGCTGAAGTACAGGTAACTCTGAATTTATCAACCTAATTGGGTTCAGAATTTCCATTGCTAAGCCAAGCGGTGATTAAGCAAAGCATCACATGACAGTAATGTTTAGTAACAGAAGTTCCAATTGTAGTCATTCAGCGAGGACCAGGTGATCATTAGGCAAAACCTCATGCTTTTCCTGTCCTGTGTGAACCATCTCTGCTTCAAGTTTCTTTACTCATCTATCTACCCCTCCCATCTCTGCTCTTTTGGCAGGTCTGGACAATTCGCCACGGGACAACTTGCCATGGGTCGACTTGCCATGGACACCTCACCATGGGACAATTCGCCATGGACAACTTGTCACAGGACAAAAGTTACATTAATATCGAAGAAATGGTGGAATAGAATCATTAAAGAAAGGATGCCAAAGGAGGGAACAAAGTGAAATGTGAATAACAAAAAATAATGTTTTAATTATTTCAATAATTAAATTGAATTGTTGAATTGTCCTCTGGCGAATTGTCCTGTGATAGCATGGCAAATTGTCTTGCGGTGTGAGTTGGCCATGGTGAGTTGGCTGCGGAAAAGTGACCATGGCAAAATGGCTGTGGGAAATTGGCTGTGGCCAGTTGTCCCATTCTGCTTTTGGCTGCCCTGCGCTCTGTCACTGCCACCTAACCCTGCCAACATACCCACCTTTTGCCACTCTCAGGGGATTTTGCTGTCGTCTTCTTCTTCTTCTTCTTCTTCTTCTTCTTCTTCTTCTTCTTCTTCTTCTTCTTCTTCTTCTTCTTCTTCTTCTTCTTCTTCTTCTTCTTCTTCTTCTTCTTCTTCTTCTTCTTCTTCTTCTTCTTCTTCTTCTTCTTCTTCTTCTTCTTCTTCTTCTTCGTCTTCTTTGTCTTCTTCGTCTTCTTCTTCTTCTTATTAATAATAATAATACTGATACTGATACTGATAAAAATTTATATGTTTATTTCAGCACCAATCAGAAACTAACAGGAGTCATAGGCCATTTATATTTTTGGAACTGTGGTGGTGGGGAAGAGAGAGGGGTCTTTTTCTCCTCCAAATAACTTATTGCTTGAAATCATTTGCAGAGGGCATGAATACATGAATAAGTGAATAAATGGGCAAACATTGGGCTTTGATCCAAAAGTCTGGATACAAATTTGAATCTGTGAGGAAATAGAACTGCAAAATACTGACAAAAGTATTTAATTCTTCAAAGGCAGAAGTTGAAAAAACTTTCAGTGATGTTTTTGGTCTGCATATAACTGAATATCCATAGGTGCTTTATAAAAAATGGGCTTTCTCATCTGTATACAATATGTAGTTTTCTAGATATATAAACAAAGATTCAAAAGATGAACCACTGTATTATGTGCATGCGAACCATATGCAGTAAAGAGATGTGCAAATTACTTATGGCTGTGTGCATACCACTTGCTTAACCTCATTACAAAATTCATCAATATTTTGGGCCTCACCAATACACTGAACCTTAAACAGGCTTGAACAACTTAGTGAAATTAATNTTCTAGATATATAAACAAAGATTCAAAAGATGAACCACTGTATTATGTGCATGCGAACCATATGCAGTAAAGAGATGTGCAAATTACTTATGGCTGTGTGCATACCACTTGCTTAACCTCATTACAAAATTCATCAATATTTTGGGCCTCACCAATACACTGAACCTTAAACAGGCTTGAACAACTTAGTGAAATTAATTAGGTAAACATTTAACCAAACTAAACATATTATGTAAGTGAGCCCCTGATCTGGTCAACTTTGTTGAGTAAAGTTAGCCAAGAAGTGATGGCGGGGAGTTAGTTCTGCCTGCACATGTAGGTTATTTAATTACAGAAAGTTCTACATCTCTCTGTTAACACAATTGCTACTTCACCTCCATGAAATCCAAGGGACCCCATTGACTATGTGTATCAAAACTGACTGACTTTAAGCATCATGCTAAGTCACCTTAAATTACTGGTACCTACTCCTACTTTTGTGCTGTAGTACCCATTACCCCAAAAACCACAGCAATGGCAAAATTATGATATGTGCATCATGGCATCATCACACAACTTCAATAAATATGAATTGATATCACAATTTTAATGCAAACATGGAAACGGTGTAATTTGTACACTGGTGGCATGATTCCCATGTTTTCATTGCTTCCAGTGAATGCCCATGCCAGTACCAATCTCAAGTTAATTGTCCTCCTGTAGATTTTTAGAAGCATGTCTTTAGGACTAAATCTGTCTTAGAGACTTTCAGACCCAAGTCCAATTTGGCAATAGGAGAATATTTTGTTTTCAGTCTGAAAGAAATTGGAACATATGGACATTATCATGAAGAACTTCTACCCAACATCCTTGCTAACTCATTTGTGGCACTGCTTATTTAGGAATACAACTCTGAGCAATCTAAGACTGTATTCATGAAATGTCTACACTGAATGTGGCCACTGGTGATTTTGTTGTTGTAGTACTAACAGTTAAATTGCCCCTGGAAAAGAGTCAAGTATCTTTCATTAAAGTAATGAAAATCACTACTCTGATCTAAAAAGAGTTGTAATTTTGAAGCCTACCCTTATGGCAGAGGCCCATCATCTTTCATTTCCCCTGGTAAAATTACAATACATGCGTATTTCTTAAATAAGCTATATTTTAGGGCTTATGAGTAACTGTTTTAAGTTAAATTTGAATGTTGATGATACTTTAAGAAAATCTCAAAAGCAAACTAATACTTACAGAGTCAGCTACCAGCTGACAGACAACTTACATCTTTACCACTAATACAATTAATTTATGACTAAATGGTGACAGTTGCTAAGTAGAGGTGACAAAGAAGAGAGAAAGAATCAGTCTCAAATTGTCAAAAGTTTTTAAAATAATTCCACTGTGTTTATCTTAAGGAATCTGAAAGATAAGTGGTTATGTATCATTTTGCAATTTCATGCTATGCGGAGAACTGGATAATCCATCAAAGTTGTCTTTGCTTTTATGTTAGGTTTTAAATAGCCATCAGCAATAACTTTAAATGGTTCATTTCTTGTAATGGTAGTTACCCTCTTTTTTCATGCTATAAATCATTTCAAGAAAGTTAGAAATATACACCTCAAAATATAAATATATATTTCCTTGAACCTTTGGTTTTAAGGACTATTGATCTAAAGACACTTTCAGATAAATAATCTTTTCCTCTTCCAAGCTTTCTGAATCCAGGTATATCTGGATTGTTTGGGCTATTGTCGGATTTATATTGATATCAGGAACATTGGTATATTCACTGAATTGCAAGTATAGAGAATGTAGAAGTATCACTAGACACCACTGCCATTTTTGGCAACACCTGAGCAAAGACCAAAGCACATATCTTTTCTCCTTTTTGAAAAAAAATAAATTAGCAGCATTTCACCATATTCCTATGTTCACCACATAGGCAAGCCTCTATTATGTTCAGAACAGTCTTAATGCAGTCTTAAATGCATGCTGGCAATCCTCCATTTGACTTCCAGGACTTAATCATGCCAGATGCTACTCTGATAGGATCCCAGGAGGTAGGCAAAAAAATAAAAATCCCACCCAATGAAAAAACAGATTGCTCATTCAGGCAAAAGACAATAATAAGTTGCTGTTTCATAAATAGCATTTACCACCTTGAAACAACCCCCTATCTATAGATGCAGTGCCTCTAGTACAGGGGTGTCAAACTTGCAATGTCACATGACGTGTCGCGACGTATTGTGACTTTTTTTCCATTGCCGGCAATGGGTGAGTGCAGTTTCGCTATGATATATCCGGCCCGCAGGTCGGCAATTTGACACCCTTGCTGTAGTACATTAAAACTGCCCACTGTTGCAATTTTGTGGGGCAGGGGCTTTAATCTTAGAAGGGTAATACGACTGTGTCTTTGTAAGATCACTAAATATAATTATTTAAAAGTAACATTTTTGCTTAAATGAATGGAACTAAATAACCAAGACTTATCATCAAGTACGTAAGAATTTTAAAGACAAGTTCCATTACTAATTTAAATTTATTATATAGCTAAAATTCAAACAACCTAAACTATTGGAGTAACAGAAGTGTCCTAGGGCTGGTATTTTTTACTTGTTGCTCACTCCTTTTTGATGTGAATCCAACATAAGGTTATTTCTTACACAAAAGGGAATACTTCAAAATGTTTATAAGTATAGACATACATTCTATTGGGAAAGATTTTTAGCTGATAAAAGTTTTTAGTCAATTAACTTGACTGATGCAGCTATAATTCTTATTCTTTAAAGTAGCTATGTTGATAGAAACAATCACGAAATTGTATTTATCTGCATCTATTGTTACTATTCTTCAATAGAATTTAGATTGTAAGATGATATTGCATGGACTTCTAGTACAGTGTAGAATAAGTGCAGTAAAGAAGCCAAGAAACAAATAATAAACCTGATAAATTCACCATTAGTACATTTCTAGTCTATTCACAAGCAAAATCCCTGAATTTACTTCCAAATGAGAAATAAATTAATAGTTCTGAATATTTCTTGTTAGAGAAATAATCTTACAAAATTTTCCACGAATCTAATGATAGATAGATAGATATTGATAGATCGATAGAGATAAATGATAGACAAACAGACAGAGTGAATATTGTATCTGTCATGCCCAAGTATCTGAATTTCTAAAACAATTTTGCCAGAGTAGGTCTCCTACTTAATAGTGAAGTAGCCTTACAACTAAAAAAAATCTCAGAAGGAAAAATCCCCACTAGATAAATTTCCCTTCAATGAGGGAATTGAAGATCATTGAAAGATTACAGTGTACAGTGAAAGATAGGAAACACATGCACACCCCACACATAGCAGTAGCACTTAGACTTATATACCACTTCATAGTTCTTTATAGCACACTCTAAGTGGTTTATAGAAACAGCATAATGCCCCCAATAATCTGGGTCTTCATTGGAAGGATGGAAGGCTAAGTCAGCCTTGAGCCAGTCAGGATCAAACTCCTGGCAATGGGCAGAATTTTCTGCAATACTGCATTGTGACCATTGCACCACCACTGCATATCTCAATCACTTTGGGTTTTTCTGCACTACAGCTTAAGCAACTTGATTTCCATGTGGAAATCAGCTGGAAATGAAACTGGTTAAGAAATACCAGATTTCAGTCCCTTCCTCTTATTTGGTCCTTCCTCGATTCTTCACTATTGTACTTATGAACTGGTTAAAAATGATTGTGGAAGGTAGTGAGCAGTAACTGGAAGAGAGTGGGACATTCCTGCTATCATACGTTAGATAATTGAAGTGGAAATATTTGCCAGCAATGAAATGAAGGGTGGGAGATAAAGCAGTCAGCATTGCTTGATCTGACACAAGTCAGAATCCACTACTTTTGATGCCTAACAGGAAAATGTGGCTGGAAGTTGCCTTGCTGATGGGTTAGGGTTGGTAAAGGATGGCATTATGCTGTCTGCCCTTGACAAGTGACATACACTCATGATGGGACAAGCTAGTCATGGAAATCAACCTTTTATCTCCAAGTACAAAACCCATGTGAATTTTACTAAAATTCTTTGCTTCCTGAAGCATTTTTTCCATTGAATTAAATAAAAACTGGTCAGAAAAAAAATCAGGAATTGTCCAGGCATTAATTGAAACTATTCCAAGGCTGCAGTTAAATGTAGCAGGTAAATAATCATTTTCAAATAAAAACTTCCCTCCCCATGACCCAACATCTGCACAGCCTTAGTGATTTTTATAAACTAACTACAATACTGATCAAGTGTTCCTTCGTCCCTCCCTCCCTCCCTTTTCATTTTTTTCTAAGGTACCATCACTGGTAGTGTTGCTTAACTTTTAATAAAAAACTCTCACAAGACATTCAGCATAATAATATTTTTAAGGTTTTAAAGATTGCAACTTGGAATGTGAAAGGAAGGAAGGAAGGAAGGAAGGAAGGAAGGAAGGAAGGAAGGAAGGAAGGAAGGTTATATCCATGTGAAATGAGGTTAATAGATCCAAATGAAGGTAGCCTGATCTTGTTGATCAGAATGGAAGAATGCATGTATGGAAGTAAGGAATAGGATTAAATAAGAGCTAAAATATTTGTCACAATGAGTTGGTGCTATCTAGATTTTTATGGATTTGCATAAAAATAGAAATTCATCAGTTGATATAGTTGAATATTATAGTCCAGTGAATGCAATAGGCAGATGAGTTTTGGAGGAAAATGGAAACATTCTTTGTATTTGTAGTGTCGAGTGAATGGGGGTAGGTGGGAGAAAAACATGGAAGAAAAAGAAAGAAGTGAAGGAAATGAAGGTGAAAGTAAAACTGTAACTGCAGGAAAGGAAGTATGAGTTTACATAAAGAAGTGTTACAGTTCAACAAGGTTAAACCCCCAAATGGCATGAATGGTAAGTGGACATAAGAAAGGAAGATGCAGAGGCTAAAATATTATGTTGCACAGACGTATGTGGAGTAATGCTAATAAGATGTATAGGAAAAGTGCTGATTGAATTGGAATCTGGGAGGCATGAATTATACTGTTCTTGCAAGAGAATGACCTGCAAAAAATGAAGATGATAGAAATAAACTTAATAAATGAGATTAGAGAGAAAAGACAGAGGCAAAGAATATAGTAAAAGGAAACAAGGAATGGTTAACATTAAAGGAAGAAAAGTAAACTTGGAACTGGAGTGCTTTAGTCTCTCTCTCTCTCTCTCTCTCTCTCACACACACACACACACCATTTGCATTATTGTAATGTGTTCAACAGGGAACTGCCCTTGATCAGCATTCAAAAGCTGCAGTGGTCCAAAGTGCAGCAGCACGGGCAGTTTTTTGTGTTTCGCATTATGCCCATGTAACACCAATGCTCTGAGAGCTGCACTGGCTCCCAGTAGGCTTCTGGATACAAGTTAAGGTCCTGGTCATCATCTATAGGCTAATTGCAGAGCTGCCTTTCTCCCATTGTGTCTGCCTATTCTGTCAGATCTAGTACAGAGGGCATAGTCCAGGTCCCATCTATTAAACAATATCATCCAGTTGAACCCCTGAGTCGTACCTGCCTTATGGAACATAATCTCCCTGGAGATCTGGATGATTCCTACCCTTTTACAAGACTTTGAAGGCTTGGCTGTTTCCCCAGGCATTTGGGTCAGGGAGTCAATGAGCTTTGTTGCTGTTGGAAGTAAGTGGTTAATGGCTAATGGCTTTCATCATGGATGTCAGAGGTTTGTTTATTTATTTACTTGTTCAATTTGTACGGCTGCCCATCTCAGCAAGGGCAGTAAACAAAAAATAAATTAAAAACAAGTTTCCATCATAAATCCAAACTTTAAAATATGCACGGAATCAAAGAAGTTTGATGGATTGTTTCTTTTTCTTATAAGCTGGTCAGAGTCATTTATGTGAGATAGACAACACCTCCTTTCTTCCATGTTTACTCCCAATTGTATAAAAAAAATAACATAAATTTTGAAAGAAAAACATTTTCTTTTAGAAGTCAGTAAAAAGACTAAACAAGAAGCCTTCAGAAAAGTGGATGGTGTTAAGGATAAAAGTGATGACATTATTTAGGATGAAGTGAAGTGAGGAAATGCTGCATGGAATACTTGAGAGATTTATATGGGGATATAATGATATGGCAAAGATTAGGATTGAAATGAATTTTTCCTTTGTCTCCTTTCTTATACCTTCTTCTGCTGGTTGGATTCTTCCTTGTAATGTACCTATGCTGGATTCCTCCCCACTGATTGATAGGAGGGGAAGAACTTCAATGTATTTAATTTGATTTTAGAATAGATATTTATTGTGATTTTTATTATCGCCTGTTCACCGCCCTGAGTCCCGTAAGGGAGATAGGGCGGTATACAAATCTAAATAAACATAAACATAAATATGTTTGATCAAATGCTTGATGGCTGGTCAGCCTATTTTTGGCATTAAGAATGTTTTTGGGTTATTTGGTATTAATTTTTTTTTCTTTTTTGTGGGAATGATAGAAGTTGAAAGTGCCTTCTTGCATTTGTTGGCCATTTTGGAATCTTCATAGCTATTCATCTGCTTTTTGGCACTTCAAACTCTTTTCACACACTTCTCCAGGGTTTAGTTTTCTGCTACAGCTAAAGTAGAAGTGCCTTTAAATATCATTTACTGACACAACACCTGTGGAGTTGAGAACCAAATCAAAAGTATAGGAAATGAATTCAAATGTACCACAGGAAAGTTATAAGGAATCAAAGGGTAACAGACAGAAGCTGTGGCCATTTCCCTCAGGTTTTTTATCCCTTCTAGAAAAAATATTGCTACTGTGAACTGCATTGCAAATTCATTTCATATAGCCTAGAAAACATTTTAGTTATTACCACAGATGATTGCATTGCTAATTTAATACCATAGGATGCAGATTAATTATGCAGCTTCTTTGATTTTCTGAAGTAATAACAGTGGCAAACCTAGTTTTATAGTGGCCCTGAATCCCTTGCTCAGCAGAAAGTAAGCCTGTGTCTGATAAATTGGAGGTTTGATTGAAAAAAAAAATATTTGGGGGGCTTTTAGGATGAATATATTCCCAAATCAGCCACATGGAACTTTGAGCCTTGTTGCTGCTTTCATTTTTAAAATAATTTTTGGCTCTGGTGTATATTACCTCAAACCAAGCCGGCAACATGTGTTTTCCAGTTTAACTGATATTTTCCAGCATTAGCTTATAATAACCACATGGATGACTTTTTATACTGGCAGAGTTCCTGTTAACTATTTAATTTAATGAACAGAATTTAGCTGAAACTACAGATGGGCACCTGCCCAATTAAACAGGCAAATATACTTTCATTTTCCACTATTTGAAATCAGTATATTGGTCTTGTTTCCAAACATTCACATTCACTGTCTGCTATTTTTTGTATTTCCAAAATAAAAAACTCCCTCAAATAATATGAAGTTTACAAGCTAAAAGAAAATAGGACTCCCCAATGTCGTGATGTGACAAGAAAAGGGTACAAGAAAGTATGGTGGGTGGAGCAGAAATGCAAATACAGTGCAAAATTTTAAGGGGCATGTGTGGAAAAACGCAGAAACTTTTTTACAGCTAATCCTGGATGTGCACTCTGGAAACAGTGTTTCCCTTATATAATACAAATGATAAATACTTGGACTCAAATTGGAATGTCTTTCACTTATATATAGCTCTATTTCAAAACCACTGAAAAAATCATTACGAAAACTCAGACAAGCCATCCATAACAAGCGTTGGGGCATGTTGACTTCTGGTGTGGTGCTGGTTCACAATAATTTATTTATTTATTTATTAAATTTATATACCGCCCTATCTCCCTTACGGGACTCAGGGCGGTGAACAGGCGATACTAAAAACCACAATAATAAATAAATAGTTTTTGTTCTAAAATCAAATTAAATAACAGGCCTGTTCTAAAAACACCCCATACAAAACCCCCACTAAAACATAATCAAACTACGCCAGGCCGGCCGCATGGAATAGATGGGTTTTCAAGGCTCAGCGAAAGAGGCGCAGGTCCGTAGTTGTACGTAGGTTGGGGGGTAGGTCATTCCAGAGGGCAGGAGCTGCCACAGAGAAGGCTCTCCCCCTGGGGGTCGCCAGCCGGCATTGTCTGGCCAACGGCACTCTAAGGAGGCCCTCTCTGTGGGAGCGGACTGGTCGAAGGGAGGTGTTTGGTAGGAGGCGGTCTTGCAAATACCTAGGTCCATTGCCATGGAGCGCTTTAAAAGTTGTTACTAACAATAATGCTCTCCCGCACACCGTTAGATGTACCCAAGAACTTTTGAAGCAGTTCTGTTGGGATGTTTTTGATCCCCTGTCTATAGCCCAGATTTGGCACCGAGCGACTACTCCTAAGAAATTTCAAATCTTGAAAGTCATTATGACAAGTGCCTCAATTTGAATGGCCATTATGTCAAAAAGTAATGTAATGTTGGAGTTTTCTAATGTGTATAATAAAAGTGTCTGTCATTGATAACCAAACAGAGGTTTATTTCCGAATTGCTGTCGTAAATGCTAGTTCTTTGCTCATCCCAAAGTGCTATCCATATCATAGCCTTGATGCAGTATTAAGTGAAAATTAAAAGATTTATTATATCTGAAGAAAAACCAGAGTACAGAACAAATGCAACATAAACATTCTTTATCATTTCAAATTTGTACATGGAGAGAGTTACAAGGATTTGTGTTGTAATAAACACAAGGAGTTTGCTGAATAACCTTTGCCATTGTCCTTCATGTGAAAAAAATTAAACATATGTCCTTGGGAAAATGAACAGATTGGTTATATCAAAGAAATATTTTGTGGAATAGCACAGTCTTGAAAAACAATAATGAACATTTATGCATGCAAATAATTTCCTCTGATAACAGATCCTGGTTTACTGGAGAAGTGTATTGTATATAAACTACCACCTAATGGATCTATCCCACTGCAATCTCATTGCAATGTTGCTGCCACATTAATTGAAGCAAACCTGGGAATAATGATATGTCAACTTGGTTTTTTTTATGAACTACATTGAACAGGATTATGCTAAAATGTCTTTGTCAGGATGGATTTGTATAGCATTTATTTCACTGAAGAAAAAGCAAACTGAATTCTGGTTAGAAATAAACCTGGTGCTTGCCATATGTTTTGGACTACAACTTCAATAAGGCCCGCACAGCATGGCTTTTGAACAGGGATTATAGGACGGCAAAACATCTGGAGGGCACTTGAATACTACAGTATGTATAATATATCACTTAAAATAAGAATTTTTGCAAATGTTAGCAAGCACAATGAATATAAGAGTTAGTTGCTTTTCTGGAAAGTAAAGAAATAGTGAAAGCTGCCCTATGGGGTCGAGGTAGGAAATAGGAAATAGGAAGAATGCTTTGGGATTAAATGTGTCAAATGGTGCCATGATACAAGAATGAGAGACTTTGGCTGCTTGGACTGGGGTCTCCATACAACATTGACCAGGTAAAAGTCATAATTTGCTCCTTGTCCTTAAAAGGGGAGAAATTGTTTTTCATTTAAGTAAAACAATTAAAAGATATCTTAGGATTCTTTTTCATGAAGTTGAGAATTCAAAAGTCATTTGCTGCTCCATTAT
>NW_015386569.1:331100-340890 GCF_001527695.2 Protobothrops mucrosquamatus | reverse complement strand
ACAAATTCTGTATTTAAAATTACTCACAGACATGAGAAGAACACAAAGTAATCAACAAGCATCCAGAAGGGGAATTCTTGATTATATTACACTATATAGCCTGCTTTGTCTGTCCAACATTTCTTATGGAAGCTAGTCCCGGACTGGCAATTTCATTTTGCAAAGAAACATATTTTTGCTGATTCCAAATTGCATAAAGATTAATTTTACTCTTACCAAGATTACAGGATCTTGCACATACTTCAGGAACATATTTACTGCAGAAGACAAAGACAATTCAGAAGAATGTCAAGCCACTGTTCTTAACAATCAAAGGTGCTGGGATACCCTCGCTAATAATCTCTTGTTAACTCAGGCCTCAGCATAGGAAAAACAGGGAAAACATACAGGAAAAACCACCTGTAATTTTTTTTCTGAGACCCTCTTCTGCCATCTCTGGCTCATATATACTTAGCAGTCAAATGGTAAAATAAGTTTAATTCCACATATTCTTCTCTTCCTCTTACACTCAATGTTGGAGACATGTGCCTTGGAATCATAATTTCTACTTGATCATATTTTCTCTAGAAAAAATGTTCACAATGTTTTTCTTTGGACTTCTCAAAAACAGACAAATAAAGCAGGTTTCAAAGCAAGACATATAGCAAAGGGACAAAGGTTTGCTAATGAGCTTGAAATTCACAAAACACAGAAGCAAATGTGGCTTTAATATACAATGTGACCCTTTATACGACTTGAAATTACTCTTCAAAAATCATTCTGGCTCAGCTTCAGAGCACAGTGTATTGTGGGATACCACAGACTGACTTTGAGTAGTGGGTTGGTATTGCAGGAATTTTTTAATTTCCTGTAAGTTACAACAAATTCTCTTTCCAATTGGGCCTTCAAAAGGATGTTGCTACAATCCTTCAGAATAGTGTATAGGGCAGTTAAGCTTCACACATGCATAGATGTAAATCTAAATAAAGTAAAACATGAAATATGTAATTATCCATGTATTAAATCAAAATGTAAAAGTCTGTATAAAATCACTTTAAAACATGCCTTTCAAAAAACAACCTTGAATGAAAAAGTATTTGGTTGCATTCTCCAAGATAAAAATAATTTTGTACAACAAATACTTGCTTTTGAATTGTTACAGGTAGGTTTTTAGTTGATATTTCACATATGTTTTTCCCAAGAAAATAGGAAACTATTTGTTTGCATATTATTTGTTTTTTTAAATATACATTTAAATTCAATTAGTACAAGTTTCCTTATCATAAACAAATTATAATTCTATGTGTAACATCTTAGGAACGCATGAAAATACAGTATTTAAGTTAGTGCCCTTCTTATTAATGTTAATACAAAGACTATCTCAGCTATGATCAGAAGTAGGCTATTTGAGATTCAGGGTTTCCATGTGGCTCCAAGATCCTGTCTTGATTCCCAGACTTTCCTCTACAACTGATGAAATTAAGGATCATGTTTCATTCATTCATTCATTCTAGCAGTCATATACTGCTAAGGTTAGACTGACTTTAGTCATACATTCAATAAAACCAAAATAAGCGTAAACATTTTTCAGACCATTCCATAAAATCTTCATCAATAATATCCAGTAACATTATTTTTTTAGCAAAATAAAAATTAGTATAAATCCCCATCAAAAAGAAGATGAGGCAGATAATCCCTCATAATTCAATCACTGGAAGCCAGTACAGGCAAGATTTTATAAGTTTAAACAAGAATCCTGAATTGTATTGTATTGACTTATTGGAAGTCAACACAGAAGCTGAAAAAATGGTACCACATGGTTCAAATGGCTCTCACTAGCTTAAGAACTGCCTCATTTTGTACCAACTATAGCTTCTAGAAATCTTCAAGGGCAGCCTCATTTAGAACACATTGCAGTAATCTAGTCTTAAAGTACCTAAGGCAGTGATGGCAAACCTTTTAGAGACCAAGTGCCCAAACTGCAACCCAAAACCCACTTATATATCCTCGGGTGCTGGGTAGGCGTGGCCAATTAGGTGGGCGTGGCTCTGGTGGTAACGGCAGACTGGGTGGGACTAAAAAGTTCAATCAATCAATTCCAACTTTGTGAGATCTTTTTTTTCACGGGAGAAGTTGAAATTGATTGATTGATTGAAACTTTTTTTTTTTGCACATGGTGGCGGAGGCCTAAAGCAAAAAGGTTTTATAAAACCTAGCTGAAGGCCTAGGACTGGGGCAAGGGTGCATGTGCCCACAGAGAGGGCTCTGCGTGCCACCTGTGGCACGCGTGCCATAGGTTCGCCATCATGGACCTAAGGCATGAATTACTGTTGCAAAATTATCTTCTGGGTAAACAATTGACACATTTGTTGAAGCTGGGCAAATGTTCTCCAGGACACAAAATACCTGTGAACCCAAGAAGGTGAGCATAAATCTGTCAAGCATAAATTGGATGTAGATCTTCCCCATGGTTTATTTATATATTGTATGTTCAAAATAAAGTAACATTCAAGCAAAATGATACAATGCCCCTTAATAGGAAATATTAAAAATATTTTAAACCACAGTAAAACTATAGTTACCTAGCAACTATTTGCAGTGCAGTCTTCATAAAAGTAGTAGTCCAGTTAAATTATTAAATGTTCATTTTTATATTATACTGCAGTATGGATATGAATCTCTAACAGAATTGGAAAGATGTAGTGAATAGTTCATTACAGTTTTATTATACTCTTTAAAATGTATTTTAAAATAACTATGATTTTCTTGTTCATAGTTAGCTAGAGAAAGAACTGAAACAGGGTCAACATGTTAATAAGCAAGCTATAGTATATTGGGCTAGTGTTACAGCAGATTGATTAACATATCTGTGATTTTGGAGCGTTGCTTGATTATCCTAGCTGGTAGTATATGATGTGAACCTTTACAGAGTTACTGAAATGAGTTCATAACTAGGACCGGAAGGTGTGTGATTTTATGTGCTGCCTGCATCCAGTGGATGGGGCTTCGCTTGTTTGCATGGACCAGTTGCTGGCATGCCATAGCCTGGTGCTGGTCCATGGATCAGGGGCTGGGGACTCCTGACCTAAAGGATCACCTTTTTGCAAGGGTCTCTACCCATCCAAACATTTATGATATTCATAAATCGTTGTTTCTATCTGTTTATTTTAAAGCTTATATAAACATATTTAAAACATTAAAAAATGTACTTAACTGGTACAATTTGAAGTT
This sequence comes from Protobothrops mucrosquamatus, assembly GCF_001527695.2. NCBI lineage: Eukaryota > Metazoa > Chordata > Lepidosauria > Squamata > Viperidae > Protobothrops > Protobothrops mucrosquamatus. Next base: position 337,680 of record NW_015386569.1, on the reverse strand, counting down.
GAAGAATTTTGACTAAATATACTGAACAAAGCTGTAGCAGGTGGCAGCAGCTGGCTGACCTTGGCAAACCTCAAAAACTAAGTAAACCCAAGTATGGTTAGCATATGGATGATCATACTAATGCTACTTCAAAGTCTTATTCCCCGTAAAATGGTCTTCTTTTCTATCTGACTCTCCTGGATCTTTTCTAGATTGCCCTTGAAGCTGGTCTCAAGCTTCATTACAGAAAGTGGCCAAGAATGCAATAGCTGATATTTTAACTTTCTCTTATACATCTTTCCATCTCTCTAAATTTTCCATAGCTACCCACCTTTCCCAATCTGAAAAGGCCCCATGGAACATATTTCATCATAAATTATAAGTGAGACACATCCAGGGGCACAGAAACCTAGAATGATGAGACTTGACATTTACAGCTGACTCAGGGTTACTTACCTGTAAATAAATACAACAATGACACTCTGTTTCTTAGTATTGCATCAAAAATTGCAGTGAAAACAAATTATCCATCACGTTAACGGAAGAATGGTAGGATAAAATGGAGGAATATTCCATTGTGCACCACATGTATCTTACTTCTGAAAGTTTATGGCCTTTACATTGTCAAAAATTCTTCACTGTTTTTGTTATTGTCATAGCCACTGCTCTGGAAATATTTGTTCTTATGATGCAAAAACAGCTGTGTTTGCTATGCACAATGTACAAGAATGGCAGCAATAAAAAAATTGAAAAGCGCATCAGTGATGGCATGAGTATATGCATTAACACAAGAACTGGCTATTGAATTTTGTGTGGCAATAAAGAAGGTATGAGGAATCGACAAGAAAGAATAGCAGAGATCTGCCATGGACGTAAAATGGATAGATCGAATGAGAATAAATCATGCCTTTCGTGGATCCTAAATTATATAATCAATTCTAATGTTCTTTTATAGTATGTTTCATATGTTACCACAAAGTTTCTAGAAAGAACAAGACCACTGATACACTGAAAGTAAAATGAGGGGAAGAAAATTGTCCTGATGAGTCTGTAGTAATGCAAGCATTATGCATCTTCAACTTTCCTAATTTTGCCCAGGAAAACAAAAGTTTTTATAACCCATATGCTTTGAACATGTTATCATCATGAAATAAATAGAGTAACATTTTGGGCAGAACACTTAAGATACTACCTTGGATATGCAAACCAATATGCCAAGCAATGCCAGAACTTTCATATTCATAAATGACTTCACAATCTAGGGTTGTAATTATAAATGAGGGATCAGCTTTCTTTAGCTTTCTTGAGAAGAGCTAAAAAAAGGACAAATGGCTTGAGGCCATAGTTGAAGTGCAGATGTTAAAGGCAAACAAAATTGAAAGTTGAAGCATGACCAATTGAATGCCTCTTCTTCGTTGTACATGGGATATCTACTTCCAAATTGTTCAGAGAATATTTGTAATTTGGCCTTCCCCCCATATCAACCTTTCACCACTTTCTTTTGATCTTTCAATAGGAGAAGTCAGTAACTACCATTTTCTCACTACAGTTTGAATAGATGCAAGTCCAGTTCTTATTAGTGCAGACACACAGGTGATATATGCTGAATGCCCATTTATTTGATGTTTAAACCCATGTGATCTCTGTCAAAATAAAATATTTTTTTTATGAGTAAGCAACAAATAAGGCAAAAGACAGCTTTCAAAGTGCCAGAGTTCCCAGTGGACAATTGTTTGCTCGTTTCAATTTACACAGTTGGCTGTCATGTCCCAAGAAAATGCCTTAGGATTCAAAGGCATGGAAAGTCAATTATCATCTCATTCCAAATAACATCATTTCCTTTTGCTCTGGGCTAAATTGGAGGTATGTTAATATAACAATGCTAGGAAATCAGCATTGCTTCTCTTGGCACAACATTTAACCTGTGTGGAGATGCCAAATGCACTGCAACATTAAAATGCAGTTTTCTTGAAGGATCAGGGAGTTGTAAGACACATACACTAATGTTCTCTCATTTTTCAGGAATCAAAAATAAAACATAGCTGGTGAGGGAAACATCTTTAAGGTTCAGATGAAAATTGTACTTGTTATTGAAAAAAAGAACAGAGAAATTATTTTGAACAGTAAACTTTCACAGTAGATAATTGTTAATTTCAGAAAAGATATAAAAAGTTTACATTTTTTTATCTCACTTATTTTTCTTCATTAAAGAATCACTTCCTCATATTCCTCTCAAAATTTATTTATCATTAATTTATTTTATACAATTTCTGTGCAATCCCAATCAAAATATGCTAGGTTGTACGTATGTATCTTGGTCCTTTCCACCAAGTGATTTTGGTGGTGGCATAGGAGTTGCTGGTCTGTACCGTTTATGTCCCAAATGTAGGCTTTTTTAAACAGAACTGATAGCTCTGTACAAAAATATTTCTAAATAATATTCTGAACATATCCTTTTTTCAGTTGAAATATAATCTATTAAACAATTTATTTAAATACAAATTAGTCTGATTATATGCAAGTGAAGTTTCAGCAAACATAATTTTTTTATGTAATGCTCATGAATTTATATTAATTTTGATATGTTTTTAAAATCAAGAATAGAAGAAAACATTTCTGCCATATGTTCCATGAAGAACAGGGCCTTTCAGTGCCCTGGAGATCCATAAGGTATTTCTAATAAATAATCTTTATTAAACAAAAGTAATATGGCCCTGTTGGAGTTTGCCAAAAGCTGTCTCTCTTGTCCAATCTCCCTGTTTTCCAAAATACCAGTGGAAATTCCACATGTGAGAGAAATGGGCAATAGTCTTCATTGCTGTACCTCCTCTACATTCTGTGTAGCGCTATGCAAAGGTTCTTATAAGGCCCATCCTTCTTGGAGAATATCCCAAATTCCAGGAGGGAATATTTTATTTAAGTACTAGTCAACAGTTAGATCTTTCCTTCCCACTGTTTTCTTTAGGGGAATAAAGAAATGAAGAAAGATCTTTGCACAAAAGTGGGTAAAATAATAGATACTAGCCAGTATAATATATTTAAAGGATTAACAACAATTGCAAGGGAGTAATCTGACTGTGAATTCATTATCACTGAGGATACTTGCACATGCTGTGTTCATAAATTTGATAATGCTTGGTTTATGAGTTTGATTACTGAGCTAAATTACAGCTCATACTCATTATCTCAATTAATGCATGCTTTACCACTGTGCTGAAAATAACAAAACTCACAATCGAATGTTAATCAAATGAACTTCACATAACCACTGCTATATCTGGAGAACAAATAAATATAGATATTTATCTCAACTACAGAAGTAATTTTCTAAATTAAATGTGTTCCAATGAGAACAAAATAATCTACTTATGTTATGATATATTGATAATTGTGAATAGCATGATAAACATACTTTTATACTTGCATGGATTTTTGGTTTTGAAAGCATTTATACACTATCTCCCAATCTAAGTCAGAAATTTGCATGGATAGAGACAGTATCAAGCATTTCAACCCATACTGTATTATGACCATTAGATTTCAGAATTCCTACTGTAGGGTATAACCCGCATAGCAATATTATACAAACAAGGTTGCTTTAAATTTGAGGTCAGGCTGTGACCTCAAGTTGGGTTGAGTTGATTATGCTAGTTGGGAATTACTGAGTTTGAACTCAGTTGGGAATGATTTGATAGTCTACAGTTCTTTAGTAGCTGATTATTCAGCTCCAATTCTGCTATTTAACTATTCTAATTATTTTCCAAGTACATGAACTAATCTTAAAGCAGTATGAACAGAAGTTTAGATAACAATCAATGGGCTTGTGTGAATTTCCATCATCATTCTCAGTAGAAATGAGGAAGTCATACTTTGTCCCAAACAATGTAAATCACTCTACCTTGCATTTCTTAACGACTAGAACAAATGTGGATTTTTATTTGTTCTACTATTATGCCTGGATTTCACTTTAAAGTCTGCTAAAAAAGTTATCCTGAAATTTTCACCATTTTCATTCAATTTTAGAGCACAGGTTTTTTTCTTGAAAAAGCTGTTTTCAGGGGAGGAACAAAAAAACTTTTTCTTAAATTCTTCTGAGTACAATACTGTGTCAGGTGGCTTGCTCTCTTAGCTTCCCATGCTTTAGTTAAAATCCCAGGAATGAATTCCCCGTAGATACTTTTCAAGAAACAGGACCAGCCAAGGAGGCTATGGAGTGTTATACAACTGGTGTTTAAAATTAAAAATAAAAGATTAATCACTTTTGTGGTGCAAAAAGCATACAGTGTACAGTATTATTAACACAGTATTAATTTCAGATACATGTTGAATAGCTTAACTGGAGGTGCTGCAAGAAGGATGTTACATCATGGATGGCATTTTGATAGCTACTGGAAATACAAGGGTGTGTGTGACAGTGGAATAATTTAGCCTGAGAGAATCAATAGTTGGAAATGTCTCATGTCAGTGCCTGTCATTGAAGACACTTAAGTATTACTAGCAGTTGTATAACCCACTCATCTATTTTCCCTTCCTGTCTTTCAAAAAACACCATGTACTCTATGGTATATCCCTCTTTCTCTTCAATTGCAGAACATGTCAAACATTGCAACTAATAGACAATTTCTCCCTGTCCTTGACAGATATTTGGCCATTAGCATCCACAGCCCTGCAGGTACCTCAAATCCTTTTTTTTTTTTTTTGGTCCCTGGTTGATTTGAAGTTTTATAATCTTTGCTTTTGTTGCCTCTGGGTCTTCTAAACATAGGTTTTTATAAACGATCTCAGTTGTCAGCAACACTATCATTAACAAGGCCGTAGAGGATTCCTACTTTAAGTCAGAGACCCTCCTTAATCTTGTTGTAATTTTCAATATTGATCTTCGAAACCTGCTACGTCTGTGGATTTCTATGTACTGACATACTATCATTATTTTGAAGCACTGTGCTGGCAAGAAGTGGATATAAGATGCCTGCTGTGTTGTTCCTTGAGAATCTTCCCTTTTTTCCCTACCTACAGTTTAGAAGGCAAGTGATGTAAGAGGTAGCATATTTATAAAATATTAATAATATAACTTTTAAAAAATGTGTTAATTTCCAACACATCTGCAAGTAAGCATTATTCAGGTGCCATAAAAAATGACTTACTCTATGACACATATGTGGCAAGTAATTTCACCTCTAATGTTTATACCTGAAACACTCTCCCCAGATGCCTACACTGAAAACACCCTAGCTGCACAACATTTATAACTGGGAACCTACACTTAGCTTATCACCTATGTTTGAATGAGAGCCAAGGAAGTGGGAGCAGGAACAAAAGGAACTATACTTTGGAGTTCATAATCTGATTTAATGCCAAAGAGAATTTTATAAGAAAAATAACACAGTTCAGAGCCTTCAACTCAAGTTCTTTTCATATTGGGCAAAATCCAATGGTTTGGTTCTGGTGACTTGCCTTTTCTGTTGCCAGAAGCAGCCCAGAGGAGATATACCACACATTCTTCACTTTTTTCCCCCTGAAAAATTGGGAAACCCTTTGGAGCAGTTATGGTGGCTACACAGGGGGCTGCAATAGAGTTGGGAGAGAAGAGAAGTGAAAAGTCCTGTTGGAGAAGTAGATGTCTACTTATCTGGATTTAGATTCTTACTCATCCTCTTTAAAAATTCATCAGGCTATTCCAACCTGTACAAAGTGAACTGAATTCGAAATTAAAACAAACGTCTGACTAAATACCTGAAATCCACACTACTTATCTTTTGTTTACAAGCAGAGCAGGAAATTATCTAAGACTCATGAGCTGTAAATTGAAACCCCAGATTTCCTCAGACGAATTAGGTTTATCCTTCATGCAGAAAATTAGATATGATAGCTAAAGCACAAAAAGCTTTAAAGGTATTAGCCAATCTTTATAATCCAGTCAAGTCTGATCACATATTTAGACTATTTCTTACATTTGATATAGGTAGTAACATTTTTTAAAAAAAACTTAGTAAGTGGCACCATGTCGCCACTCACTTTTTTTTTAATGCAGTAGCAACTAATGACTTAAGTAGAGCTTACCCTTTCCTTTGACTGATTTAATGTGTCACACAGTGATTATGAAATGAGATAGCACTTTCTTTTCATGTGCACTTTGATATTACACAATCATTAGCATTGTTTGGGAACCACTCTCAGTCCTCAGAGAATATAGTTGGGTCACTATTTATAACACATTTTCTTTTCTTACTTCAGCATCATTTTCAGCTAACAAGCATTGAGAACTAACAAGGATTTTAGTTTTTGACTAACAGCATCCAGCTTTTAGCCAACTTTATCCTAGTTTGACAATTTCTTTTTTAAGAAGCTGAATTATTGCATTCTTTACCAAATCTAATGCATATGTAACAAAAATGTCCAATATCATTTTCTAGCTGTTTATTAAAAGGAGTCATACCCAAACTTTTATTTTGTGCAATTCATCACTCATACTTTTTCACTTTATTTTATGTGGTGCCTTTGTATAAAATATAAAATTAGTTTAACAGCAATTTTAAAACTATCCTTTTATTAATTAGAGCCTTTTTCAAGTTAAACCTGTTAAAACAGATGTAAATAATCT